>NC_052169.1:11238384-11553697 GCF_902713615.1 Scyliorhinus canicula | reverse complement strand
CTGGTCTGAATTGTGGGACGTTTTTATTTTAAAACGTGCTTTTGTCAGCTCCCCAAACTCAGGCAATGCAAACACAATGATCCCATAGTAGAACATTCCTGAATGCGCAGCTCCTGCGATAAACTGATAATTAACTCTGGCTGATAATATCGTCCTTTTTTCAAGCTGTGTGTCAGCGTCACGAATAGCACTAACATTTTTGTGCTTACTCCTCTCCAAATTACGTGACTCACAAGATTAATAATACAATGATTGCACAGTTGATATTCCTTAGTACCCACTTTAGGTCTAATCTCTTACTTGGATTTTGACAGTACTAAGTGTAATTATGCCCTTACAATGTTAAACCCAAGGATTTGCATTCTTGTCACTAAAGAATAGTAATTTGTATTTATATAACGCCTTTAGCCGACTAAAACCTTGCAAAGAATTTTGTGTTAGCAAACAAAATTTGACTCTGAGCCACCCGAGGAAGTATGAGGACAAATGACCAAAATCTTGGTCAGATAGGTAGGTTTTAAGATAGGTGGCAAAGGGGGAGAGAGAGGTAAAGAGGCGGAGGTTTAGGGGGGGGGGGGGGGTATTGCGGAGTTAAGACCCAGGATGTTGATGCCAACCTGGACCAATAAAATACAGGGCTGCGCAAGGTGCCAGATTTGGAGGAGTGTAGAGGTCTCTGATGGTTTTAGAGTTACAGGTGCTGTCTGGCCAGCAGCAACTCTGCATTGTGGACCTGGATTCCGCCCACGGACTCTAATGTCTCGAACGTCCCAGTCTGCACGCCCTTCTTGCAATGTGTGCCACTCGGGAAGCCAACGCCTTGGTCGCCAAGGTGCCCGCCGAATTCTGGGGTCCACGTCATGTTGCAACGCCGAATTATAACATCGGGCGGTGACGTCAGCGTGTGAGATAGGCCCCAGGCTGCCCCTAGGAAGGTGGCTTTCCCATGCCTGGATTCTGCCTGGTCAAAGTAAGAGGACGTGGGAACATATGGGGGGGGGGGGGGGGCCTGGATTCTCCGATTCCCCAGCCGCGCGTTTCTTGGAGGCGTGCCCCCGCTGCTTGTCAATGGGATTTCCCATCGTAGCCGCCCCACATCGCCGGGAAACCCGCTGCCAGCGGGAACAGAGAATCCCATTGCCCAGACAATTCCGGCCCAGGGCTCGCATGTTAAAACAGGGCCTGCAATATATTTTTAAACAACACAATATGTAATTCTGTGCCTAAAATAAACACAAATGTAAAAACTCTCAAAAATTTCCTCATGGAGCCTAAAATAAAGGCCTCACTGCAATAAGAATGGTTATTTAAAATGTAAAATTACCCGTGTCATGTGAGAGTACCTTTAAGAAATGGATGTTTAAGCAATGTACCTTTAAGAAATAAAGCAGCTCATATTACTGAAGTGATGTCAGAGGGGGGAGCTGAGCTGAGATCACTTCTGCTTTTTGCAGTGCTTTTAGTTTCAGTTTGAGAAAGCAGCTGAAAAGTGCCTGGCTGGTTTGCTGTGAGCTGTTTTGAAAGGAGAAAGCCCGTTTGGAGGAAAAGAGCTTGGCTGTGTCTGTGTTTGCAGCGAGCTGGATCTGCTGTGATCTCTGCCAGAAAAGACTATCTCTGAATCATTTGGGTGATTTAAACTCATAATAGTAATGTCTTTAACCTGATGTGTTTCTGTTGTTAAAGGTGTTAAGTCTTTTGGAGGTTTGAAGGAATTTTTTTGCAGGGATTATTTAGTGCTGTATTATTTTTGGGGTTATCTTTGGAGTAAGGGTTGGTAAATGATCCAATGTTTATTTAAAAAGGTTAAGTTGAATTCATGGAATGAACATTGTTTTGTGTTTAAAAACCCACGTGTCCATAATTGCAGTACCACACCTGGAGACCAAGCCGTGTGCTTCAAAAGCAACAATACATTAAAGGGAGAGGTTGGTTGAACTCCATGATACATTTTGGGGTTCTGAAAACGCCGCCCCCATAAGACTCAAAACATATAGGCATAGACAACATATGCCATAGTCTAGGTTTCAAAACTCCCTCCTTGAAAAGCTCTAACAGTAGAGGGGTAATCTTCCGAATACATGCTGGATTTTTATCAAGTACATGAGATTGAGATTGCAATATACTTCTAAAATGTGTACTTTTTTGCTCATTAATCCCAGCAAATCCTTGTGTTCCAGTTTAATATTAATGCATAAGTTAGGCAACAAAGCAGCTTTTTCTGAACCTTCAGAATCATATTCATACCTGGTTCAAATGCGAACAAAAGCAATGAACCCAGGGGTGAGGTTGAGAGTGATTGCCTTTGACATCAAGCCAGCATTTGACTGAGTATCGAGGAGCTCTAGGAATCAGTGGGGAAACTCTCTGCTGGTTGGAGTTACACTGAGTACAAAGGAAGGTGGCTGTGGTGGTTGGCGGTCAATCATCTTAGTTCCAGTACATCACTGCAGGAGTTCCTCAGGGTAGTGTCCTATGATAGGCCCAACCATCTTCAGCTGCTTCATCAATGACCTTCCTTCCATCACAAGGTCAGAGGTGGGAATGTTTACTGATGATCAGAAAATCTGTTGCCTATGGAGGGCGTCCCCACCCACCAGTGACAATGCTCATCTCCGAAACCCTCCCCCCTACCCCCAATACATTGTATTGTGCTACTGAGCCAAAGATTATTCTCCTCCCCTGCCCCGCCGCCCCCTCCCTCCCAGTATCATCCAGGGCCTGCTTTACTAGCCTCTGTGAGCCTGACCACACTCACCTGGGCTCCCCTGGTGGCGATGAGGTCACCAAAGAGTCACTGGCCAATCGGAGGGCCAGCAGCTCTTCCACCCTTAAAGGGACAGGAGGACCCCGCCCCCCCCCCCCCCGCGCCCCCCCACCCCCTCCTCCACCGCCCCCCCCCCCCCGACCCTCTCAACCCCTCAATGCCATTGGCCACAGAATCATGTTCGGCCTTCCAAAAACAACAGAGGCCCCAGGCTTCTTGTACCACTCTCAGAGCCACCTGCACTCTCAAATCCAGCCCAATGTCAGGAGTGCAGAGGTGGGGTTCGATTGTATTCCTTCAGCACTTCATCAATTCTTGAATCTCCCTCACGCCCCGAACATTGTATTGTGCTGTTGAGTCAGCAATTATTCTCCGCAGTCAGTGTCCCTCAACTGTGCACATTCCGAACAAGTAGAAAATCCTGCTTTATGTTTAACCTACAAATTATAAAGAATCAACAGTCCATTTCCAATGAACCGCCAAGTGGTTGCTATGGAGCTGTTTCAAGTTTCGAACACGGTACAAAGATGAGGCTGCGGTTGCTATGGTAGATTAGTATAATCCGGGCTGCACAATAACTCGAAAACCTAGCTGTGTCTGTCATGCAAGGGAACTGAATGAACAGACTACGGTTCACATCTGTGATCAGATTATAGATTATCCCAATGTTAGAAGTAATTCATCTGAATGCCATTGCGGACGAGCAATATTTATTTTGTTTAAATCTGAGATGCACTTGGGGCATGATGATTGGGTCACCTCAGAAAGGTTAGCGCTGCTGCCTCAAAACGCCAGGGACCCAGGGTTCGAGTGCGGCCTCGAGTGACTGTGTGGAGTTTGCACGTTCTCCCCGTGTCCGCGTGGGTTTCCTCCGGGTCTCCTCCCACAGTGCAAAGATGCGCTGGTTAAGTGGATTGGCCATGCTTCAATTGCCCCCTTCGTGTCAAAAGATGTGCAGGTTGGGATAGAGTGGGGGGAGTGGGCCCAGGTTGGGTGCTCTTTCAGAGGGTCGGTGCAGCCTCGATGGGCCGAATGGCCTCCTTCTGCACTGTAGGGATTCTACGGATTCTATCATGCTTTTATTTTTTGCTGGAGATGCCAACATACGGGTCGTGCTTTGAAAGCTTGAAAAATCCCTCCAAAAACAGGGGTCGGTTGACACACTGAGCTGCCATTGCTGGCAGGGGCCATTTTGAAATGTCGACAGGACAAATGGCTGTACTTGAAACTCCAGCACAACTTTGCAAAGCAGCCCGTATTGCCTGCTTGACCCCTTGTGCCCAGCTACAAGGCACCGGAGAGCAGAGTGTGCATTTGTGGGGTGAAAAATTGAGGTGGACCACTCATGCAAGGCCGAAAAGGGGAATTTGCCTTATCTGTAATGAAATGAAAATCGCTTATTGTCACAAGTAGGCTTCAAATGAAGTTACTGTGAAAAGCCCCTCGTCGCCACATTCAGGCGCCTGTTCGGGGAGGGCGGTATGGGAATTGAACCCGCGCTGCTGGCCTTGGTCTGAATTACATGCCAGCCATTTAGCACGCTGTGCTAAACCAGCCCCTCAGTAATTTTGTGGACTGGGAAGATGGGATCGACTGAAACACTGGGGGTCACCTGACATGCTGCAAGTTACGATAATTGACTGACAGTGAGGAATCATACAATCGCTTGATGGGCCGAAGGGCCTTTTCTGGACTGCACGATTCTACTTTTCGATTGGTGTGGCAAGGCGGGGCATGGCTTGGATGGTCATACCAGGTGAACAATGGCGGAATGTCTGGGGGAGGGGGGGTGTGGGGAGAAGGAGGCTTGAGGTCATGTGATGAAAACTCCAGCGATACATCTAATCAGAGTTGGCCACCCTCAGGCGCCTGTCTCAGATGGAATGGCCATCCAGCCTCCATATGTTTGGGTAAGGCGTCTCACAGGAAAGTGTGAGCTCTTTCACATGTATTGCTTGTGCCAGTTATTCCTGATACTTCTTTCAAAGGGACGTTAAAACAGAAGGCCCGTACAAAGGCAAGGCTTTGTCGTTATCTATGGTTACAGTGAAATCCCTTCACCAAAACCTACACATCCTGTAGAGGGCTCTCTCCACTAGTAAGTTCGAACCATAGAATCCCTACAGTGCTAAAGGAGGCCTCACCCTCTGAAAGAACATCCTACCTGGGCCCACTCCCCCTCCCTATGTCCGTGACCCCACCTAACCTGCACATCCCTGGACACTGAGGGGCAAGTGATCATGGCCAATCCACCTAACCTTCACATCTTTGGACTGTGGGAGGAAAGCAGGGCACCCGGAGGAAACCCACACAGACACGGTGAGAAGGCGCAATCTCCATCCAAGGCCGGAGCCTCCAGTCGCAATTTGCTCAACAAAGTTTTCGGTGACTTGTCTTGGCTTCAACTGCTTGGATCCTAACCATTGGAGTTCCCTCCATAAGTCTCTTATAATATAATAATTATCGCTTATTGTCACAAGTAGGCTTTAATGAAGTTACCATGAAAAGCCCCTAGTCGTCACATTCCGGCCACAGTTCGGGGAGGCCAGTACGGGAATTGAAACTGCGCCGCTGGCATTGTTCTGCATGCCAAGCCAGCTGTTTAGCCCACGGTGCTAAACCAGCGCCAATTGCCTCTCTCCTGCTCAATCCATCTTTTCAGCCACTCCTGAAACCATGACTCTTTGACCACCTGCCCTCAAGTCTTTTTACCTGGCTCCATTCTTCCTGACAAAGGTGCCTTGACACATTCTACTACGGCAATGGCGCTACATCAATGGAGGTTGCTGTTGATGAGGGCATTGCAGGAGCTAAAATCAGTATACTGTTTCAGCGAAATGAGACAATGACTGCTAAATCTGCACAACTGAAAAGCATTGGTGATGGCAGCAGACATAAGCGGTGAACGCCGTGCCTGGAGGAGCCAGTCAGTGGCCAGGACTAGTTTATTTTTATTCATTTACGGGATGTGGCCGTTGCTGACTGAACCAGCATTTATTGCCCATCCCTAATTTCCCTTGAACTAGGTGGCTTTCAGAGGGCAGTTAAGAGTCAACAGGATTGCTGTGGGTCTGGAGTCACATGTAGGCCAGGCCACGGAAAGATGGAAGATTTCCTTCCCTCAAGGATGGTAGCGAATCAGATGGGTTTTTAATGATGGCTGACAGTTGTTTCCTGGTCATTACCAGGACATGAAAGCAGACTAAATTGTTTTTACGGGCGGCATGGTGGCACAGTGGTTAGCACTGCTGCCTCACAGCTCCGGGGACCCGGGTTCAATTCCAGCCTTGGGTGACTGTCTGTGAGGAGTTCTCCCCGTGTCTGTGTGGGTTTCCTCTGGGTGCTCCGGGTTCCTCCCACAGGCCAAAGATGTGCAGGTTTAGGTGAATTTCCGATGCTAAATTGCCCCTTAGTGCTCAAAAGGTTAGGTGGGGCTATTGGGTTACGGGGATAGAATAGAGGCCTGGGTTTCAGTAGGGTGCCCATCCCAAGGGCCGGTGCAGGCTCGATGGGCCGAATGGCCTCCTTCTGCACTGTAAATTCTATGATTAATGCTGTCGATTGGAAAAACAAAAGTACTTGCATATTGCACTTTCCACATCCTCGGGAAGTCCCAAAGTGCTTCACAACTAACAAATTGCTTTCGGAGTGTAATCGTGTCGGCAAACATAGCAGCTAATTTACACACAGCTAGCGCCCATGTACGGGATGATGCAACTGAGCGACAAACGTGCCAGGAGATCTCGCACGTTCATCTGGGCAGGCCGATAGGGCCTCAATTTAACATTGCATCACACTTGTAGCTGACTAGTATAGCCAACGCTTTCCAGCACACATTGTGGGTTGACGTGACCCCGTTTCCTCAAGGCTTTCCTGGTTCCTTTTGGCCACCCTTAGAAGTCGACTGACAAAGCACTGCCCAAGTTCTCATGCACCACTGTGCATTCGCGTGACACCTTCCCCCAGCACAGCCCGCTCTCACACAGCACGAGGCAGAAAACTCAACCACTTCGCAATCTTGAAAGCGCGGCGCTTATTTTAATTTCCTGCCCCAGTGTCGTATTCGCCGGGCCTTTCCGAGCTGGTTCCTGATAATGAAGTGTGAGTTAGCACTTAGCATCGCTGTGACTTTTAATCAGGCAGTGTGAAAATTGTCCAACAATGGCTTCAGCACTTGTTGGGGAAAATTGAGCGTTTATTTTCGCAGTTGTAAAATTTAATAAGCTTAGCCCTTCTGAATTGGCAGAACCAGGCTTTACACCTAATATTAAAAACAGAACAGAGTGCACATCAGGGGTAAAGGAACCTGGAAACACATAGATCAACAACAGCAAAGCATGTGTGCCTGATAATTACGTAACAAGAAAATTACAGTTGAAGGCATACATTTGGTTCGTCTCAGTTCATCTATCCAGAGAGATCTCTCCACTCAAGCCCCTGGTTCTGAAATGTTTCCAAAAAATTTTTACTTTCGTTACAGTGCCTGAATTTTTCATTCCATTAATTAATCATTCTGAGATGTGTTCAGTTGATTTTACTGTTACATTTACCACACGGTATCGGACTTTGGGTTCGTACAGCAAAGACGGTTTCCTCACCCAGACCAAGGTGCCTTCCTCACCCTGTACCAATATAAATCAGGGTTGGGATTTTCCAGCTGTTCGCTGGCGGCGGGTTTCACTCGCTCTGCCGGGCCGGTAAGAAGTTTTACTTCCTCTTTTCTCACAGCAGCAAGCACCTTTTGATGTGGTGAGTGGCTGTCAATCAAAGCAAGAGTGTTTATAAACACTCTTGGCATCAAAGCAGGTCCTCGAGATGTATTCAAGCCTGAAGGCAAAGATAAATAAACAATCCACCAAGCAGCTGTGCCTGAACCATTAAACTATCAATCACAGGCTAGTGAAAGGTACTGAAATTGAATGGATGCTTAGCATTTCAAAGGATTTGGGGGATTTGAAGACTGTTCAAGTGCTGTAGGCTTTGAGGGAGTCTCTGACACTATAATTGTGGTGTTTCCAAGTCTTTTGCAGTTTAGGGCGAGGAGGTCACATCAGAATTAAGAAAACTCAGAGTAGGAGGATGTTGTTAAGCAGAGGCTGCCTGGTATCAGCATGTCAAGGGTGATCTCCAGGTGGCCCAGGGCTGGGAGGGGCCGACCAGTCGCAGGGCCCCATGCTGGGGGGTCCAGGGTCAACCCTTCACCCACAGCCCGAGTCCACCCAACCCCAAGGCCCTTGGGGGTCCCCCTCCCCTCTGCAGCCTGGCAATGGCAGAGTGGCACATTATCAGACCCCCCCCTTCGGGCTCCAGCGTGCCAGGATTCTGCTTGGCCAACCTTGCATGTTCATGCATGTTAGACCTGAACTTGCATCATATCGCCAGTGGGGGGCGGTTAGCGCACTACAGACGTTGGCGGGGGAGGGGGTGACAGCACAGGTGCCAGACCCGGCTTTCAAGCGATATTCCACTCTCCCCCCCATCGAGATTCCCAATCGCATTGCCTGGGATTGAAGAATCCCGGTCCAAATCTCCGATAACCCCTATATATCCTTCCTCATCAATTGTTAATTTAGTTACTCCTTGAAGCCTTCAACGGATTCTGAATTAACTTTATTATTTTGTTTGCAGCAGACGAAAAGCAAATTTGGGGAGAGGTCTTGTGGCGCAGTGGGTAGCGTCGGTGTCTCTGAGCCACAAACTCTGGGTTTGAGTCCCACTCCAGGACCTGATGGTAAAGAATGGAGCCTTCATAATGCGGTCAAACAGGTTAAGTGTGTTGAGCTGCAAAATTCTTCCAAACACGCCAATGGTTGGCGATAAGAGCGGGAGAGACTCCTGGTCAGCTGTGTGATGGAAAAAAATTTGGAGCCTCTACCATCCCATTGGGGCAGCACGGTAGCATTGAGGATAGCACAATTGCTTCACAGCTCCAGGGTCCCAGGTTCGACTCCGGCTTGGGTCACTGTCTGTGCGGAGTCTGCACGTCCTCCCCGTGTGTGGGTGGGTTTCCTCCGGGTGCTCCGGTTTCCTCCCACAGTCCAAAGATGTGCAGGTTAGGTGGATTGGCCATGATAAATTGCCCTTAGTGTTGGGTGGGGTTACTGGGTTATGGGGATAAAGTGGAGGTGTTAACCTTGGGTAGGTTGCTCTTTCCGGGAGCCGGTGCAGACTCGATGGGCCGAATGGCCTCCTTCTGCACTGTAAATTCTCTGATAATCTATGATAATCCCTATCCAGAGCTCCAGACGACCACATGCTTGTCAAGGTGTACGTTGCCCCAGCAACTCAGACTCCCCAAGTGCACAGGAACCTGCTATAAGACAACAAAATTCATTGGGGGGGTGACACGGTGGCAAGCACTACTGCCTCACAGCTCCAAGGTCCCGGGTTCAATTCCAGCCTTGGGTGACTGCCTGTGTGGAGTTTGCACTTTCTCCCCGTGTCTGCGAGGGTTTCCTCCGGGTGCGCCTGTTCCGTCCCATAGTCCAAAAGGATGTGCAGGGTAGATGCATTGGGGCATGATAAATTGCCACCTCGTGTCCACGGATATGCGGGTCAGGTGGGCTTATGGGCTTACGCGGACAGGTGAGCAAGTGGTCCTGAGTCGGGTTACCTTTCGGAGGGTTGGTGCGGAGGACTCGACGGGCGTCCTGCTTCCATGACCCATTCTCCATTCCTCTGGTGCATTCCATTTAATTTATGAATAAATTCTCCGTAAGCCCAAAGATAGTCAGTGAGCCCGTCGGCAAATGGCCCTCTTTCCCTCCACCCCGCTCCCTTGAGCAGTTCCAAGGGCAGGGGGCATTGATGCCTTCTGGGACGTTTGAATTTACACTAATCCTTAAAAAAATTTATATCATTAAATATTTAATTGTTGAAGCTAATCAAGCCTGTATCAATTAAGCTTTCCAGAGCCGTTTGCACAGATTTCACACTTAGTTGTGAACATAAAATAACCCATCGCACTTGTAGCTCACTCATTTCACTCAGCTTCCTGTGAGTACAATGAAACATCCTTCTCCAAACTCTGTCACCTCTGCCTCTTGGACCCCAGAATATATTTGAACTGATACAGAAACATTCTGCACAAAGTGCTTGTTCCCAAGGCCACCACCGATTAATGTAATTCCAGATTAGTGAGCTGAAAAACACAGCAGGAACGTATTCAAATGAGGGAATTAATATTAACCTGGCAACCTGAAATTTGCGCCTCGCTCTACCTAGCTGAATATATTTTTTGAGCTCCCTTGCTTAAAACTGTGTTCAGCGGAGCTGCGCCTCTCATACATATCCAGAAAATTCAACACAGCCCTCAGAGGTCTGAGGAAGGAAGAAAATAGTACAGCACAAGGCAAGTAGGACCAGGAGGTCTTCGTATACACTTTCAAAATGTTCGACGATGCTGCATTTATATGAGGGGCTAACGATATCTTTCGGCTAAGTGCCTTTCATCAAATTCAGGGCAATTACTTTCCAGGGGCGCGGGGTTGGGCCGAGGTCGGGTGCTCTTTCAGGGGGTCGATGCAGACTCAATGGGCTGAATGGCCTCCTTGTGCACTATGGGAATGCTATGGCTCTATGGATCTGCATCATGGAGCAGGATTTCCAGCCCCTCCCTGTGGGTGGGAACCTCCGGTTAAGGAAAAGTCACCTCCCCCCTCCTCTCCCCCCCCCCCCCCCCCCCCCCACCACCCATCGCTGCAGGCGACCGGGGGGGGGGGGGGGGGGGGGGGGTTGTTGCTGGACGGTCCTGGCCTTTATGTCCCCACCTGGCACGATTTGCTTTGAATGGAACCCACTATAAGGGTGGAGGTGAATGACCCACGGTGTGAGTTCGGAGGTCGGAGTATGGGGTGGGTGTGGGACGGTGGGGATGGGGGGGGGGGACATTTAATCGGGCGGATGGGGGGGGGGGTGCAAATGGCAAACCTGCCACCTTCCCGACTCCATCCTTAACCGTTGGAGGAAGGAAGGCTCATGGACAAGGATGCCAATTGAGGCGCTAAACTGGGCAATTTGGGGAAACTAATGGCTTTGGTCGTTATCGCCACTGCGATGATAGGTAATATAATGGGGACCACTGCGCCTTTAAGGCTAGAGGTAATGCAGGAAACCCAAGAGCTGGTTTAGCACACTGGGCTAAATAGCTGGCTTTTAAAGCAGGCCAGCAGCACGGTTCAATTCCTGTACCAGCCTCCCCGAACAGGCGCCGGAATGTGGCGACTAGTGGCTCTCCACAGTAACTTCATTTGAAGCCTACTTGTGACAATAAAGCGATTTTCAGCTGGCACGGATGGGAAAAATCTGCCACCATTCTTGTTTACCAACCCTCTTTGGGGTTTATTTCAGATTTAGAAATCAACTCTGCACCTAATTCTCAGGGATGACCTACATTTAAGGCTGCTCTCGCACGTCAAACGCTCTCTGCCTGACTGTGGCTTCACCGTGCCCGCCTACCCGGGCCCCAGCACCGAGGGTACCGCTGAGCTCTTCCCCGTGCCTGCCACAACTGTGTGGCGAGGAAAATAATAGCATTTTTTTCAGGAGAAGTTCCATCACAATCACTTCGACAATACTTGGGATTACACGGGTAAAAGGAGAGCAGGCTGTAATTTAGAGTTTTCATTTAGTCCTGAGCAAAGATAAGAGATTGAAAAGAAATCATTTCACCGCTGACAGTCTATTTTCATTTTGTTCCCTCTGTGCGACTGTAACCCACAGAAGGAAGGTTGTAGGTGCAATTGTGATTATATGTTCCTGCATCTGTAAGAGCTGCCGTGATTTATTGATCGATCTACTGTAAACTGCAGTCGATTAACATTTCAATGGTCCATTAATTGCAAGTATAGAGCCAGAAGACAGAAAATAAAATGAATGGTTATTGTAAATGTCGGAAGTCCTATCTTTTGGGCGAGACATTAAACTGAAGCCTCATCGCTCCTCTGAGCTGGATCTGAAATTCTCGAAGACATTGGGTGGAACCTGGGGTGGGGGCAGGGACAGAGAGTGCTTCCCGTCTCGGAGGCCGGCGAAAAAACAAGTCACATCTCCCGGCTTCGGCCTCGGATCTCTGCATCCTCCTCACAGCTCACCCGCCCACCCAGCTTTGTGTCATCTGCACATTTAGAGATATTACATTTTGTTCCCTCATCTAAATCATTGACATATGTTGTAGGTAGCTGGGGTCCCAGCACCGATCCGTACGGTACCCCCACCTAGTCACTGCCTGCCATTTGGAAAAGGACCCATTTATTCCTTCTATTTTTTCTATGGTTATTTAACTTAATATTGTGTTAATTTAATTTGTTGTTAATATGTTTTGTTGTTCATTGAGGTTGGGCAAATGCTTATGACTGTTATTGTTGTTGTTGGTATTTTATTGCTGTTCGTTGTTGTTATATAAATACAAAATTTTTCAATAAAAATTATTTTTTAAAAAACTATGCACCTGCCGGCTTTGTGCAATGCTGCGTGGGCGGGGTGGAAATGATGGTCACCACCATTAAATCTGGGCGCCATATTGAAAAGTCACCGACCCACCATTGAAGAAAGAAGAAGGGTCACTTTGAGGCTCGAAGTTGGATCCCTTTCGATGACACTAAATCTGGAAGATCCACCTGTAGATGCCCTGACCCCATACTGCTGCGGTGTTGTGGGATCTGGGGTTGCTGGCGGCCTCCATCTTGAACTCTAGAGGCAGCCCCAGGCATTGTTCAGGTCTTGACTTCTGCAGACCAGCATTCTCTGGCCCGGCATGTTTTGCCACTGGTGTTGTGTAGAACTGGGCATGTCTTGCACATTCCAGACAAGCCCTCGTCTGAGCCCTCCTAGCAGGAAGCAAATCAGCCAGCTTCCAATGGGTTTCCCGATCCCGATCCCGGAAGATCCCGCAGGAAATTCACGCTGGCATAGAAATGACTATTGAGCCACATGTTGCATTGTCCCCCACCTCCAACCTACCATTGAACCTGTCGATTGGGGCATGGAAGAATTACGCTCCTAGTTTCGAACAAAAGGAGCGATTTGCCTCCTGTGCTCTGGCCAAAGCTTATTCTCAACCAACACCACCAAAAACACTTTATGTGAACATTATCACATCGTTGTTTGCGGAAGCTTGCTGCACACAAACTGGCCGCTGTGCTTCCTCGATTACAACGGTGACTACACTTTAAAAGTAGCTCACTGGCTGGGAAGCTCTTTGGAATGAGAGAGGCACTTTCTAAACATGTTCTTTCTTTCCAAATGGCATTGTATAAAGAGCCTTCTCTCTGTTTGGTTAGTTGGCACACCCGTGGTGCTGTTACCTGGCGGCGTAGCTTTGTCGGTCGGGATTTCAAGCTTGGAACTCTGACACCGTACCAAATCATTCCACGTCACCCTTGCCAGCTTTCTCAGGGTGGCACACCGACAGACAGGATGAGGCCTTTCTACCCTCACTGCGAGAAATGGGCTATCCCATACAGTTGGCACAATGGATTTCAGGTACTTCAGCCAGAGCTGGGAGCTTAGTGAGGTATTGATTTCCCCATGAAGAACTTGCATTTACAGGGCATTCTTGGAACGTCGGGACATTGTGAAGCACGTTATAGCCAAATAGGAACGTTTGAGACCAATTTGCACGTGACAGGTTCCCACAAAACGCACTGTCATGAAGGTCAGATGTCCTGGTTTAGCGATCCTGATTGAAGGAGGAGTCCCTGCTCTTGTTTGAAATAGTGCCACCCTTTCTTTTTCGCCCCTAGAGGGCAGACTATGCCTTGGCACCAGCCGACAGCGCAGCATCCCTTGAGTCCTGCCCTAACGGGTCAGTCCAGATTACACGCTCGACTCTCTGGAGTTGAGGCTTGAACCCATGAACCTAGAGCTTAAAGGGTTCACTGGATCACCACTGGCAGCTTCCAGTCTGATGAGACCATCAGTTCACGCGACACGTGGTTAGAAGTGAACAGTGGCTTTAATCGTCTTATAACAGAGCCTGCCTGTGACAAGATGAACTCCAGATGAACTGGCAGGCAGGCTCTCAGCATCAACCTTTATACTTCCGGTTAGGGGGAGGAGCCGTGGGTGGAGCCAAGGGTGGAGCCCAGTACAAATTCCCATACACTCCCAGTGCATCACCCTCTAGTGGCAGAGCAGCGTAACTGCTCGTGTGCCGAGCTTACAGAGACATAGTACAACATGTGTAATACAGTGTGAATTACGCTACTGTGATTCACCACACAGTCCAAAACAGCTTCAGTTACCAGAGAGAGACAAAATGGCAGCTCTGTAAAAGCCACCATCTCAAATCTCGCCACAAAATGGTTTATTGAACACAGGTTATTCTTGTTCTTTTTCCAGTCAGCAGGCAGGTCTGGCCGTGAAGGTACCAGAAACAGTGAAACGTGTATCTGGGAACTGTCTCCGTTAATAGCTATTATAATTCTGGTAGGCCACTGCTGCTCTTTGCAACAATAAGCCTCTGTTGCCATGGCAAACTACAATTACTCCAAAGGAATACCCACGCACCCTGGCAGAGAGAGAGAGAGAGGAGAGAGAAAAAAAAGCACTGAATCGCTATCAACAGAGAACAAACTGGAGTTTTTCCCATGACTCCTGCAGGGCCTCGAGACACCCCCACCGAAGGGCATGTCAACACATATGGCCCACCCCGGAGCTAAAGGGAAATTCGCACTTTTCATCTCTGTTTTTCTTTCTCGCCGACAAGGCAGTGGCACGCGTTTGCGGCCGAGATGCGTCTAATTCTACCGCCAGGTCTTGGGAGCAGCCGGAAGATTTCAGGCTGGGACTGTCTATTAAATGAAAAAGGCTGCGGTCACGCTCGCGGTATTGGGAGGATTTTCGTCACACACGCTTGATGATTTGGGGTTAGTTTCCAAAGCGCACTGAAAATTTCCCAAATGTCAACTACGTTTGGCACGTGTATTTTGTACAATTATCATTTTGTGGGATGTGGGCCTCGCTGACTAGGGTAGCATTTGTTGTCCATCCCTAATTATCCGTGAGAAAAGGGTGGTGAGCTGTCTTCTTGAGCCGCTGTCATCCATGTAAGACCATAAGACTATCAGATCATAAGACAGCGGAGCAGAATTAGACCATTCGGCCCATCGAGTCTGCTCCGCCATCCAATCATGGCTGATATTTTTCTCATCCCCATTCTCCTGCCTTCTTCCCGGATCCCTTTATTCATCAAGAACCTATCTATCTCTGTTTTAAAGACACTCAGTGGTGTGACGTAGGTGCCCCTTGATGGCACCATCAATTCACTAGACACGTGCTTTAAGATATGAACAGTGGTTTTAATCTACTTACTACAGAGCCAGCCTGAAACCCGTTGAACTCTCGATGAACTGCAGGCTGGCTCTGGACAAGGGTATTTATACAGTAGTCCAGGGGGGGGAGTCGTGGGCGGAGCCAAGGGTGGAGCCCTGTACAAACTCCTGAGCATTCCCAGAGCTACTCCCCCTAGTGGTCGGATAACGCTACCGCGCTTACAATGGTATTGGTAAATACAGCATGAATTACTAGGTTACATTCACCACACACCTGTAACGCTGTTAGGGAGGGAGTTCCATGATCTTGACCCAACAACAGTGAAGGAACGGCCAATGTATTTCCAACTCAGAATGGTGTGTGGCTTGGAGGGGAACTTGCAGGCTGTTGGGTTCCCATGTATCAGTTGCTCTCGGAGGTGGAGGTCACAGGTTTGGAAGGTGCTATCGAAAGAGGCTTGGTGAGTTACGGCAGGGCATCTTGTAAATGGTACCCACCGCTGCCACTCTGCAGCAAGCGGGCTGCTTTGTTGAGATGATGTTAAGCTCCTTGAGTGTTGTTGAAGCTGCACTCATCCAGGCAAGTGGAGAGTATCGCATCACAGCGGCTCAGATGTGGAAATGTGTTGCAAGATCTTTGTAACAAAGTAAAGTAAATCAGCCATTATTTCTCACTCTTGATGGTTAAGCAGAGAGTGAACGAGGACATTGAGACATGAGAGGCGATCAGGAGGGCAATCAGATACTTGGTCAAGGCAGTGCTTTTTGAAGGAGAGGCAGGAGGAATTCCTTCCGCATAGTTGAATGATCATAGAATTTACAGTGCAGAAGGAGGCCATTCAGCCCATTGAGTCTGCACCGCCCTTTGGAAAGAACACTTAGGTCCACAACTCCACCCTATCCCCGTAAACCCGCCCAATCTTTTCGACACTAAGGGGCAATTTAGCATGGTCAATCACCTAACCTGCACATTTTTGGCTGCGGAAGGAAACCGGAGCACCCAGTGGAAACCCATGCAGACACGGAGAGAAAGTACAAACTCCACACAGACAGTCACCCGAGGCCAGAATTGAACCTGGGTCCCTGGAGCTGTGAGGCAGCAGTGCTAACCACTGCGCCACCGTGCCGCGCATGATGCATGAAGACTGGATGGGTGAGGCTGAACAGATCAGATGGTCTTTCCCATTCCTTCTCTTCCATATCAATCAACAACAACGACGATAACCTTAATATCAAACGTCGTGCGGAAATCCATCCAAAGTAAATCCACAGATGTGTAATCAGACAAAAACTGGTTCCGAGTCAAAGATACGCACAGTAACATCAAGGCCTCATAAAAGATCAGACTTTAAGGTGTTTTAACGAGGGAGAGAGATTCTGGGAGGTTTGGATGAACCTTGGGCCTAGACAGTTGGAGACATGGGGCAGGATTTAATCTGGGCAACGCGGAACTTGTTGAAGAGCCAGCGAGAGGCCCTCGTTGCCTCGTTTGGGGAAGGCCCAACTCATTTCATTCCAGCCAGGCACTCAATTGGCCAGTGACGAGCTTTCCACGGGGTCAAGGTCCCTGGGGGAGGGGCGGAATTCATGACCCCCTGCTGGAGCTGCTGGACAATCAGAGGCCGGAAGCTCCTCCGAGCCACCAGTACCCCTGGGTGGTAACTGCTGGCAGCGTATCCAGCAGAGGCCCAGGATCAAAGAGGGAGGCCAAAGGTGAGTGGAGATGGGGGGTCAGGAGGATTGACTCACTGGCCAATGGCGGGGTGGGGCGGAGAGACAGGTAGGGCGGTGAGAAGAAAGATTATGAGAGTGCATCTTAGCGGCTTGGGTGTCCTCAATGGGAAAACCCATCGACAAGCAGCGGGAGTATAGAATACCACCATCACCCAACGGCGCTCCACCGAGGAACACACGGCTGGGGGACCGAAGAAACCAGTCCCCTACACAATCAAGTTTTTAAAAATAAATTTAGAGTACCCAATTATTTTTTTCCAATTAAGGGGCAATTTAGCGTGGCCAATCTGCCTACCCTGCACACCTTTTGGGTTGTGGGGGTGAAACCCACGCAGACACGGGAAGAACGTGCAAACTCCACAGTGACCCCAGGGCCGGGATTTGAACCCAGGTCCTCAGCGCCGTAGGCAGCAATGCTAACCACTGTGCCACCGTTCCGTCCTCCCTACGCAATCAAATATTGCCGGCAACTAAGTGTGCAATTCTGGCTGAAGCGATGCAGCGCACAACATCGAAGTAATTAATTAATAACCTTTATTGTTGGCTTACATCAACACTGCAATGAATTTACTATGCAAAGCCCCTCGTCGCCACACTCCGGCGCCAGTTCGGGTACACGGAGGGAGAATTTAGAATGCCCAATTCACCTACAGCGTGAACACTGACCTCTCAACGGGCGATTCACAGCTCCTGATATTTGCCCTGCATCATTGCAGGAGACAGGCAAATATCCTTGCACAAGTGACCTCCTTTAACTCTCTGCTTTCGAAGTGCCTGTCATCCGCCTTTCCTCGGTGGGGCGGGGGGGGGGGGGGGGTGGGGGGGGGGGGGGGGCTCCCAGTGATCCCTGCTTCGACGTCATTTATTTATTTATTTTTAACAGGAAGCAAGCCGAGATGAATTAACCGCCTGAGTCTGTGCATCGGCGTGGAGTCTGATGCCTGGCGACGTGACAGCCCTCGCTGGAACAATGTGCTTTCTCAAACTTGCACTAATCTAACCTGACGGGATGGCAACTGAGACTCCGGCCAAGGGGATTGCTTTCAAATCCCACATTTAGATTTTTCTTCCCTGACACGTCACCGTGCTGGAGAAGCATATTTTTCCTCAAGCATCTTTTCTTTTCATTTCCATCAGGGTCTCCAGTGATGTGGCTCATGGGCAGTCTGGTCTGGGCTCATCACTGTCCCTTACTGTACACACTGCCGGACCTGCAGAGTATTCCCGGCATTTTCTGTTTTCATTTCAGCTTTGCGGAATCTGCAGCATTTTGCTTCTGATTTCCCAAACGGCTACCTTCATCCCGGGTTCTGGCCTGAGATGGGAGCAACATATGGAAGGGAATGGTAAATAAAACGGAGAAGGGAGGGCTCGTCAGCTGCCTGCCGTCGAAAAATTGAAAATTTCTTATTGTCACGAGTAGACTTCAATGAAGTTACTGTGAAAAGCCCCTAGTCGCCACGTTCTGGCGCCTGTTCGGGGAGGCTGTTACGGGAATTGAACCGTGCTGTTGGCCTGCCTTGGTCTGCTTTCATAGCCAGCGATTTAGCCCAGTGTGCTAAACCAGCCCCAGAGCATTAAAAAAAATTAACTCAAGGGAAGTGGGTATCGCTGGATAGGCCGGCATTTATTGCCCATCCCTAATTGCCCTTGGGGAGCTGCTTTCTTGAACCACTGCAGTCCCTGTGGTGCAGGTACCACCAGGGAGGGCGTTCCGGGATGTTGCCCCAGCGACGGCGAAGGAACGGCCAACATGTTTCCAAGTCAGGGTGGTGGGTGACTTGGAGGGGAACCTCCAGGTGGTAGTACTCCCACGTCTCTGCTGCCCTTGTCCTTCTGGGTGGTAGAGGTGGCGGGTTTGGAAGGTGCTGTCGAAGGAGCCTTGGCAAGTTGCTGCAGTGTACCTTGGCGAGTCGCTGCAGCGTACCTTGGCGAGTTGCTGCAGTGCATCTTGTAGATGGTACTCTCGGCTGCCACTAGGTGTCAATGGTGGAGGGAGTGAATGTTTTCGGTGGTGGTTAGCGTGCCAATCAAGCACGCTGCTTCGTCCTGGATGGTGTCGAGGCTTTTCAGTGTTGTTGGAGCTGCACTCATCCAACCTTGTGCAGCATATTCCATCACACTCCTGACAAGTGCCTTGTAGATTGTGGACAGGCTTTGAGGAATCAGGTAGTAACTTACCCGCCACCGAAATCAAAGCCTCCAAATTGCTCTTTCCGCTACAGAATTTCTATGGCTCGACCAGTTCACCTTCTGGTCAGTGGTAGCTCCCCAGGATGTTAATGAGGTGTTGGGAGTTCTGCAATGGTAATGTTATTGAATGTAAAGGGTGATGGTTAGATTCTCTATTGTTGGAGATGGTCATTGCCTGGCACATGTGTGATGTGAATGTTACTCCATGCTTATCAGCCCAAGGCCAAACGTTGGCCACTTCTTGGTGCTTACAAACATGGACTGTTTCTTTATCGGAAGAGCCGTGAATGGTACTGAACATTGTGCATCGAATCATAGCATTTAAAGTGCAGAGGGAGGCCATCCAGCCCATCGAGCTCAGAATAGAGGAAAGGTCATTGATGAAGCAACTGAAGATGGTTGGGCCTAGGACCAGAGTGTAGCTTGATTCTTTCAGTTGACTTATTTTTTTCCCCGTCTTTATTGGTGTTGGATTCCTTTTCTGCCTCTCTCTGGGGTTTAAGTTGTTAGATGAGGGTATGGGGGAGGGGACCTTGGCTGAGACTGCATCATGATGCTCAAATCATGAAGACTATGCGTGCGGTTTGACAGGCTCACTCAGTTGTCTGCTTGTATCTCTGTATGTTCGGAATTCCTTTTCGTGTTACTTCACTGCCCATTTTCTAAGCCCAAACTCGAGAGGTGAGAAAGTACCAGTGTCTATTGTTGCATCAGAAAGACATTGTTGTTCATCCAAACCAGCCCGCATTTGAATCTATCCTGGCCCTTACATTTCCAAAGGGACTCCTTCCTTCTCCAGGTACCATGCACTCACAGGGTGTTCGCACTATCGGATTGGTCCATGATTATGCTTTGCAACAACGGTTTACTGTTGCTTTCTGCCGTATGGCTGGCCAGGAAAGCCGGCCGTTCTCACCGTCTAGAGTAGAAGAATTTACAGTCTGTTAATCAACCTGTTTGGGGTGGCATGGTCGCACAGTGCTTCACAGCGCTAGGGTCTCAGGTTCGCTTCCTGGCTTGGCTCACGGTCTGAGTGGAGTCTGCATGTCCCCCCGCCCCCCCCCACCGTGTCTGTGTGGGCTTCCTCCGGGCGGGCGCTCCTGTTTCCTCCCACCAGTCCCGAAAGACGTGCTTGTTAAGTGAATTGGCCGTGCTAAATTGCCGTTAGCGTCCAAAACGTTCAGGTGGGATTACTGGGTTACAAGGATAGGCTGGAGGTGTGGGTTTGAGTGGGGTGCTCTTTCCAAGGGCTGGTGCAGACTCGCTGGGCCGAATGGCCTCCTTCTGTACTGTAAATTCTATGATCTATCTATGTTTGACCACATTCTGAATGCACCTTCGCTTGCCCGTCAAGCCCTGGGGGCAGGATTTGAACCTGGAACCTCTGGCCCTAGAACCGTCGCCGGGGCGGGGGTGGGGGGATCACCATAGGCGGGACCGGAAGATTCCCGCCAGCGGAAAGGGCAGGAAAATCCCACCCACTTTAATTGAGAGGTAGCCGCGTGCTCAAACAGCTGTCGGGGGCATCTTCCAATCTGGGCTGGAATTCTCCGTTGATTCACGGCGAAGGGATTCTGCAGCCCCGCTCCAGTGAACGAAGCTTCGGCTGAGCGCCAAGTTCTCCGCTCCCGCTGGCAGCAGTAGCGGGGAGGGAGGAAGTGGGAGGGGGGGGGGGGTGGGTACTCTGATCGGAGAATCCCGGCCCAGGTCTTACTCACCGCGATGTGTTCACAAAATAATAACGTGTTGGCTTTACAAAAGTGTAGCTGCAGTTGGAAGGAACATGCTCTCAATTGCTAAGTGGCACTTGGCTGCGCTAAGACACAGCTGTATCTAACCAGCAAAAAAAAAATCAATGCGACTTTGAAAATGTATTTCATGCTTTCAGGATGGATTGCTGTGAAGGCCGTGAAGTTTGAGAACAGAATGGCAACTTCGTCAAAGCAGAGAGAAGTGAAGGAAAATCTCACTGGTGAAAATGTTCCCCGCTGGGCTAAGTTTTACTTTCATGAAAAGTTTCAGTTTCTCTGTCGTGGGTAGCGGAGGGGAGGAGGGTGGGGTGGGGGGGGGGGGGGTAGGGGGGGGGGGGTGGGGGGGGGGCTGACCTATTAATTGTTTAATTTGTCCTTGGGATGTGGGTTGGAAAGGCAGCGCTTCTTTCTTGCCTCTGTTTCCTCGAGGGGTTGGAAAGGCTCTGAGGCACATGCAGGCCCCGGGACAGGCCCACTGAGAATCAGGGCGGCGCCCTCAGAGAATCTCACCCTCGCGGGCAGGCAGGGTTCCTTCGGCCAGAGCAGGTGAAGAGGCGGCTTGACATGATGTTCCAAATCTTAAAGGGTTTCGATAGGATAAAGAGTGTCTCCCCCCCCCCACAGCGGAAGGGTTGGCAACCAGAGGTGGACACACACACACACACTCGCCAATATGAGGAACCATTTTTATTTGAACGCAGCTAGTGTTGTGATCTGGAATTCACTCGTTCAAGGGGCAGTAAATGCACATTCATCAATAACCTTCGAATGGTAATTAGATAAATGCTCGAGGGGAAACCACAGCTGTAGGGAAGGAGGAGTGAGGGGTAATTTGGGTAGCAGTGAGCAGCCGGCACAAGTATGATGGACTGAATGGCCTGGCTTCTCTGCAGTGATTCTGTGAGTAACAGACAAGAGACTAATACTCCCAGCTTAACAAAGAATCGTGAGCCCCGCACATGCTTGCAGGACATCAGAAGTCTCATATTCAAGATAAACAGAATCGGATATTTTTATAGAGCAGCAAAGACTGGCTGTCTCTCTTCAGAAGCTGTGACCAGAGGGACATTTTACAGCAGCACCCCACTGGCCAACACCATCACCAACGAGCAGGCTATCGCCAAGAGATCAAAACAATCACATGCACACTTCCCTGCTCCTACAATCAAATCCAATTTGAGATATACTTCTCCCATTTGGAGGGAAATCGCGTATTTGCACAGGGAGCTCCTTCTTCAGGAAGACACCAGGGGATCAACCACATCTACCCGACTGAAGCAAGCGATTCTCCTGCATCGAAGAATGAGGCACATGAGTCACCTCGGACAAGAAAGCAGACGTATTTGGGGCTGGAATCCTCTGGTCGTTGCGATTCAATTTTCCCGCTGGCAGTGGAGTCCCGTTAGCGGGTTAGGCGGCGCCGTGGGGAGGTCGCAGCGGGAAGTCCGATCGGGGATCGGCGGGAAGGTAGAATCCCACCACCAGCGAACGGCGAGAGGCCGAGAAAGACATGGCCGGCGGACCGTATAATTTAGCCCCGGGGTCGCAAAGCCATCAAAGGTCGCCAAGTTACTCCATGCCCAGACCCCGCTGCGTCTAACTGATGTTGAGACATTCCAACGGTTCCGATTTGAGGATCGGGAGATCACTCCGACCTTACCACCCCCCCCCCCCCCCCCGGTTTTTTCTTATTTTAAAACATATTTTTATTCAAGGCTTTTCAACAAAAGTATAAATGTACAAAATATCAAAAGAACAAGCAAAGAGCATCAGAAGAACATCACGCCAACTCAACGAACAACGCCAACCCTTGAAGCCAGCCCCAGATCACATCCTGGGCCTTCCCGCACTGAAAGCCAATCCCTCCCTCCCCTTTGTTGACCCATCAATCCTCCATGAAGACATCGATGAACGGTTTCCACCTCCGGGTGAACCCTTCTACCGACCCTTCCCCCCCCTCCCCTCAGCAAAACTGATCGTCTCCAACTGCAGGAATCCTCACCCGCATCCCTGCCTTTGGCGTCTACGAGCCCCTCCAACGCAACAAAATCCGTCTCTGGGCTATCAGGGAAGCAAAGGCCAATACACCGGCCTCCCCCCCCCCCCTCCCCCGCACTTCCAACACACCAAATACTAATCCCGGTTTCAGGCTTGCATTTCCTCACGGGCGTTTCAGTGCGATCTTGGAGCTGCCGTTATAAGCTGGCACCTAATGCAATTTGTCATAGGTTTGTTTTTACTGACAAAGGCAGCACTGAAAAAATATTTCATGTGTCACTAAATTAAATCAGAGCAGTAAAAAAAAAAGGGCCTCGCAGCTAAAAGCACTCCTTCGGATTTTTCCCCTCCCTCCTTCCCCTCTGCTCCAAACGATTTGATGGTTTTCTAATTTAGGGACCAGTATTTTCAGCGTTTCAAATGCATTAAGCGCTGCGGTGGCGTTTCAGCGGGAGTGGTCTGTGATTACTGCTGCTCCACGTTAGAACACTCTCCGCTATACTGTGCCCTCCGATTCACTCTTTTTGGCTTCCATGGAGAGACAGGCTGGGACTCTCGCTTTAGCGTGCTCTTTGTTCAAATCTTACAGGTAGTGCTGTGGGCCAACTGCATTTACAGTCAATTTTCTGAATCTTTACTGAAGGAACAGGCACATTTGACTTTAAAAGGCTCTGATTTTCTTTTTAGATAGAATTGCATCGAACACGCAGCTCAGGGAATCCCATTTAGTCCAACAGGTCTTGACCGGTTCTTACATTCCATATGGGCGGCACGGTAGCACAGTAGTTAGCACTGTGGCTTCACAGCTCCAGGGTCCCAGGTTCGATTCCCGGCTTGGGTCACTGTCTGTGCGGAGTCTGCATGTTCTCCCCGTGTCTGCGTGGGTTTCCTCCGGGTGTTCTGGTTTCCTCACAGTCCAAAGAAGTGCAGGTTAGTTGGATTGGCCATGCTAAATTGCCATTGTGTCCAAAAAGGTTAGGAGGGGTTATTGGGTTACGGGGATAGGGTGGAAGTGAGGGTCGGTGCAGACTCAATGGGCCAAATGGCCTCCTTCTGCACTGCATGTTCTATGTTCACGTTCTATGAGCCTCTGTTCCTTCCCCCCATTTCATCTCATTCAATCTCACTTTCTTTCTCCCTCATCTACTATCTACTATCTAGCTTTGCCTCAACTATTCCTTGTGGTAGTGACCCCGGAATTCTAATTATTCTCTGGGTAAAGCAGTTTCTCCAGAATTCCCAACTGGATTTATCCATTACCTTGGGCTGGGTTCTCCGTTCTGGAGACTCAGTGCTCCCAGGTGCTAGGAACAGGCGCCAGGTGCGATTCATGACTCCTCCGATGGAATCTTGGTATCGTGCCGCACCCCCCCCCCCCACAGACGCACGCATGAGGGTGACGCGCCTCCACCAAGGCTCCTCCAACAGAAGAGACCTCCATCAGACAACCTCCTGTAGAAATTCCCATTAGATTCCCCCCAATGGAGATCCTCATCATAGACCTCCAACAGAGCCCTCGATCAGAAACCCCCATCACACCACCCCATCAGAGACCCCTATCAGCCCCCCCTCCCAACAGAAACCTCCCCTGAGCCACGGGCCAGTATTCTCCGATCTCACGGCCAAGTTCTGACGCCGGTGTCAAAAGCGGCGCGAGCCACTCCGGCGTCAACGGGTCTCCGGGCCCAGGTAATCACCCCTTCCTCGGGGGCTAGTACGGCACCGGAGTGGTTTCCTCTGCTCCAGCATTCGAAATCTGGCGCGCCACAGCTGGCGTGCGCGTCACGGCCTTCGCGAGTCCGCGCATGCGCGTGGGTCCCCGTCTCTGGGTCGCCCCCCCGGGCAATATGGCGGAGCAAAGCCCGACAGGGGCCCGGTGCGGAGGAACAGAGGCCCCCACAGAACTAGCCCGCCCGGGGCCCCCCCCCCCCCCCCCCCCCCCACCCCCGGAGTCCGATCGCCCGCGCCAGGACAGCCCCCGCAGCCAGAACTCAGAGATCCCGCCGGGTAGGACCATACGTAACACACGCAGGAGGGACTCGGTCAAACTTTGCGGGCACTCGGCCGGTCCAGGCGTGGAGACTAACCGGGGGGTGTGGGCGCTTTCACGGCCCCGACCGGCGCAGCGGCTATCCCGCGGGTGCCCGAGAATCGGGGCCGCGAGAATCGGCGGGCCGGCGTCGGAGCGGCATGGCGTAATTCTCCCCCCCCCCCCCATGATTCTCCGACCCAGCGCAAGATCGGAGAATCCCGGCCAAGGAGTAGCCAATTCCTGCAGGGCAAGATCCCACAAGCAGCAGTGAAATTATGACCCGATAATCTGTTTGAGTGATATTGGTTAAGTCATGAATATTGCCCAGGACGCGCTCTTCTAAAAAACACTGCCATCTTGTCCATCCACCAAAGAGGACAGACGGCCCCTCAGTCCAAAAGACGAAACCACCAAGTGTGCTGCATTCTTTAAGTATTGTACTGAAGTTTCGGCCGAGATTTGGTGCTCAAGTCTCTGCAGAGGCGTCTGAACTCACAGGTGTCTGTCTGAAAGCTACCAAAATAAGCCAAGGTTGACACCTTTAACCGTTGGCTGAAGGGTGCCTGGTGGAAAAAAGTATTGACGGGAATAAGGAGGATTGTACTTCGAGGTCGAGCCGAGGGTGAGGTCCTGTGGACAGCAAAGCTTCTATTTGTATTTCCACTTCGCACGTGGTGCATTTTGCTCCTTACAAACAACAATGCCAATACTGATTTGTATGTATACAGCATCCTTAATGGAGCAGAACGTGCCAATTTCTTCACAAGAGCGCTCAACAAACCAAATTTGACAGGGATGGTGAGCAAAGATTGGAGCAAAGAGGGAGGTTTTTGAGAACCATTATAAAGATGGCGAAAGTGTTCGAGAGTTCCAGGCAGAGTATTGCAGAGCGTAGGGTCTAGGCAGTTGAAGGCACTGACGGAAATTCGGGATTGATGGCAATTAAAGAGGCCTGTGGAACTGCATCTGAAGAGATAGGCAGATGCAATTCCACAGAGGGATTCGAAAACAAGGATGCGAATTTGGAAACGAGGCATTTACCCACTGGGAACCCATGTGGACTTAGAATGGGATTCTCCAGCCCTTCCACTGGCAGGGTCTTCCAGTCCTGCCGTAGATGACACCTGCTGCAGATTCCCCGGCGGTGGGTCGTGAAGCCACAGGGGGCGATTCTCCGCACTCACGACGGTGCGGAGAATAGCGGGGGTCATAAATTTTTACGGCCACGCTGGTCTGACGCCCTCCCACTATTCTCCCCCCCCCACGCCCGCCTCCCGACACGAATCGCTGCCACCGTTTTTTTACGGCGAGCAGCGATTCTCAGCTGGCCGATGGGCCGAAGTCCAAGCCCTTTACGACCGTTTTTAGGAACGTCAAACACACCTGGTCTGACCGTTCGTAAAAACGGCCGTAAAGTTGTGATCTTGGGAACCACGGCACCGATTGGCACGGCAGTACCACGGCCGTGCCAAGGGTGCCATGGGCCCCCGCTCGGCGGGCACCGATCGCGGGCAGCGGGTACTTACCTCGCGCACTCTTTGTCCTTCCGCCGCCCCGCTGTATCCATTCACAGGGCGGATGAGGGGCATCCCGGCCCACGCATGCGCGGGTTTCGCGCAAATGCGCGATGACGTCATCCGCGCATGCGCCGGTTGGAGTCTTCCAATCCGCGCATGCGCGGCTGATGTCATGTGACGCGTCAGCCGTCGCAAACTCTGGCGATGCCGGAGTTCACGGCCGCGGCATGCTAGCCCCGACCGGGGACCAGAATCGGTTCCCGGTCGGGGGGGGGCGGAGGCTGGCGTCAAACCCGCCTGTTTTTGACGCCAGCCTCATGATTTCTCCAGGTATCGGAGAATCACGCCCACAGTCTTCGGCAGGGCCGGGAGATCCCGCCGGCAGCCAATGTTGAGTCATCTCCACCGCAGGAAAACATGTCATGGGAGGAGGGGCAGATGGAAAATTCTGGCCTTCTTGGACTGAATCAGGATAAGGGCAGCAGAGTTTTGGAAGAGCTTGCATGACTTAGATATCATAGAATCATAGAATTTACAGTGCAGAAGGAGGCCATTTGGCCCATCGAGTCTGCACCGGCCCTTGGAAACAGCACCCTACTTAAGACCATGCCTCCACCCTATCTCCTTAAACCAGTAACCTCACCTAACCCTTTTGGACACTAAGACCAATTTAGCATGGCCAATCCACCTAACCTGCACATCTTTGGACTGTGGGAGGAAACTCACGCAGACACGGGGGAGAACGTGCAGACTCCGCACAGACAGTGACCCAGCGGGGAATCGAACCCGGGTCCCTGGAGCTGTGAAGCAACGGTGCTAACCACTGTGCTACCGTGCCACCCCATTTTTATTTTGACTTGGATATACACAGGCAACATCTCCGACAGCTTCATATCATGGCTGTGGATCTTCATAATGTCACTGAAGATGACATTGAATGTTCTCCCTCAGTTTGACCGATTGTAAAATGATATGGCCTTCAGTTCAGCCACTCCAAATGAGCCTCCGTCCACCCCTATTCATCTAACCCTATCGATATTTGCTTTTATCCCCTTCACCCTCATGTACACTGCTGTAACTACAGTCATCGTATTGATTTGATTATTCTAATTCTCGAGTTCCGCCTTATTCACGTACGAACCTCACTCACAATAAACATTTCATGTTCTCGGTTATCTACCGTCTCACAAAGGAAAGGAAAATTGGCTAATCTTCTGTGAAAAGATCACACCTGTATCCCGCCCAAAGAGTTGCGTTTATTTTTAGATTTATGGGTGGCACCTCTTTGAGAAATTATAGCACATTTAAAGGTTATTTCCTACTACACGCAATTAAAAGGGCGGCGTATTTACCTACATTACCACATAATCCTAAATGTTCTAAATGGTGATACAAGGAAGCTCACCGGTGCCAAAGGCATCTCCGTTACTCCGGCACCATCTTCGGTGGCCAGTGAGCAGCAATCGCCATTTTGTCGGGAATTGCTTCTTCGATGGCAAGAATTTCCATCCATGGCCATCATGAGGAGGGAAGGCTTAAGTTCCAACTCACAAAGTTGCTGGGCTGGAGCTTCAGGTCACTTGAGGAAGGTTTTCATGGGCAGTATTTGCTGTTGATTGACGGGGTTGAGTCATAGAGGTCTACAGCACAGAAAAGGCCCTTTGGCCCATCGTGTCCACGCCTGTCAAAGGCAGCCACCCAATTATACTAATCCCATTGTCCAGCACTTGGCCCATAGCCTTGTAGGCCTTGACTTCACAAGTGCACATCTAAATACTTCTTAAATGCTATGAGGGTCTCTACTTCCACCATCGTTTCAGGCGGCCAGTTCCAGACTCCCACCACCCTCTGGGTGAAAAGGTCTCCCCTCACATCCCCTCTAAACCTCCTGCCCCGACCTTAAATCTATGCCCCGTGGTCATTGATCCCTTCACGAAGGGGAGCAGTTTCTTCCTGTCTACTCTATCTATGCCCCTCATCATTTTATATATCTCTGTCATGTTCTGCCTCTGTCTCTTCTCCTCCAAGGAAAACAAAACCCAGTCTCAAACACAAAACTCAAAAACAAGAAGAAACAAAAACACAGAGGGAACCGGCCCATATACAGGCAGGGCAACGCCTTCAGGTTTATTGGGGGCAACGGGATTCTCAGAGAAATTAGGCCTCTCTCATGATCTCGGGCAGGCCTCGAGGGTCACATTTTCCACTCGCACAAACACGAACTGCTGGAGTGTGGGCTTCGGGGAAATTATTTACTTGGGTTAGCCCTGCTGCCTCACGGCGCCGAGATCCCAGGTTCGATCCCGGCCCTGGGTCGCTGTCCGTGTGGAATTTGCACATTCCCCCCTTGTTTGAGTGGGTTTCACACCCCCAACCCAAAGATGTGTCCGTTAGGTGGATTGGCCACGCTAAATTGACTCTTAATTGGAAACAAAAAATGAATTGGGCACTCTAAATTTAAAAAATAAATAAATTATTGACTTAACTTCTGGAGGCACCGCTTTAAGTTGATAAATTTGTGGGAAGCAATAAAGCTACCTCTGCAATTGTGAGGTTTATAAGATTATCATGTTTTACGATGGTATCTTACGGTTTATAAGATTATTATCATTTGGGGCTGCGGCTTTAAATCTGGGGTCAATGAAGTGGGTCAGGTGACCTGTTCTGGAGTCTGTCTCTCAGTAAGCCTGGGTGGTTTGATTGTAGAGATGAAAGGAAGGCTCTTATTATTTTAGTGAGAAGAAAGGGTAAGGTACTTATGCTTGGAAACAATGATAGCAGTTTCTGAGTGGATGCTGGTCTCCCAGAGTCTCGGAAATGTGTTTTGGATATTGAGCTGTAAGTAGTGGTACTGTAAACTATCCATTTACCTCTGAGATGAAAATGAACTTCTAATTAGAACTTCCATTTCGATAAAATGTGTTTCCTGTTGCCATGGGGAAAAGGATAAAGGAAGCCATTTTGAGATCAGGTTACCGGCTTCTCTATAAATCCGTGAATAGAAAAAGAAAAAATAGAAAATCGCTTATTGTCACGAGTAGGGTTCAATTAAGTTACTGTGAAAAGTCCCTATCACAGGCAGATAGCGGTTATGGCTTGCCTTGTGTGGTTTGTGGCCAGCTGAGAGGTAGAGAGGGCAAAAGATAGAACCTGCACCTTAAGCAGAGAAAATTCAGATTCTTTTAGTCACTCCAGAGAATGGGGTGAGGCTCCCGCTCAGTTTGAAGGCCGAGTTCGTGAGGAGTCAAAGGAAGCTGTAATATTTGCCGAGCTTGGCGTTGGAGGAAAGAATTTAGAAAGTAAACTTCTCAGAGAGACATAGTTTTGAGATTAAAAGATCTGAGAGGGAAAGAGAAAAGGAAGCAAACCATTACTTGGAGGGCAGAAGGGCCTGTTCCTGTGCTATATAATTTGAAGCTGGGAGCACCGCTGCACTGTTTCTGATAACTGTAATTCCGTGGAGAATGTGATCTGTGATAAGTAAAAAGGAACTGTTTATTTCTATAATTGAAAGCATATGTTGCCTTCAAAAGAAAACATGTTTACTCAATAATGGTTTTAGTCATTTGATACAGTAAAAGTTCTCAATCAGCTGTAAGCTGAAAGGTCAAGTTTCTCTTTAAAAGGAGTCGGGCTCGATGGAGATTGCAACACTACAACAATTCTTAAATTCTCAGATGTTTGACGGACTCCAGTGCGATCTCTGCATCTTTAAACTGGGCTAGAATCGAATTGAAACAAGCTGGTAGCTTGTGGGTTATTTATGGCTTGGAGGGTAGCACTCTTACCTCCGAGTGACAAGGTTTCAGGGCCATGTCTCACTTCAGGATTCACGCACTAAAGCCCAAGTGCACCAGCTCAGTGCCGAGGGCGTGCTCATAGAAACATAGAAATTACAGTGCAGAATGAGGCCATTCGGCCCGTCGGGTCTGCACCGGCCCTTGGAAAGAGCACCCTACTTAAGCCCACACCTCCACCCTTTCCCCGTAACCCAATAACCCTACCTCACCTTTAGGACACTAAGGGGCAATTTAGCATGGTCAATCCATCTACCCTGTACATCTTTCGGGACTTGTGGGAGGAAACCGGAGCACCCGGAGGAAAGCCACGCAGACACGGGGGGGAAATGCAAACTCCACACTGGCAGTGACCCGAGGCTGGAATTGAACCCGGGACCCTGCAGCTGTGAGGCAGCAGTGCTAACCACTGTGCCGCTGTGCCACCCTGCTGCGGCTCTTTCAGATGGGACCTTAAACTGAGGCTCTGTCCCCTTGTTACGGTGATGTAGGATACTCCCATGGCACTATTTTGAAGGAGGGTTATCTCAGGCGCTGTGGTCAAAATGTATCCCTCAATTAACGTGACAAAAAAACCCCAAATGATCTGGTTAATATCACATCGCTGTTAGTGGGAGCTTGCTGTGCATAAATTGGCTTTTGCGCTGCCAACATTACAATACTTCAAAGAAGTACTTTATTGGCTGTAAAGTGCTTTAATATGCCCTGTGGCCACTCAAGGTACCATCTAAATGCAAGTTTTTTGTCCTTATTTTCTACCACATACTTCAGCAGTTCTCTTCCATAATAATTTAAAAAAAATAATCTTCATTGTCACAAGTAGGCTTACATTAACACTGCAATGAAGTTACTGTGAAAAGCCCCGAGTCGCCACACTCCGGCGCCTGTTCGGGTACACTGAGGGAGAATTCAGAATGTCCAATTCACCCAACAAGCACGCCTTTCGGGACTTGTGGGGGGGGGGAACCGGAGCGTCCGGAGGAAACCCACGCAGACACGGGGAGAACGTGCAGACTCCGCGCAGACAGTGACCCAAGCCGGGAATCGAGCCTGGGACCCTGGCGGTGTGAAACAACAATGCTAACCACTGTGCTACAGTGCCACCCTGATTGCTGGTCTGGAACTAGGGATCGCTGGCTTTCCGCCTCACCACCAGTGCCTTGGTTACTTAGATCACCTCCGCAAGCCCCCCCCCACCTCCACCGCCCCGCCGTGAGATGCCACTGTCTTTTTCTCATTTGCGCTTAGCCCCCTGATGTTTTCCTGCAAAAAAAAACAGCACTCATCAATTTTAAAGAGATAAAGCGTTCTGCTAATGACAAAGTCACACTGAACTCTCGCTCTATAATCTATTGCAGCATTACAATTATGCGAGGGTTTATGCATTTTTCCTACACCCAGCTTTTGCATGAAATATGCATGATGCGCTGGCACAGGTTATGTCTGCAGTTAAGTCCACACAATAGAATGGATTCCATGGTACGGATCAATTCCTAATCAATTTTTTATGATGATGTTCATTTAATTTGACTCCACTATAATTTAAAAGTAGTAAAGCGCTAAATATGATTTTCCTACTAAAATATTCATCCAAACACAAGGAAATTCATTGGCCGGGATTCTCCGGTTGTTGCGATTCAATTTTCCCGCCGGCAGCGGACCCCCGCCACCGAGTTTTGCGGATGTGTGAGCTGGTTACCGTGCGAAATCCCTTTGGAAAGCGGCGGGAATATGGAATTCCCCCCCCCCCCCAACACAGCCGAGAAACACGCGTCTGGTGGACCAGAAAAAAATCCCACTCATCACTTTAGTGGCTGGATGTTTAATAATAATCTTTATTAGTGACACAAGTAGGCTTACACTCACTGGGTAGTCACCACACTCCGGCACCTGTTCGGGTACACAGAGGGAGAATGCAGAATGTCCAATTCACCTAACAAGCATGTCCTTAGAGACTTGTGGGAGGAAACCGGAGCGCCCGGAGGAAACCCACGCAGACACGGGGAGAACGTGCAGACTCTGCACAGACAGTTACCCAAGCTGGGAATCAAACCCGGGTCCCCGGCGCTGTGAAGCAACAGTGCTAACCTCTGTGCTACCGTGCTGCCCCCTAAATGCTGAAGCATGGTGATTTCTAATCTGCGTACATGGCTTTCGGTTACTTGGGTGGTTTGTGTTGATGGAGAGCTGGGAACAATGGCACTGGAGGCCTAGTTTGTCCTGGGTATTAATGCTGCCACCAAGTCTCCATTTGTCCAGCTAGGGTTGAGGACGGTTGAGGGCGCAGATTCCCTGGCATTCGCCCTGTTGATGGCACGGAGGCGAACTTGAGAAGGTCAAGTTTAAGTGATGGGGTCGCTCGTGGGTTCTACCGTAGATGCCGGCCTTTCATATTGTACTTTAAGGAATTGGTCACTGTTATCTGTTAGTGGGGGAGTGGGTTGTTTGGATTGTATTTCTGTTACTGGGGTTATTGTTACGACTGTTAAACTTTTGAAACGTGTGTTGGTTATGTTTGGTGTGGTAAATTTTGTTAAAAGTTCAATAAAAATATTTTTTTAAAAGTCTCCATTTGCAACAAGTTATGACTTATTTTGTGATTTTGTAGTTCTTGCAATCGGGAAGTGACGCACAAGAACACAGGAACTAGGAGCTGGAATAAATTACACAGCTAATCGAGACTGCTCCGTTGGAATCAGGACTGATCCTGGGCTTCAATTCAACATTCTCGCCCACTCCCCATATCCCTTAGTTCCGTGAGAAACCCTGGTCAACACACTCTCCCGTCCACGAGTGGGTTGAACCACAACCGCTGGTCTTGCCCCTGTTTAATGTGATTCTGCATTGTCTTTTGTCGGGGCAGTTGTGACTCTTGGTGAAGGGCCAACAAACTGAGGCCTTGTGTTCCATTGGTACCACAGCGCCCAAATGAGGCTGTTGTAACAGGCTGAAAATTGGCCGCCTGCTGTGGCCTGTTGGGTTTCAGTTGTGTCCCACCTCCAGGCCCTTTCTGTTTCAGGAGGAGTGCAGGTGGGGGTGTGGGGGTGGGACATGCAGCAGAACCCGGCTGTGGGGAGGCGGGGGGGGCGGGGGGGGGGGGGGGGGGGGATTTTAAGCCGGCTCGGCCTTTCAAGTTGGCTTCCGGAACCTCCTCCGCGGGAACGCAGCCAGTGGATGGAGGCGCCCTCCTGGTGACTGACAGGGGGGTGAGGGTGGTGGGGAGTGGGAGCGGCACTCCACGGTGGGTGGCCACCATGCCCTTCCATGATGATGGCCTGGCAGCTGTGGCCTTTTTCACATGAAAAAACCTCCAACGTCTCTTCAAAGCAGTCCACCACAGTGATGCGTGCCCTCTCTCTCACTGACCCGCATTGGCAGATTCCACCTTCAGGCAGTGCAGCCAGCGGTATGCCATGGTTGGAGGCCTGCGTATTGCCCAGAAGGAAAAAAACAGCAAGCCGGGAAAATAATAACTGGTCGTGTGCACGTCAAAATGGAAGACCAGCAAAATGGGGAAATAAGAATACTGGTCAGAACTTTCTTTTTTCACCTGGGTAGCCCTGAAGACTAGGGAGCCTATCTGCTATCTTTAACCAGTCCCTGACAAGTGACTGCACACCCCTACAAAAATGGCTTAGGCCACATGGGCCGAGTTTCTCCGGCCGTTCGGATTCTCTCTTCCCGCTGGCAGCGCGCCACCACCAGCGTGTTTCCCGGCGGCGTGGGGTGGACACAAGGGGAAATCCCATTGATGGACGGCTGGTAGACAGAATCCCGCCGTCAGCGATCGGCGCGCCGTCGAGGAACACGCGACTAGGGGAAGCGGAGAATCCAGCCCGCTGATATCAACGCAATGCGGAGCCGGGACCCAGACCTTCACCCAGCGTGGGGGTCTCGACCCTGAACAAAAAATCCAGCCTGCAGTCGTTGAATCAAAGATTCTATGGTAAGATAGTTAAGAGATCCCGCCGCACTCCCTCCCCCCCCCCAACACCCAGAGTCCCGAGACAACACGGAGGTTGCCACTCCCAGTGCAGTGCTGAGGGTGTGCCGCACTGTCGTACCAAGTTGTCTCGGTTCGAACCAAGGCTCAGTCTGCCCACACAGGTAAAACGTAAAAGATTGCATGGCGGTATTTTGACGGTGAGCTGGCGGTGGAGGGGGGGTGGTTCGGGGGTGTGACGGGGTGGTGGCGATGGAGTTCTCCCCGCTCTCCTGGACAGGATCTGCCGCTCAACCGACATCCATCAAGCAGATCATCTGCTCCGCTAGCACATTGCTGTGCGCGGGATCTCGCTGTGCCGAACTGGCTGCTCTCATTCCCGCAGTGACTATACTTGAAGAGCATTCCTTTAGCTGCGAAGGCCGGGAGATGGCCTGCGGTGATGAAATCAGCGATTGAAATGAAAGTATTTTTCTTTATTTTCTATAGATTTGTCCGCAATAACAGCGGGATGCTTTTACTGTGTCAATGGCAATACTGGATCACACTTGTCAATTTGTAATGGTGTTAGGAACACAACTAGCCTCTCAAAGCCAGTAAGGCCGACTGTTATTTTGTGATATATTTGCCCTTCCAATTTTCACCCCATTCCTTGTATTCCCTTACCTCCGAGCCAGAAGTTGGCTCAGTCCCAGCCTCCTCGATAAATGATTACTCAGCGATGAGTGCTTCAACTTCCGACTTAAGTTATGGCAAGACGGTATCTTGCTGAACTTTCAGTGCATCTGTGTGTCAGCGAGGCCACATTAAGGCCTGTTTATTTGCTTCTCAGCTTTTCTGTGACGGCACTAGCTTTTTTGAAGTTATTGATTCGCTTTGGATTGCTTTCTGGTCAGCGTTTGTGATTCAGACTCACAAACAGTCCGCCTGGAAGGGCCTTTTGCCATGGGAACCGCACAGGTACGAGCCAAGTATGTTGCAGGCTGACATTTATGCAAGGCACAAAATACAGAAAATACTGGACAATAGCGACGGGACTGACAGCATCTGCGGAGAGAAGGGAGCTAATTCTCCGATTTTCAGGCCGGCGGCGTGGCTACGGTGGCATTTTACGATCGGAAAATCGGCACAAAATGGCCACCGATCCTCCGTCTGATTGGGGGGGGGGGGCTTGCAGGCAGGCAGCGTAGAGCACCCGACTCTAGCTGCCGATGCGGCCGGAGAATTACCGGGTCCGTGGCCGCGCATGTGCACGGTGGCGGCCTACAGCAGCCGTGCCGTGCAACATGGCGACAGCCACGCGTGGACCCGGCCTGCCAAATACTGTCCTCCCTTTGGCCAGGCTCGCCACCTCCGGACCACCCCTCAACAGTGCCCCCAGCCCCTGCCAAAATCCCCCCCCCCCTGCCAGCCGATCGGCTCTCCCCCGACTGTGGCGCCGCAGGACTCAGTCCGCAGCCGCCACGGCGAGTTCCCGACCAAAAATAGCGTGAGAGACCCACGCATAAAAAGGAGTACCAAAGCGTACTCCTCGTGTACGCCGCTATGGAGGGGGCGGCGCAGCGTGAAATCGGCGGCGTCCCCGAATTCTGTAGAAACGGTGATTCTCCGGCCAATCGCCGAACGCAATTTTGGCGTCGGAGATCGGAGAATCCCGCCGGAGTCTGGACAAATATAAGGGGCTGGATTCTCCGGTCCCCCAGCCGCGTGTGTCTAGGCGGCACACCCCTAGCCGCTGGTGGCGGGATTCCGTCGCTTGCCAACGGGATTTTCCATTGAAGCCACCCGCACGCCGCCGGGGTACCCGTGGGCATGGCTGTGCTGCCGGCGGGAGAAGAGTATCCCAAAGGATGGAGAATTCCGGCCCTGGGCCGGGATTTTCCCTCAGCGGGATCCTCCGTTCCGCCAGCAGCGCACTCACACCCGCTGGATTTCCCGACGGCGTGAGGCTGCCCACAATGGGAAACCCCATTGGTCAGCTGGCGGGAGGGACAATCCCGCCCCTGATGTTTAATAATGTTCCCGTGAAGTTGGGACAATTGACAACAGTAAATATGCTACATAAATGCAATATTTGTTGTTGATGGAAGACATTATGGACTCCAATATTTTGATCAGGTCGAACAAAGAGTGTTCTGTGGAAGAAATGGACTGTGTCCTACGGCAGGGTTGGCACAGCGTTTGGCACTGCTGCCTCACAGCGCTAGGGATCCAAGTTCAATTCCAACCTTGGGTGGCTGTGCGGAGTTTGCACTTTCTCCCCCTGCCTGCATGGGTTTCCTCCGGGTGCTCTGGTTTCCTCCCACAGTCCAAAGATGTGCAGATTCGGTGGATTGGCCATGATAAATTGCCCTTAATGTCGAAAAAAGGTTAGGTGGGGTTACCGGGTTATGGGGATAGGGTGGAGGTGTGACCTTAAGTAGGGTCCTCTTTCCAAGGGTTGGTGCAGACGCGATGGGCCTCCTCCTTCACTGTAAATTCTATCATTCTATGATCTGTAATTCCCGCAGTGCGGGATAAGGACCTTGCTCTAGTCAGAAATGGGATCTGTATGAATTCTGCACTGACTGACTTCAAACGACCCTGCTGAGAGTTTGGCACCCCGCACTTCCCAATCCCCCCCCCACCACCCCTCGCCACCCCCCCCCAGCAAAATAGGATTTGCAGTAAATGGGAGCAGGACGTCCGGATTTTGGGGAGAAGGCAGGAGAATGGGGATGAGAAACATATTAGCCATGATTGAATGGCGGAGCTGACGTGATGGGCTGCTAGGCCTAATTGCGCTCCTATGTCTTCCGGTCTTATAGATTTGGGTCCCGTCCACCATTTTGGAAGGGCCATGGACTCTCCACGCCTCTCCAGGCCGTGAGCTCCGTGTCTCCCCACCAAAAAATTCACCGCAAACTTCGCAAAACAAACAACAAAGGATGTACGTGGCGCAGGAACTGTGGATTTTTATGCGGTTTTTTGCCCTTTTCTTTCAAGTTAGCCTGTCAGAGAAAAGAGTCATTGTTTTTTTTTGCGTGGTCCCTCCACTGGAAGACTTTTGTTTTTTGAGTGATAACTGTTTATTTACTACCAACAGGAGACATGTTTATTCCACTGAAAGCAGCTTTAGTGTTTGGAGAGAGGCTGCGTTCTGTGAAAATACTGCGCTGTTCTAAGTGCTTTTTCATATAAACATCTAACACTGCTTACGAAGGGAATATTGATTTTTAATGCTTTACTTAAACCTTTGATGCTTTCCTGAATTTGCTGTGGATAAACACAGTCAATCAATCCATTCACTGGTACTTTATTCGTTTAAAATCTCACATCTTCTCCAACGAAAGACATTTTTTTTTTTCAAGGCTTGATATCTGAAGGCATTGTTTCAACAAGAATCTGTGAGATGAAAAGTAAAAATTTTATTTTGATAACCCTCTTAACAATGAATCAAGTTTAATAGTGTGTGGAGAGGGATGACGCCTTTAATGTTTACTCGCTTGCAACTCGTCTCTCTGTGTTCTGGAAGTTAGTCGGAGTTGATATTCTTGTCTGGGTGCAGACTCGATGGGCCGAATGGTCTCCTTCTGCACTGTCGGGATTCTATGGATGCGCGATGCAATCTATGAATATGATTGCTGGCATGGGTGGCAAAGATATTGCGGTAATTATTCATTGTTGGACGAGAGGGCTTGCGTTTATATAGCACCCGTCCCGACATCCCAAAATGCTTTACGTCCATTTAAGAACCGCTGAAGTGGGCAGCGCGGTGGCACAGTGGTCAGCACTGCTGCCTCACGGCGCCCAGGACACGGGTTCCATCCCGGCCCCGGGTCACTGCCCGTGTGGAGTTTGTACATTCTCCCCGTGGCTGCATGCATTTCACCCCCACAACCCAAAAGACATGTGCATCCGGCGGGTTGGCCGTGATCAATGTGCATGGTTACGGGGACAGGGCGGTGGAGTGGGCCCAGGTAGGGTGCAAACCCGATGGGCTGAACAGCATCCTTCTACACTGGAGGGACTCTACGGAGCGCAATGCTGGACATAGACAATAGCATGTGGCCTCATTGTCAGCTCATTTATATTTACCGGATAAAGACCGAGAGGCAAGAGGTGCATAACATTCCAAGTTCCTGCCCTCGTTTGAGTGTCTCGCTCTTAATCCAATTCATTCTTTCCCGGGATGAGGTTGATTTGCCCCCAGCAGGGAAAGGGTATTTAGATTAGTGAGTGTGGCTGCATAGGCTAGACAAAACCAAACAGCAGTACAATGCCACTCGATGACGTTCAGCAATGGCTGGGCCCGCACACAATGGGAGAATGTAATGATACACACGCAGTGACCACCTATAGCCAGTTAGAGGTGGCATATTCATAGATTACATCGCGCATTCATAGAATCCCGACAGTGCAGAAGGAGGCCATTCAGCCCATCGAGTCTGCACTGACCCTCTGAAAGAAAACCCCACCCAGGCTCACTTCCCCAAACCTAATGCCTGTAACCCCACACACCAAAACAACATCTTTGGCAACCGAGGGACAATTTATCGTGGCCAATCCACCTCACTTGCACATCTTTGGGCGGTGGGAGGAAACCGGAGCACCCGGAGGAAACCCACGCACATACGGGGAGAAAGTGCAAACCCCACATAGAAATGAACCAGGGTCCCTGCCGCTGCGAGGCAGCAGTGCTAACCACTATGTGCCACCATGCCGCCCCATATTTAGAGCTGTGGTGTGGCGCACCACCTGCAGTTCCCGCCGGGGCACACTGAACAACGGCTCACCCACCACCTAGGATACGGCACCAAATGCAGTGCCACCTATTCACAATGAGAAAAAAGGTACATCCAGCCTGGGCACTTGATGTTGCACTTCTACCAATCTCAGTATTGACGTTTGGAGTTTCCAGTGCCTTTATTTCTTTTTGTGTTGTCTGTGAGGCAAATCGGGGAAAATTGTCTTTGCGGTTGATTGAAGATGGTGAGTTTTATTGGTTGAAATAGGTTTTTATTCCAGCAGATGTCAAGCCCGTGAGCTACAACAACTTTGAGCAACCCTTAACGTATACAAATCTACTTCATTTAGGTTGTTGTGGTCTCACAACAGGGTGCATTTCTTCCCATTTGTCTCCGTAAGAGAAAGGAATTGTTGCTCGCGATGGGTTCGTCTTTAATGGAGATAAATAGCTGCAATATTTATTGAGACATAAAGCAGATAAAAAGGAGCAATAATTATCAAAACATAAATTATTTACCAATAATGCCAGCATGTTTATAGCCACTCGTTTGACTGGTGTGACCAAGGGCATCTTTTTGATTTCTGCACTAAATCAGCCATAAGTCAATAGTCTCCGTGTGCTCGGGATTTTCTCTGGAGGTAATGCAAGCCGCAGTTTCATTTCGAAACGTTGACAATGTCCTGGTCAGGATGAAATAGGTCATTTTGTGAGGGCGCTCGCACTGAATGGAGAGAGAAGTGGCAGCCATGGCAGCCGCAACAGTAGAGCAACGTGGGGCAACCTTGAAAGTTGATGGCAGCCCACCACCGCCTGGCTGAAAGGTGGGAATGACGGCTGCTTGCCAGCGGTGACATGGCAAAATGTAATCATGGGGTTCAGGATAATATAACCGAGGCCAGCGAAACACAAGTGGCTTCGAACCATCCCTGTGAGCCCTGTCGTGAAGGCCCGGCTTTGAAATTCCGCCCTGTTAATATTTGTTTCAAAGAAAGGAATCGCGTTCATGAGCGGACGGAAGGATGAGCGATTCACTCTGAATTGGCCTTCGCCCATAAAATACGCTGTTTCTTCAATTTGCTAAAAGTCCATCTTGACCCTCAGAGAGGGTCAGAGCCAAGATCGAAAGGTCGCCAGGTCAGGCTTTCGGCTTCCCCCTATGGCCTAGTGGCATAAAAATAATAATAATAATAATCTTTGTCACAAGTAGGCTTACATTGACACCGCAATGAAGTTACTGTGAAAAGCCCCTAGTTGCCACATTCTGGCGCCTGTTCGGGTACACAGAGGGAGAATTCAGAATGTCCAAATTAGCCCGTCTTTCGGGACTTGTGGGAGGAAACCTGAGCACCCGGAGGAAACCCACGCAGACACAGGGAGAACGTGCAGACTCCGCACAGACAGTGACCCAAGCCGGGAATCGAACCTGGGACGCTGGAGCTGTGAGTCAACAGCGCTAACCATTGTGCTACTGTGCCGCCAGTAGATCACTGAACTGGTAATGTACAAATCCTCGAGCAAGACTCTGGGGTCCCTGGCTCAAATCCCCCCACAGTAGATATAAGATAAACTACTGCACGTGCTGCAAATCAGAAATAAAGATGGAAAGTGCTAAACAAAAAATGCTCAGCACGCCTGGCAGCACCTGTAGAGAGAAAAGAAATGGAGCTAGTGTTTTATATATGGACTCAAAGCTTTCATTCTGTTTCTTTCCCCACGGATGCTGCCAAAGTATTTTTTTGAGAATGTTCTGCTTTTATTTGGCATTCATTCCGCACCTTTCGCTTTGTGCTAAAGTGCTTTCCATCCAAAGAGATACTTTTTGGAGTGCAGTCACTGTTGTAATGTAGGAAACGCAGCAGCCAATTTGCCCATAGCCAGCAATGCGATAACGACGCGGATAATTTTGGTTGGTTTTAGTAATGTTGGTACAGGGGACAAGTATTGGCCAGGGCGCGATCTTCTCCGAACCAGTGCGCGATGGTCTTTCCTGTCCACGTGAGAAGGCTGACGCATTTCTCAATTTAAGTTCCTGTCGGAAGGCCACACCTCCAACAGTAAAGCCCTCCCTCTGCATTCCTGGGTGCGGTTTTCCTGTCTCGTCCGCCCCAGGAACGGAAATTCCTGCCTGACGTCAATGGACTTTTAAATGGTCCGTCAAATTTTCTGCCCCGCCCGTGATGAACCCGGGGGGACGGGCGGGACCAGAAGGTTTACCCCCTTGAGTGGTAATCTCCTGATTCAGGGGCAACAGTGCTCCCCAGTGAACCACCAAAGTCACAAGGCACCTCGGGTGCAGCTTCTCATGGTGTCAGAGGGGGTGCTGTTTTAGAACAAAGGACCTGCGATCGATGGTGTGGGATCTTGCCGTGCGCAGGTTTGCTGTCGCGTGCCAGCTCTAAAGGTTTGTTGTTAGCTTTGAAGTATTTAGGGGACATCCAGAGGTCACGATAGATGCAATATGAACGCACGTTCTTTATTCTTCTGACTCTCTGAGGAGTTAGTATTTTTGCAGCTCGAGAATATATGCGCCAAGATTTTCACGTTTAGTTCCCAGGCAGGAACAATTCGAATTCCCTTTTCCCGCCTTCAGTGCACCCCCACCCGTGGGTTTCCCGGCTGCATGGGGAGCCTTCAATGGGAAATCCTATTTGTGGTGATATACCTATGGGCTATATCATGGTTGGATGGCGAGTGACCTCTGTTATGGGCCAGGGTTTAGTGAACTCCAAAGTGTATCATGGAGATCACCTAACCCACAACTTTTACTAGATTGTGGTATGGGGAGCACACGGCCCACTCGAAAGGTGTGGTGCAGCAGACATCTAACAGTATTTTTAAAGCAAAACAATGTTTATTCTATGAACTCAGTTAACCTTTTTAAAACATACAGTGAACATCTTAGCAACCATCAATTTAAATACAACCCCCAAAGAATACAACACTCAAAATAATCCTTAAACTTTCCTTTCAACATCCATAAGACAAAAACCCTTTTTACAGAAGCACATCAGGTTTAAATTCTCTACTGAGAGCAGTTATCACTTTGAATTCACCAAATGATCTAGAGATAGTCTTTAGATGGCAGAGAGATCAAAATTACACCTTCTTTGGCTGGCTTCAGCTCCAACACTAAAACAAAACTAAAAAACACAGACACACCCAAGCTTTTCCTCGAAGCGAAACTAAAGAGCAGAGCTCAGCTCCACCCACACTCTGACATCACTGCAGCCACTTGAGCAGGCAAACATTTCTTAAAGTGGCATTCACTACAGCTATTTTTATAAACACCCATTTCTTAAAGGTACTCTCACATGATACCTCCAATCAGCAGGTGGCGGTACAGATACCCCGTGCGGTCTCCAGACCAAGGTGATGTGATCTGTGACTCGGATATAAAGGGAGACACATCAGGCCATCTTCAGAAGAAGACTGAGAGTCTAATAAGACGTACATGTGCATGGTCAGTGCTAGATGCAAATTCCAGAGGAGTAGTTAGCAGACTCCATGGTAACGTGCTGTGTGTCAGATTGTTATCTTACCGCACAAGACTCAATAAAAGATTCTGGTTTGGACAGGCCGAAGTGTTTGGTGAGTTCCTTCGTGAAGTACAAAGGACCAAACACAACACCATTGACAAGCGTCACCAGCGAACGGCGCACCGTTGAGAAACCCGCCTCTGGGGGACCAGAGAATCCAGCCCAATACTCCGTCTCCAGCACAGAGCGCGACCCCATTATGGGCATGCAATGCTTAAGTTGGTTAGCGCTGCTGCCTCACAGCGCCAAGGACCCCAGTTCCATCCCGGCTTTGGGTGCCTGTCTGTGTGGAGTTTGCACGCTCTCCCCGTGCCTGCGTGGGTTTCCTCCGGGTGCTCCGCTTTCTTCCCACAGCCCAAAGACATGCAGGTTAGGTGGATTGACCGTGCTGAAATTGCCCCTAAGTGTCCAAAGGTTAGGTGGGGTTACAGGGTTAGGGCAGGGAGGCTGGATCTAGGTAGGGTGCTCTTTTGGGGGTGGGGGGGGGGTTGGGAATCGATGGGCTGAATGGCCTCTTTCTGCATTGTGTGAATTCTATGAAGTTTCCTCTAAAGGCTGCACCGCCAAGCTATTTGGCAGCCAAGCACTTAAGATGAAAACCTTCCCCATTATCGTCGCTGTCTCCCTATTGAAATGCGCAGGAAGCAGACAATTTAAAAGGATGCTCAATTCAAAACGCAGAGAGACTTTGGAGTAATCAGGCTCAAATCTCTCGCCTCCCTCTATTCATCCAGGCCCATTGAACAATGTCTGGATTCATTTGTGCCAATTTATTTTAATGGCTGTGCTGTAAAAGTGACATTTTGTCAATAAGTTTTACTCTGTCAATAAAAGAAAACTTTTGCGTTTGGACGTGGCGGACCAAAAGTGCTGAAATGAAAATGTGACCTTTCAGTTGGGGGAAGAAAAAAAATCATCAAGGAAAGAGACGCTAATAACCATAAAGTAAAAAGAAAATTCAGTCAAAAGATCAGAACTGCGACATGAAACAATTTTCCTCTTAAAAGGGCGTCAGATCCCAATGCGCTACTTTTGCAAACACATTAACCACAACATGGCTTTTTGGGCGGAAAGAGGTCTCGCTGTGCTGTTAAGATTAAAAATGTTAAATAAGAACACCAAAATGACATTCTAATTTATTGGGCTGCCTGCTCGCATAATACAAAAATGTCAAATTTGTCACTTGACCTTTTAAAGAGTAAGTTATGGGAAAAGATGTGGTTAATAATGCAGCATTAGAATTGTGTTCGCCAATTGCTGCACTACCTCTGAGACCTCATCGATCTGAGATAGGGTGCACTTTCTCCAATTAGGCGCGGGGACGTGGAAACTCAAGGATATTACTTTCCCCTGTCTCAAACGTCTGAAACTTCTCGAAACTCTGTGAGGGAGTTGAGTTTAATCTTGAGGCAGCGACGCATTTCCTCATGCGATGGGTTTTAGAAATAGGGGGAGTTGCCCAGGCCATTGGAGGGCACCAGGTGGTCAGGCTCCGGACACGGTGGTGCCCCGGGCACCAGGAGAACATAGATGCCCGGTTCAGATTGTTAGTCCGTTGGCATTACCACTCCCTGACCGTCCTTCCCCAACCCAATCATCGCTACTCCCCAATCATCGCTACTCCCCAATCATCGCTACTCCGTCTTACCTGTAGGGATAGCTCAAGACAGGCAGAAGCTGGGAATTGTATTTCATAGAACATACAGTGCAGAAGGAGGTCATTCGGCCCATCGAGTCTGCACCGACCCACTTAAGCCCTCACTTCCACCCTATCCCCGTAACCCAATAACCCCTCCTAACCTTTTTGGTCACTACGGGCAATTTATCATGGCCAATCCACCTAGCCTGCACGTCTTTTGACTGTGGGAGGAAACCGCAGCACCCGGAGGAAACCCACGCAGACACGGGGAGAACGTGCAGACTCCGCACAGACAGTGACCCAGCGGGGAACCGAACCTGGGACCCTGGCGCTGTGAAGCCACCGCGCTGTCCACTTCTGTTACCGTGCTGCCCACACGGGTTTTGCAATAGGTTACATCAATGAAAGGTCTTGTCATTGCTGTAGGGTGACTGAAGGTAATGCTACAATTTTGAGGACAAAAGACGGAAAGTCGATGAACGATCGGTAACTGAAATATAATCAGCAAAGCCGAGGAACTCATGGCTGGGGTAGTCAGCAACGGAAAGCCAGAGATTGGTTAGCGCTTTTCAACAGCAATTAGGATGGAGTCAGAATTTTCGATCCCACCAGGCAGGTGCTGAAGTGCTGGGGATTGTACAATTGCATGGACGGAATTCCCTCTGGGATCCTGCCCGCCCCAGGTGCGATTCTACATTGGAGCGGGCAGGGCCTCAGACAGGAAGCCCGCCCATTCCCCTACTAAGGCCCTAAAGTGGCAACTTCTTGCCCACTTGAGGGACTTTCCCCACCTCGCCTCAATTCCACGGCTTGCTGGCGTCCAATGACTGTGAGTGGGAGTCTTAGAAAGTTTACATCATCGGCCTTGGGCAGAAAGTTGCCTAGCTGGAGGGGGAGGGGGGATGCCTCAGTGGGAATGCCCCATTTGACGGGAGGGGGCGGGGGGCGGAAGAGGGGACTGCATTGGCCCCCTCCCCTCAGGGACATGGGAGCTCTGGTCCTTCATCTTATTGTCTTATCCTGCACCCTCCCTCCCCACCTACACCCTAACGCCGAGTTTGCCCCGTCGTGATCTCCCCCTGATGACCCCCTACCCTCCGTACCTAAGACCCCCAGTACTTGGTCTCAGGCACTGTGTTGCAGCACCTCTTCCAGCCACTACAGCGCTGTGCCCGGAGGAGCTGGTGAGCTCTTAGTGAATCTGGTTGGCCGACAGCTCTCCAAGACGAGACTTTCGCCCAAGTGCAGACAGCGGTCCTGCCCGCTGCCAATCGACCCTCGATTGAGTGTAAAATGGCAGTGGCTTGTCAGATTTGGCAGGGATGCGTTTCCCTGCCGACTCTCAAGGTGGCAGGCGCAGAGTGCTCAGCATCCTGAAAATCCAGTCCTTGGTGTCTGAACAACATTTATTCCACAGACAACACCTAAAACTGCTGATTCCTGATTGACACGGGAGTCAAGGGGCATAGGGTTTGCCCTAGTCAGGTCAGCCATGATCTGAGCAAATGGTGAAGCAGTCTCGAGGGGCTGAATAATCTACTCTTGCTCCCAATTCGCATGCTCATACGTTTACCTGAGCTCGTTATCGATCGCCCTCTGTCTCTGGGAGCTTGCAGCGCACAAATGAGCTTGCTGCGCACCAATTGGCTGCCATACTTCCTCCATCACAGCGAACGCACTTCAGAATTCCCCCACCAGCTGCAAAGCACTTTGAGACACCCCGAGGCCGTGAAAGGTGCTATATAAATGCAAGTCTTCAATGCTGTTTTAAAAATCTACGGTTCCTCACCCCACCATTGCAGCTCTTAAACCGACTTTTAAATGTCACTTTTAAAGAGGCAAACTCCAAATTCTCCCTGTTTGAAAGTTTGCCTCACAAATACTCATGGTATTAAAATGTAATTTTAATCGGATAATGACATATCAAAATTACAATTAAAATCCGTAATGCAAATATTTGGTGCACCACCAGAATGCAAGTTGAAGGTTCTAAACTTGCCATGACGACCATGACCATTAACTATAATATTTGCAAATGTTATCTGTAGACTTTTAAATTGGAAGCAAATGTCAAATGAAGCATTTTTTCTAAATGCCACAATGGGTACCTTTCTGTGCAGGTCAAAGGGTAACACCCTGAATTAAAATATTTAGGTTCCCCCACACAACCGACCCACGCAACACCCAAATGGCGGCGCACAAATTAAAACATAATCCGCGGCAAGGAAGGTAAATGTGCGACCCAACTACGTTTGGCATCGTAGATAGTTAACGAGGAACCTTCAAAGTGCCAGGTTTATGCTGTTTGATGGACGGAGAGGGTCAGGCGTCAATTGGAGATCAAAATTTTGCCTGACCTTTGCCATGACATTAGGCCTTCCCAACCCATGACCCCCTTCCTGAGACAGCACCTTCCAAACCCATGACCGCTGCCACTTGGAAGGACAAGGGCAGCAGACACATGGGAACACCATTGCTGTAACCTGTCGGGATCCTAGTTTAGGGACAATTGGTTACCCCTCGGATCTTAGGGAATATGAGCTCCCCCGATAAGGGGGCGGGGAAATCGTTACCCTTTCAGCTGTGTAAATGGAACTGGCTAGAGAGAGAGACCCAGTACTACTGGCGCTGTGTAAATATTGCTGCAAATAAAAGTTACTTGCTGTTTGACTCGAGGACTCTTTGTGGCCCTCACAAAAAACCAACATTTGGAGGCTCCCACCCTGACTTGGAAATATATCGGCCGCTTCTTCATTATCGCCTGGTCCAAATCCCGGAGCCCCCTCCCTGACAGCATCCTGGGTGTACCTACGCCACATGAACAGTAGGCAGCTCACCACCACCTTCTCTGGGGCAATTAGGAATACAGAACAAAAAGCTGGACCTAGCCAGCGATGCCCACATCCCGTGTGTGAATAAACTAAAAAGGCAGGCACTCTGCCTACGCCAAGCTCAAAGTCAGCCGTGGCTTGGATCTGTAATCCCTTCTCTGCGACAGAACATTGTTGGTTCAAGTCCCACGCCATGGATTCGAACTTTTAGTCCAGGCTGACACTCCAGTGACTTGCTGCGCTGGTGGGGATGCGGCCGTTCGTGTGGGATGTTAAATTGAGGCCCCCCCATCTGCCCTCTGGGGTGGACGCAAATGATCCCATGGCACCGTATTTCCGTGAAGAGCAGGGGAGCTGTCCCTGGTGTCCTGGCCGATATCTTTCCCCTCATCCACGGAAACAGATTATCACGCCGCTGTTTGTGGGATCCTGCTGTGCTCAACCTGGCCACCGTGCATCCGGCGTCACAACAGTGGCCACATTTGGAAACGACTTCACTGGTGGTAAAATGATTTGCGCTATTCTGTGGTTGCGGAAGGTGCCATATAAATGAAAGTTATTTCCAGTGAAAGTGTTTTATGATGATTCTCCTGTTGCATATCACCCACAAGGATCACTGTAAAATGTGGGATCGTTTCCCCCACCCCACTGTGGCCATCTAAAATGGCCATCTAAAATGGCCGCCCGCAAAGGATAAAGGGAATTCTGGTCAAGTTGGAACACAGACAGTACACAGCCCCTGTGTATTTTGAAAAGGAAAACCAGACCTAACTGAAACTTGCACTTGTTAAAGGCCAATCACCGATTTCCCCAGGACAATAGACTCAAATTAAGGAACAGCAACAGCAGCAGACTCACTGGTGCCACCTCCCCTTATTTGGAAAGACATACGTACTTGGGACAATGGCAACTAGGACCCACCCAGCCATCGAGGTACCCGCCCCTAACTGGCCAGTATCAATTAGGGTGATCGAGACCCTTTCGATCCATTAGATCCTGAGTTAGTACCGCACAAAAGGACATGAAAGAGGAGAAGGATAAGAGGCCCTGCACACGAGGGATAAGAGGCCCTGCGCACCAACTGCAGCATAACGACCCAGCCAAGGTCAAGACCCACGATCGCTACCTGAGAGAGACGGGCCGCAGCAGAGACGAGCCTGACGACTTCCAGCCGACACACATGGGGATCCAGATAAAGGCCTTATCGACCTGCACAGAGCCGGTCACCCAGAAGTTAAGTAAAGGTCACCTTAATTGATAGGTGTAGTTTAATGTGTAGCTGCGTGTATCATTGCACATAGAGATAAGTCTTGTGTTTAATAATGAACTGTCTTTTGAAGTAACATACTGGTTGTGTGGTCATTTGGTCAATACAAGAAACATACTCGCAGCTTGTGGTTTGTTAATAGAAGTAGCAACACCCCCCCCCCAAATATCCAGTTTAGTTGAAGGAGAAGGAAAGATTACCCAATGAGCCGATAACCTCGCTCTCACACTCACAAGAACGTGAGACATTTGGAATGAAAAGAGGTCTCGTGGTCCATTGAAATTCTTTTCACTTCTACCTTAATTTCTTGACTTTGCAAATACTCGATCCTGAAGGTCAGTTAGTGTAATGCTGCACAGCCGCTACCTCTCATAAGTTGTTTATCAGTGAGCTGGACCCAGCCAAATGCAGACGTCTCCTGGAGTGCAGCCAGAGTTAGACTCTTCTCTCACCTTTAAGCTCGATTAAACGATTTGCGGCCGTAGCTTATTGCTAGTGCAAACTAGTGACCATACAGCAAGGGCAAAGAGACACCTGCGACCTCATTGGATAGAATCATAGAGGTTTACAGCACAGAAAAGGTCCTTCAGCCCATCGCATCTGTGCTAGTCACAAACAACGCCATAACTGTTCCAACCCCATTTTCCAGCTCTTGGCCCATAGCCTTGTCTGCCTTGGCATCGCAAGCGCACATCTAAATACATCTTAAATGTTATGAGGGTCTCTGCCTCCACCACCCTTTCAGGCAGCGAGTTCCAGACCCCCACCACCCTGTGGGTAAAACTCCCCAAACCCTCTGGGACTGTTGGCAGGACCATCAGTCTAATCTCCTCAACCAATGATTGATGCCAATCCGGTTTCAATTCTGCAGCAGGAGATTAGAGGAGGTGGTGCCGTAGAGGTGTTGTCACTGGACCAGAGGCCCAAGGCAACGCTCTGAGGATCTAGGTTCGAATCCCGCCAGGGCAGATGGTGACATTTCAATTCAATAAAAATTTGCACCTCTGGTGAAGACGTCCTTACTTTCAAAGCTTGGTTGATGTATGAGGGTGAGCGATTTGCATGAACGCCAAAACCACTCTGCTTTACATTGATTTAGGTTCAACAGTTATACAATTTCTAAAAATTAGTCGGCCTGCCTCAGCTGAGCTCGGTCCAATCCTTGCAGCTGTCGATTATACCTCGACCAATGAATTCTACTTTAGGCAGCATGGTAACTGAATGATCAGCTCATGATGTAGTCATGCCTTGTCCACTGGCAACCTGATGTTTTTCAAGACCCCCCCCCCCCCCCCCCCCACACCATCTGCTGCCCTTCGCTCCCCCTCACTCCCATTTCTTCTTCCCAGAGTCTGGTTCCTAGCTGTACCATTGCCTGTGTACGGGATGTCTAGGGTTGCCGATAAGAGCTGCTTCCTCTGCATGTGTTTCTGCTGACCACATTATTTCTATCTGATTCTGTCAGTCTTAGGAACGTGGTCAAGTTAGCTAGCTTAAATCCCATCATACATTGCGGCCACTACTATTAGCAAGAGTTTAAATACTTATTACTGTCATGTTCTAATGTTTAATGGCTAATAATGATTACTGGATGTACTTTCTATGGTTAGTTTCAGTCCTCAATACGCTAACTTATGTGTCAGCTATCTAGTGTTGTCCTAGCCATCTGGTTTTAAGGGTCTCATCTCAGGACCCCTCCCCCCTTCAAAACTCATAGCAGCTTTCCAATAAAATGCATTTTCTGACACTATTTTAGAAGGAAGCCATTTTGAAATTCATCTGGAGTGGAAGTGAGCAGTGTTATTATTTACGGTGGCATTTTCATCTTTCAGCAATGTGACACCTTGAAAGGATAAGAATATCAGTTGAGAACTATATATTGGGAAAGAGACCTCTAATTTACCAATTTATTTTAGCCAACGGGTAACTGAGGGTGCTTTTATTGTAAAGGCTGAAACTTGCTTCATTTTCATTTACTTTTGCTGCCCTTGTCAGCTTCGAAGAAGCAATTTTAAACGCGTGCTACATAGAATTTCACCTTAAGAGGCTGATATTGTGGTATTGGTTCACTGTAAGGGCTAGTATTGCGGTACTGGGTTTCCTAGGTGCTGACAGTTTTCCAGCTCGCTCTTTCTATCTAAGTCAGGCCGCTGTATCCTCTCCTTACATCTTGGCACATGTAAACACACAGGGATCAACTTTCACCCAATATGGGGAGGGGCTGCAAACAGTGGCCGGCATGACGGTTTTCTGGCTCCAACCCGTGCCCATGCCACCTTCCCAAAGGTGGGAAGGGGAGGGGTGACCCATGTGGTGAATTATAAACCTCAGTAATTCACTCTGTATTGTACCACATGTATTGAGCCTGTACTCTGTACCGGATTGTGTGTAATCGCGCAACCCTACAGTTGAATCCACAGCCCATCCCGTGTGATAGCCCGCCTACTGAGGCCACTTCTTAAAAAAAATGTAACAATTGCACATGTTGCAGAAAGCGCACCCCGTCATCGAGGCTCCCTCTGTCACTCGCCCTCTTACCTGAACGCCAGACTGTTATTCCTTCTGAACTGGAGGGCCTCCAGCTTTGCGAGACCGCCAAGGTGCCTGCTGGCCACTGCCTACTTGCCACTGTTGTGTTTGGTCCTTTGTACTTCACGAAGGAACTCACCAAACACTTTGACTTGTCCAAACCAGAATCTTTTACTGAGTCTCGTGTGGTAAGATCGAGAGCACGTTATCATGGGGTCTGCTAACTACCTCCTCTGGAACTTCTACCTCGCACTGACCATTCACTTGTATGTCTTATTACCCTCTCAGTTTTCTTCTGAAGAAGGCCGGATGGGTCTCCCCTTATATCGGAGTCATTGGTCACATCACCTTGGCTAGAAACTGCATGGTGTATCTGTAGCGCCACCTGCTGGTTGGAGGTCGTACACCTTCCAACTCTGATACAACCCATAGCCATATCACCACAGCCACCTATTGGCCATTCACATATTCAAAACAGTCCACAGGCAGAATTCATTCTGGCCTCACCCAAGTCGATGGGGATTTAAATTCCTCGCCATTGCCATCGTAGGGACGCCCGCTGGTAGGGGTCGACCTCAGCGGGACCAGACAATCCCGCCGGTGGGAAGGGCTGGAGAGCACGGCCCCACTGCACAGAAACAGACCGTTTGGCCCGCTCTTCCACGCCAGCCATTAAGCTCCATATGAGCCGTCTCCCACGCTTTGACCCCCATCAGCGGCCCTTTCTCCCCGGTGCGCTTTAACCCAGCTCCCCCCAAGAATGGATCTATTCTGTTCAGCTCAGCTGCTGAGGTGGGCAGTGGATCCCACATTCTCACCACTCTCTGAGTAAAGAGGCTGCTCCTGATTTTCCTTCTGAGTCCATCTTGTATTTCCGACCTTTGTAGGGTAAGGGTATTCGGCACAGCGAGGGTTAATGTGGGAGTGCCGAACAATAGCACCCGCATTGTGCTGTAGTGAGGCACACGACTATGTGTAGAAAGGGTCGGAGAGAAGTTAGCATGAATACAGTGGCTAGATAGGGCGATACTTTGCGGATATATATATATTAGCGTGCTGAAAACAGGCAGTTCATGTTCGACCGCACATGTCTCCAGACCTCTGAGTGAGTCCACAAAAAAACCTTACAATATCTCCCAGGTTTGGACTTGCACCAGAACACAGACCATAGAATAGAATGTCAAATCCCTACAGTGCGAGGGCAGCACGGTGGCCTAGTGGTTAGCACAACCGCCTCACGGCGCTGAGGTCCCAGGTTCGATCCCGGCTCTGGGTCACTGTCTGTGTGGAGTTTGCACATTCTCCCCGTGTCTGCATGGGTTTCACCCCCACAACCCAAAAATGTGCAGAGTAGGTGGATTGGTCACGCTAAATTGCCCCTTAATTGGAAAAAATAATTGGGTACTCTAAATTTATAAAAAAAAAAAAATCCCTACAGTGCAGAAAGAGGCCATTCAGCCCCTAGGGTCTGAACCGACCCTCTGAAAGAGCACCCTACCTAGGACTACTCCACTGCCCGATCCCCTTAACCTGCACATCTTTGGACACTAAGGAGGCATGGTCAATCTACCTAACCTGCACACCTTTGGACTGTGGGGGAAAACCGGAGCACCCGGAGGAAATTCATGCAGACACGGGGATAACGTGCAAACAGGCAGGCACCCAAGTCCGGAATGATAACCTAGATCCCTGGTGCTGTGAGCCAACAGTGCTAACCACTGTGTCACCGCGCCATTGGGAACAAGGGGTGCCCAGTGAAAACCAGCCCCTTCTCCTGCATAAGCCCCAACACTCCACCTCGCTCCCTTCCTGACCAACTCCATCCCATCCTCTCTCGCCTGTGGCTTCGGTGGTCCTGGGGCTCTGGTGGGTACATGACTGGCTCCAGCTACTCCGGGTGGTACGCATGAGCAATGGGAGAGCTGCCGGCCTCTGATTGGTTGGCAGCTCTTGGGGTGGAGAGGAGGTGGCATTTCCATTTCCGATTGGCACTTAACTCAGTCAGACTACCCCCCCCCACCCCCAGGTCACCCAGAGGGTTCACTAGCCGATAGGCGCGATCCATGATGGGTATTCAAATTCCTGCCCATCATCTCTATGACTAACCTATAAACCTCCTGCACAATATTAAAGATCCCAATCAGGTCAACCGTGAGCCTTCCCTTTCTCGAGAAAAGAACTCCAACCTGTTGAGATTCTCTGGTTAAGTTCCTGCTAGCAAATCTTTTTTGCATTTTCTCCAGCGCCTCGATACCCATTCTTATTATGTGGAGGCCAGAAGCGTGCACAGCGCTGCTTCACTGACCAACCAGACCGAGCTGCGAGTTAAAATGAAGCAGAGCTGAAGTATTTTTAAAACAAGGATGGAGTGCGGAGCAGTCGCTAACTCTGGTAAAACCTGTGTAATACCCCGGGTGGGATTCTCCGGTTCCCGAGCCGCGTGTTTCCCGGCGGCGTGCCGTTCCCTGGTGGCGGGATTCTCTCTTCCCACCACTTGTCAATGGGATTTCCCATTGTAACCACCCCACGTTGCCAGGTAACCGGCAAGCATGGATGTGCTTCCGGCAGGAAAAGTGAATCGCAACGACCGGAAAATCCCGTCCCCTGTTTCATTCCCAAATGCGGTATTGCATCCTGTTCTGGGCACCACCCTTTTTCTAAAATTAATTTCCGGGATGTGGACGTCGCTGGTTAGGCCAGCATTTATTGTCCATCCCTAGTTGCCCTTCAGAAGGCGGCGGTGGGTTGCCTTCTTGAACCGCTGCAGTCCTTCAGGTACATGTACACCCACTGCGCTGTTAGGGAGGGAGTTCCAGGGTGTTGCCCCAATGGCCGATATATTTCCAAGTCGGGGTGGTGAGTGACTTGGAGGGGAACCTCCAGATGGTGGGGTTCCCAGGTATCTGCTTCTCTTGTCCTCCTAGATGGTAGTGTTCGTGGATTTGAAGGTGCTGCCTAAGGAACCTTGGTGAGTTACTGCAGTGCATTTTGTAGATGGTACACACGGCTGCCACTGTTCATCGGTGGTGGAGGGTTCGAATGTTTGTGAAAGGGAGAGAAATCAAGCGGGGCTGCTTTGTCCTGGATGGTGTTGAGCTTCTTCAGTGTTGTTGGAGCTGCACTCATCCAGGCAAGTGGAGAGTATTCCATTGCACTCCTGACTTGTGCCTTATAGATGTTGGACAGGCTTTGGGAGGGTCAGGAGATGAGTTACTGACTGTAGGATTCCTAACCTTTGACCTGCCCTGGTAGCCGCATTATTAATATGGCTAGTCCAGTTCAGTTTCTGATCAATGGTAACCGGCAGGATGTTGATTGTGGGGGATTCAGCGATGATAATGCCTTTGAATGTCAAGGGGCGATGGTTAGATCCATTCGTGTAGGAGATGATCATTGCTTGGCACTGGTGTGGGAAGAATGTAACTTGGCACTTGTCAGCCCAAGTCTGGATATTGTCCAGGCGTTGCTGCATTTGGTAGATGTGAAGGCTTTAGAGTGCATGCAGAAAAGATTTGTCAGAAAGATACGAGGGTGAACAATTATAGTTATGTTGAAAGATTGGAGAAGGTTGAGAGGAGATTTGCTCGAAGTGCTGAGCGGTCTGGACAGAGTAGTGAGGGGAAACCTGGCCAGCTGATGAAAGGATCGGGAAGAAGAGGGCACAAAAGAAGCAACAGAGACACGAGGAGAACGACTTTCATACAGTGAATGGTTAAAATTAGCAATATGCTGCCTGAGAGTTTGGCAGAGGTATCGGATTCTAAGGGAATTGGATTCTTATCCGATAAGGAAGAATTTGAATTTTCTTTTTCTTCATTCTTCCGTGGGCTGTGGGCATCACTGACTGGGTGAGCATTAATTGCCAATCTCTAATTTATTAATCAACCCCGATGCTGTGTCGGGTCTGGAGTCGCATGTAGGCCAGGATAGTGGATTTCCTTCCCTAAATTGACACCAGTGAGCTAGATAGGTTTTTAACGACCATCAGCAATGATCTCATGATCATCGTTAGACTTTTAATTCCAGATTTCACTTTCAGCTGACGAGATGTCCCACCAACTTCCAGCGATGGGATTCGAACCTGGACCCCAGAGCAGTACCCTAGGTCTCTGGACGATGCACGTGACAATGACCAGTGACCATACCACTACACCACCAGCTCCCCAAGGTTTTGAGAAGGTAGGGAATGGTACCAAATGGATTGCCCATTTGGAGGGCTGGTACAGATGCAGTGGAGTGAATGGCCTCCATTACTGCTGTAAAAACGGTGCGATTCTATTAAAAGAAAAGTTTCCTCATTTGTAGAGTTCGGCTTGTGCCTTGAAACATACTCCTGGACATCTTGTACACATGCATCCATAAAGATAAATTCCCGGCACATGAGGAAACATGTATGAAGTAATGAAACTGCTTGGTAAGGTCAGAGAGATGGGACAAAAAAACCATGATTACATTGTGTGATTTGACTCAAAGTAATCTGAACTTTGAACAAGCCATGTACATATTATTGGTTTCTAACATTTATAAGATCAGACATTACCTCTTTTCCACCACATATCCTCAAGGCTTTCTCTCAACCTTTCGAATGACGAGGGATCGTGCATGAAAGTGTACTGGGCAGAGGGAACGGAGGAAAAGTACTCGCAAAGAAATCCAGACACTGTGTAAACTGCTCTCGAGATATTCGGCAGAAAGCAGCTCAACTTCGGCTGTGCCTCCGTCCTCACGTCTTGCTCGAAAGCGATGTTTACTTCGGGATAGCTTTGAAAAGTGGAGGTTGCATCAGGAATGCCTTTGAGAGAGGCCAACCCGTGTGAGGTGCTCTGGAGGGTGAACGCCTCCACCTCGTGCGCGAGGTTGGGCTGATACAGCTGAAGGTGGTATATAGAGCACACCTCACAAGGGCTCTGTGAAGGGATAGAAGGTGTGTGTGAATGTTGCGGGGGGTGTGCAAACCACATTCATATGTTTTTGTCCTGTCCAAAGCTGGGGGATTACTGGAGGAAGATTTTAGGGTAATCTCTAAAGTGGTGCACGTGAAACTGGACCCGGGCCCTCAGGAGGCCATATTCGGGGTGTTGGACCAGCTGGGGTTGGAAACGGATGCGGAGGCAGATGTTGTAGCCTTTGCCCCTGTGCCCTGGCGTGGCGGGGGGAGCCGCTGGAATTCTTGACTCTTGAGAAGGTCAAATTTGAACTGAGAAGACGTATGGAGGGATTCTACAATTCATGGGCGTTATTCATTACGCACTTTCGAGAATTGGATTACATCGAACATTGGAGTGGAGGTTGGGAGAGTTGGGAGGAGGGAGACTGTATGTGTTAATGGTGACTATATGTGATTCCTGATTCCTTTTTGTTATTTGTTTATGTTAAGAAGTGGGCTAATGGTTGGGGGGAGGATGGGATTGTTGTTATTGATATGGGGATTGACATTACATTCGTTACTGATTATTGTTTATTGTTGGGTGTAAATCTGGGGGAAAATGTGAAAAAGGAGGAGAAGAAAATATTTTTTAAAAAGAGAGGCCAACCCTTTGCCACTGAGGAAGGGAAGATCAATATTATGATGGCAACTTGTTCAAGGGCATAATCTGCTTTCCACATATCTTTCCTGCACCCTGCTACAGTTCCTTTGTCAAAGATTAGAGAAAACTACTCTACATTCGTCCCACCAAATCAACAGGCAGCACAAGGTGACATTCAGCCCATCAAGCCTGTGCCAACCCTATGCTAGTTCACTTGAAAACTAACTTCTCTGGCCTGCACTCTTCACCTCGCCTTGAATCTTAATTCCCCTGGTTCAAATATTTCACCACTTTCCCCTAAAGGGTGAATTGTTCAGCTCTGTTGCTGACCATTCCGCAATCCAACAACCCACAAGATGAAACGTTGTCTCCGAACTTCTCTGGGAAGCAAGTTTTGAATCATGAGCTTCATCCCAAATTCTCAAAGGAAACGGCCCCTCCTTAATTTGTCGTATCAAGGCCCTTCAGAATTAAAAAAAACAAATCAATTAAATCTCATCTTCTCCAATGAAAGTAGTCCCAGTATCTCAAGATCACCATAACGACGGTTTATCGGCCATGGCAATGAAACTGCTGAATCCACGCTCCGCCATCTTGCTGGCTTTAGTATTCTCAGGCTCCTGTACGACTAGGCCGCACTCTAAGCTACAATGGAAATACCAGGCCAAGACCTAAAGGAGTAGCAAGGTTGGTAGCTACATAACCACGGGTACGACAGCAAAAGTTCAAAAGGTGGATGACTTTTTTGAAATGTAAAAGGGACTCAGACATGCATTCGGTTCCCCCCGAACTGAGACATTGGTATTTTATTACAAGGTGAGAGTTTCTCAGGTGTTAACGATATCTAATTTATGGCTAGAGAACAAAGAACAAAGAAAATTACAGCACAGGAACAGGCCCTTCGGCCCTCCCAGCCTGCGCCGATCCAGATCCTTTATCTAAAACTGTCACCTATTTTCCAAACTCTACTTCCCTCTGTTCCCCGCCCGTTCATATATCTGTCCAGATGCATCTTAAATGATGCTATCGTGCCCGCTTCTACCACCTCCGCTGGCGAAGCGTTCCATTCACCCACCACCCTCTGCGTAAAAAACTTTCCACGCACATCTCCCTTAAACTTTCCCCCTCTCACCTTGAAATCGTGACCCCTTGTAATTGACAGCCCCACTCTTGGAAAAAGCTTGTTGCTATCCACCCTGTCCAAACCTCTCATAGTTTTGTAGATTTAGGCTGGTTTATTTTAGTGTTATTAGAGTGGTTAGAAAATTTGAACTTTACGTTCAATGCTGGGGCCTTTTGGTTTGCGTGTGGATCAGATTAACGTCACCAGCTTTGGCCCCTGTTCTGGCTGAGCTCGACTCGAGGGCCTGCCTCCTTGCCCTGCTCGCGGTTAAGAAAATGAAATCACGGCATTTTGCTGTTGTTGAATGATCACCGATGGCCTGTGCTGAGGCGGGTTACTCCAAAGAATGACGTTTATATGGCATCTTTCACACCCTCATTGGTCGATCACACAAGTGTTCCGCAGACAATGTGCTTTTAAAGGATAGTTATTGTTGGAATGTGGGAAACGTGGGCAGGGTGGGATTTTCCGGCCCTTCCCCGCCGCAGCGGGATCTCCGGTCCCGCCGAAGTCAACCCCTGTCAACCCCAGCGGCGGGATGGCTGAGCCACGTAAATTGCCATTGATTTCCGCAGGATTGGAAGGTCCTGCTGGTGGTCAATGGCGTGCTGCCTCCAGCGCAGGAAAACCCATCGCGGTTATCGGGGGGGGGGGGGGGGGTCAAAAATACCATCCAAAATACCAGCCTCAGCATCCAATTTGCGCACAGCAAGATCCCAGAGACAAAGATGTGATACTGATCAGAGAATCTATTTTGTTTTTAGTGATTTAAGTGGTGGAGGCGGTTATACGCTATCCAGCCCCCCCCCCCCCCAACGCGCCTCTTCGAAAGAGTGCCGTGAAATCTTTTAAGTCCACGAGAGGGCGGGTGGGGCCTCTGTTGAACATCTGGTCTGAGAGAGGGTACCCGTGGCAGGGTAGCACTCCATCAGTCAAGCTTAGGAGATAGGCTCACGTCCCTGGGGTGGAATTTGAATCCAGGAACCTCTCGCTCGGAGACAAGAGTATCTGAGCCACAGCGGACATGGCCGGCTTTGTCCTTTCTTTGGAGCGGAGGTAAACTCTGCAGGATCTTGTTCCACAAGAGAACAGATTGTCTGCAGGCTCGGAAAGAGATGGTCTCAAGAGGGCAAGAGGCCTTTTCGCATTCTCTGTTTTCCTGGGGCCTTAACCGTGAAGGCTGTGGAGGATGCGAAACAAGAAGTGACATTCAAGTGGAATACATTCATCAAGTAAATTGTTTTGCAGACCCATTTATTAGGTTAGGAAAATAAAGTAGAGTGCAATGATTCAATCAGTAATGCCAAACAGGTTCGAAGCTGTTGCAAACATTCTGAATTTAAAAACCACTTGCTAAAAATTCTCCCCGTGACTCAATCTGAACAAGGTGGCAGAGAAGCAGGTCTGGATCTGAAGACTTCCTTTTCGAGTACATAGGATAATCTCTGGGCTGTTTGTCCAACTCTATGCTTCTCCCACCAGGGTTTATGAAATAGCCTGACAGCCAGTTCGAAAAATACCAATCAAATCTCGGCCTATCCATTTTAAACTCAATTGGAAATCAACAGCCTCCAGCATTTGCATCGGCACTTTCAAGGCCGCTGCAAGACCTGGACAACATCCAGGCTTGGGCTGGCGAGTGGCGAGTAACGTTCATGCCACACAAGTGCCAGGAAATGACCATCTCCAACAAGAGAGAATCTAACAATCACTCCTTGACATTCAGTACATCGAGTACAGGTTCATAACTCCTTGAAGGTGGAGTCGCAGGTGGACAGGGTGGTGAAGGAGGCATTCAGCATCCTGGGTTTTATTGGTCCGGGTATTGAATACAGGAGTTGGGACGTCTTGTTGAAGTTGTACAAGACATTGGTAAGACCACACATGGAATACTGTGTTCAGTTCTGGTCACCCTATTATAGGAAGGATATTGTTAAACTAGAAAGAGTGTAGAAGAGATTTACGAAGATGCTACCAGGACTTGATGGTCTGAGTTATAGGGAGAGGCTGGGTAGGCTGGGACTTTTTTCCCTGGAGCGTCGATAAGGTAGATAGTCAACATCTTTTCCCAAAGGGAGAGGAGTCTAAAACTTGAGGGCATAGGTGTAAGGTGAGAGGGGAGAGATACAAAAGAGACCAGAGGGTGGTGAGCATCCGGAATGGGCTGCCAGAGGCAGTGGTAGAGGCGGGTACAATTTTGTCTTTTAAAAAGCAGTTAGACAGTAACATGGGCAGGGTGGGTATAGAGGGATATAGGCCAAGTGCGGGCAAGTGGGACTAGCTTAGTGATAGAAACTGGGCGGCATGGACAAGCTGGGCCGAAGGCCCTGTTTCTATGCTGTAAACATCTATGACTATGTGACTCTATTCGACGACACTACCATCGTTGAATCCCCCACTACCAAAATCCTGGGGATTACCATTGACCAGAATCCTGTGGAAAATAGCCATATAAATACTGTGGCTACAAGAGCAGGACAGAAGCTGGGACTCCTTCAGCGGGTAACTCACCTCCTGACTACCCAAAGCCTGTCCACAATCTACAAGGCACAAGTCAGGAGTGTGATGGAATACTCCCCACTTGCCAGGATGAGTGAAGCTCCAACAACACTCAAGAAGCTCAACACCATCCAGGATAAAGCAGCCCCGCTTGATTGGCACCCCTTCCGCAAACATTCAAACCCTCCACTACCGACGCACAACGGCAGCCGTGTGTACCATCTACAAGACGCACTGCAGTAACTCGCCAAGGCTCCTGAGGCAGCACCTTCCAAACCCACGACCACTACCATCTAGAAGGACAAGGGCAGCAGACACACGGGGACACCACCACCTGGAAGATCCCCCTGAATTGCACACCATCCTGATTTGGAAATTTTTCAGCCGTTCCTTCACTGCCACTGGGGCAACATCCTGTAACTCCCTCCCTAACAGCACTGTGGGTGTACCTACACCACATGGACTGCAGCGGTTCAAGAATGCAGTTCACTACCACCTTCTCAAGGGTAATTAGGGATGGGGATTAAATGCTGGTCGAGTCTGAGACATCCACATTCCGCGAATGAATAACGAAAAGGGCATACCGAAGTACTGTGCTTTGAAATGTAGTTACCATGGTAACGTAGGAAGTGTAATAGAGAAATAGAAATAGAGAAATACAGCACAGAACAGGCCCTTCGGCCCACGATGTTGTGCCGAACTTTTGTCCTCGGTTAATCATAGATTATCATAGAATTTTGGACACTAAGGGCAATTTATCATGGCCAATCCACCAAACCTGCACATCTTTGGATTGTGGGAGGAAACCGGAGCACCCGGAGGAAACCCACGCACACACGGGGAGGATGTGCGGATTCCGCACAGACAGTGACCCAAGCCGGAATCGAACCTGGGATCCTGGAGCTGTGAAGCAATTGTGCTATCCACAATGCTACCGTGCTGCTCTCAACAACAAATTAATCTACACTCCATTATTCTACCCTAATCTATGTACCTATCCAATAGCCGCTTGAAGGTCCCTAACGTTTCCGACTCAACTACTTCCACAGGCAGTGCATTCCATGCCCCCACTACTCTCTGGGTAAAGAACCTACCTCTGACATCCCCCCTATATCTTCCACCATTTACCTTAAATTTATGTCCCCTTGTAATGGTTTCTTCCACCCGGGGAAAAAGTCTCTGACTGTCTACTCTATCTATTCCCCTGATCATCTTATAAACCTCTATCAAGTCGCCCCTCATTCTTCTCCATTCTAATGAGAAAAGGCCTAGCACCCTCAACCTTTCCTCGTAAGACCTACTCTCTATTCCAGGCAACATCCTGGTAAATCTCCTTTGCACCTTTTCCAAAGCTTCCACATCCTTCCTAAAATGAGGTGACCAGAACTGCATACAGTACTCCAAATGTGGCCTTACCAAGGTTTTGTACAGTTGCATCATCACCTCACGGCTCTTAAATTCAATCCCTCTGCTAATGAACGCTAGCACACCTAAGGCCTTCTTCACAGCTCTATCCACTTGAGTGGCAACTTTCAAAGATCTATGAACGTAGACCCCAAGATCTCTCTGCTCCTCTACATTGCCAAGAACCCTACCGTTAACCCTGTATTCCGCATTCAGATTTCTCCTTCCAAAATGGGCAACCTCACACTTGTCAGGGTTAAACTCCATCTGCCACTTCTCAGCCCAGCTCTGCATTCTATCTATGTCTCTTTGCAGCCGACAACAGCCCTCCTCACTATCCACAACTCCACCAATCTTCGTATCATCTGCAAATTTACTGACCCACCCTTCAACTCCCTCATCCAAGTCGTTAATGAAAATCACAAACAGCAGAGGACCCAGAACTGATCCCTGCGGTACGCCACTGGTAAGTCGCCAATTTTCACACAGCGAGAAACACAGCAATGAGATAAATGGGCAGGTGATCTGATTTATGTTGTGTATTGGGGGATAGAAATTGGCTCCCCTCCTCCCCCCCCCCCCCCCCCCCCCACAGGAAGACTCTCCCTGCTCTTCGTCCAATGCTACCAAACAATCTTGTGTGTCCACTTGAGAGGGCAGACAAGGCGTCCAACTAACATTCCACCTTTGAGATCGATTTTGAGCTCAGTTTTCCAGGATGGGACACACCCGAACCCACGACCGTCCGACTCAATCGTGTGGCGCCTGGCGCCGTAAGCTGTGGCCGAATCCCCGGTGGCATTTCCCGCAAATTCCTGGAGGAGGTTGAAAACGGTGAGCAGATCGAGCGACTTTTTCGAACTGGGCGAGAAATGTTGGGCGGGATTCTCACGTCGGCCGGGGTCCTCCATTTCGCCGGCAGCGCACTCACGGGGATATCCCGACGGCATGGGGGGGACGGGGGGGGGGACGGAGAACCCCTCCCGTTAAGTGTTATCAGCAAGGAAAAGGAGAAGATTAGGGTGAACTTCTAATTTTTTTTAAAAGTAGCAATTATGTGTGAAATGACACTTTGGGCTTTTTTCTATGTCGTCTGGCAGCAGTTTTATTTTTAAGCAAAACTATCCTTTTGCTGCTCAATGGAACAGGGAAAATGCAGGCGTGCGAATTTCTGAATTTCTGCTTGTCCCGAATTTCAAGTGATTGGTGTTTTTGGCATCTTCAAAGGCACGGCTACAGTGGCTCAGTGTCTTGCAAGGCACGGCACTGCGTTATGTACAAGCAGCGCTGCTGAGAGAGGCACTCAGCAATCGGAAAACCGCTTCATGCTGTCAACCGTGTCTACCGCTGCAAACTATTTTTATGTTCGTTTTCAAACTAATGCCCTGAAATTATCCAGTGGGATGCTGCCAAACAATCTCCAGTGCGCTGGAAATATCTTGCTGTTCTTTTAAGCAACTAAATGTCACTGATGGAACGGCGATGGGAGAAATCTCGTATGAATGCTTCAAAGTTCGACTCCGAGGAGCCCATCGAGTCATTTCAAAGCCTTATGATATAAATATTAAAGTGGCTTTCAGAACGTACACACCGGGATAGCATCTGTGGCAAAACGGCTGTTGTGCGACTGGGTAACGTTTTAAAATCAAGTTGTGTCAAGAGCTGAGGGAGGGGGGATGAAAGAGGCGAAAAACACTGTCTGTGCAAACTTGCTGTGCATGTTCCTCTTCATTTGCGGGCACCATTATACTGTCATGTCTCCAGCTGCATGGCAACACTTCCTATTGTAAAATTATCTTGTTTGAAATATTTGTTCAAGGGATGTGGGTGTCGTTGGGTAGGCCTTGAGATAGGGGCGGCACAGTGGTTAGCTCCTCTGCCTCACAACACCAGGGACCCGGGTTCGATTCTGACCTCGGCCTGTGGGGAGTTTGCAGGTTCGCCCCCGTGGGTTTCCTCCGGGTGCTCCGGTTTCCTTCCACAGTCCAAAGATGTGCGGGCTGGGTGGATTGATGAGTTGATAAATTCATGATAAATTTCCTCTCAGCGTCCAAAGGTTAGGTGGGGATAGGGTGGGGAATGGACCTGGGTGCCCTTTTGAAGGGTCGGTGCAGATTCAATGGGCCGAATGGCCTCCTTCTGCACTGGAGGCATTCTATGGTTCTGAGTGGTGGTGAATTGCCTCCTTGAACCGCTGCTGTCCGTGTGGTGTTGAGATTTGTTGAGAGTTCCATTATTTTGACCCAGCGACAATGAAGTAATGGCGATGTATTTCCAAGATAGGATAATAATAATAATCTTTATTGTCACAAGTAGGCTTACATTAACACTGCAATGAAGTTACTGTGAAAATCCCCTAGTCGCCACATTCCGGCGCCTGTTCGGGTACACGGAGGGAGAATTCAGAATGTCCAATTCCCCTCAGAAGCACTTTTTTCGGGACTTGTGGGAGGAAACCGGAGAACCCGGAGGAAACCCACGCAGACACGGGGAGAACGTACAGACAGTAACCCAAGCGGTAATCGAACCTGGGACCCTGACGCTGTGAAGCAACAGTGATGGTGGCTTGAAGAGGGAACGTGCAGGTGGTGGTGTTCCCCATGCGTCTGTTGCCCTTGTCCCTCCAGGTGTTAGAGGCCACGGGTTTGGAAGGTGCCCCACAATGCCCCCTTGTTGTTGACCCTTCAACTAAGGGAAAGCAGCTGTTCCCCTCAGTTTAAGGGTCAATAACAAGGGGGTACAATTTTAAAATGAAAGGCATGAGGTTTGGAGAGAAAGGATTTCAGGCAAAACCTTTTCAGTCAGAGGGTGGTGGGAATCCGGCATGCACTACCTGGGAGTGTAGTTGAGGCAGGAAACCTCGCAATCTTTGAAGGGTGTATGGGTAATCAAGGCAATGGGCCAGGTGTTGGGAAGTGGGGTTAGTGGAGGGTGGAGTAGTTTGTTTTTGTTGGTGCTGGCTTGATGGGCTGACGGGCCTTTTGCGTACTGTACGATTCTATGGTCCTATGACGTTCAATGGTTGAGAGAGCTGAAGATGCCCCTATCGCTACCCACGGCATCATCCATACATGAAAGGAAATTGTTGGCTTGCTGTGGAGGCCTCAAATAAAATGAAAGGATGCTGAAAAAGGGCAACATGTCAGCCAGCATCCGGAGGAGAAAGCTGGGTTACTGTTTCAGGGTCAGACCCCTTCCTCAGGATGAATCTCAGGTGGCTTTTTGAAATGCCACCTAATTTTTTCCCTTGTCCAAATGTTGCTTTGGCAGCCATCAACTCCCCCCTTCCCACTCCTCTCGAGGACTTATATTCAAGCGAGATGCAAATGAAGAGAGATGGGAAACAGGGTGAAAAGGTGCACCGATTCATGCTCCGACTCAACCATTATTCTAAAAGAGACTCAACGGCCACAAGAAATAGCATCCTCGCTAAAGCTTATCAGCTAATATTCATCACTGTGCCATCCTTTAAAAGGTGGCACAAGAATGAGACTGTGTGGGACATTTTGTAGAGCCAGTTCGACACCCATTCAGAATCAGGGCTCAAAAAGATTGAAAATCTACCTCGGTGCCGGCAACTCACTGATGAGACCATCAATTCACGCGACACGTGGTTAGAAGTGAACAGTGGTTTTAATCGTCTTACAACAGAGCCTGCCTGTGACAAGATGAACTCCAGATGAACTGGCAGGCAGGCTCTCAGCATCAACCTTTATACTTCCGGTTAGGGGGGAGGAGCCGTGGGTGGAGCCAAGTGTGGAGCCCAGTACAAACTCCCGTACACTCCCAGTGCATCTCCCCCTAGTGGCAGAGCAGCGCAACTGCTCGTGTGCCGAGCTTACAGAAACATAGTACAACATGTGTAATGCAGTGTGAATTACGCTACTGTGATTCACCACACTCACCTTTTCTTATCCTACAGAGTCAGCACGATGCAACCATCAGAGTTCAAAATCTACGGTGTGCACTGAACCTCGGGCCTAGTAAAATAAACCAGAGAATGGCCGTTCGTGCGGGAATCGTGGCCGGCGCCGCTGAAGTGAATTGCGCGCGGTCTACTCGGTGTGGGTAGGGGGCCATTGACAGAGCCCCACCCCCCCCCACCACAATTCATCGAGGGTAACTAGCCGAGTTCCCAACGCCGTGGTTCTAACCACATATCGGCCGTTGGGAGCGGCCGGTGGCGGCTGCGGACTCGAGGGGGAATCCTTCACTGGTTGGGGGGGGGGGGGTCCTCATGGCCGGCCAGGCAAGCTATCAGGCGGCACCATTCCTCGGGCCATCTCGGGGTGGGGAGGGCTACATTTCTGGTGCTGCGGTGCGGTGCACGGGGCGGCTGCCACCACGCACAAGCGCGGACTCCCGACCGGAAGTGCAGGATCCCGTATCCACAGCCAGAGCTGCGAGAAGCACTCCGGGGTCCCTGGCCAGCCCCCTGCAGGTGGGAGAATAACTCAGGGCTTTCTTAAGGAAAGTCCAGAGTGAGACGACCGAGTTTTGACGCTGGCGTGGGGACATACCCCCATTATTGGAGAATCCAGCCCCTTGTGACTGTCTTCCCTCGGTCAACAGAAAGGGGGGGTGGGGGGTGGGGAGGAAACGGGGGTGGGACAGGAATAACCAGGTGGTCTGCGAGGCGGAGGGTTGTGCCATCGCGTAGCTTGCTCTCGGCCGTTCTGAATAAACCCTGGCCGCGTTTAGGTTTGAATCTTCACGCGGATGTTTTCAGTCTCTCTGAAACAACATTTACCGGTTAGTGGCAGCACCACAGTGCAGCTGCAGAACAACAGAAGGCTGGCAGGTTTAAAAGTGTCGCCACATTGGTGGGGGAGGTTCTGGCAGGTAATGTTCCTCAAACAGCCCAACATTGTGGCCACTAGGGTCTGTTTGAGTTGCAGCAGATGCTAAATCTGTTAGACTGCAAGCTGTTGCAATTTATTCCCCCCCCCCCTTTTTTTAAAGTATATAATTAGAGTTTTAAAATGTCCTGGGATAGACATGACTAGGATAATAATACCAGAGTACAAAAGGGCACAGCATCCATTACACTGAGTAAATAACCTGGTTCCTGGTATGAAACACTGGGCCTGTGGTATTGCAAAGGCTGACGAGTTCCGGTTAAAGACCCACAATGAAACTGCCTCTTTATCATGGGGTTTTGCAAATTCCCATCCATGTTTCCAGATCCCTCCAATGCTTCACCTGTCTCTACCTCTGTCAGCTTGACCAATCACATCATCACGTGCCACTATGGTGGAAAATAATTGAAGGACGTGGATCACGATCTGTCGGCCGTGTTACGCTCGAACGTCAGGGTGGCGAGGTCCGATGCGGCCAGTAGATCCCTCTTCCAGGTTCTGCCCGACTCGCCACGCCCCTCGCGAGATCTGACGCAATCTCGTGAGACGTTGCAATGTGCATCTTGCCCATTGTGAGACAGCTAGTCGCACTCTGATATGCGCTCCCACCATATAACCAAGGCATTGGGGTCGACCTCACTTCACCTTGGAGATCTCTAGGGGGTACCATTCAGTGCTGCTCCACACAAACAGGGGCCAGACTGAACGGCACTTGTGGGGGTTTCCCAGGGTATTAAAGGACTCTAGGTGCTTCCCCTCTAGGCAGGACGGCACGCTGGCACTGCTGGTACCACCTTGGCACTGCTAGCCGAGAACCCTGGCACCCTGTCACCCTGTCAGCGCCACCTGGGGGCCACTGTGGCACTGCAAAGGTACCAAGGTGGCACTGACAGCTGGCTGAGGCACTGCCAGGATGTTCCCGCCCGGGTATATTCAGGGCCTCAGCGGCGAATTCCCGGACTAGGCCGCACTTTGTCCCGTTTTCAGCACTGATGAGCTCCGCTCACCATTTCTAAATGGCATCCCGATCTCTCGACCCCTGAGTCCCTCAAAGCCCCCGCTCACCTATAAACATATCACAGAATTTACAGTGCAGAAGGAGGCCATTCGGCCCATCGAGTCTGCACCGGCCCTTGGAAAGAGCACCCCACTTAAGCCTACATCTCCATCCTATCCCCGTAACCCAGTAACCCCTCCCAACCTTTTTGGACACTAAGGGGCAATTTATCATGGCCAATCCACCTAAACCTGCAGGTCTTTGGACTGTGGGAGGAAACCGGAGCACCCGGAGGAAACCCCCGCAGACACGGGGTGAACGTGCAGACTCCACACAGACAGTGACCCAGTGGGGAATCGAACCTGGGGCCTTGGAGCTGTGAAGCAACTGTGCTAACCACTGTGCTAACGTGTTGCCCGATAAGGGGGTCCTCAGCTCACCCCCCCCACCCTTCATCTCTCTGCACCCACACAGGTCACACCCAGGCCCGTTCCCCGTCACGGGAAAAATGCCAGCTTGACGCCTTGGCACTGCCATAGCGTAGGGGTTTCTCGGCCCTGCAGGCGCTCGGAAACAGCCGGCTAAACGCACTCGTTATGAGACTCTGTTCACATTCCGGTAGATATTCGGCTCGTGGCCGTCAGTCACCAGACTCTTCCAGGGGTGAGACAAGGGCCGGGATTCTGCCCTACCTGGCGGGGCGTGAATCACTCCGGCGTCGGGCCGCCCCAAAGGTGCGGAAGTCTCCGCACATTTAGGGGCCAAGCCCTAACATTGAGGGGCTAGGCCCGCGCCGGAGTGGTTGGCGCTCCGCCGGCTGGCGTGGAAGGCCTTTGGGGCCGAAGGGACTTCGCCGGCCGGTGGAAGTCTGCGCATGCGTCGGAATGTCAGCGGCTGCTGATGTCATCCCCGCGCATGCGTAGGGGAGAGGGTCACTTCCGCCTCCGCCATGGTGAAGACTAGGAAAAGACTAGGAAAGACTAGGAAGACTAGGAAAAGGAAAAGAGTTTCGCCCCCGCAACCCAAAGATGTGCTGATTAGGTAGATTGGCCACACTAAATTGCCTCTTAATTGGAACAAATGAATTGGGTACTCTAAATTTATAAAAAATGATTAAAAAAAAAATAAGAACAGCTTTGTTTTCAGATCGGGGACAGCTAAAGGCCCAGCCATTTTTTACCTATTTACCTATCTCTATCTTTAGAGGCACAGATCATGAGCGTTGTTGAAAGAAGGTACATATACTTTTCACTGTACTTCAGTACATGTGACAATAAATATCAATCAGTGAACCAGATGAGCTTTTATGACAATCAACAATGGTTCCATGGTCATCGTTGGACTTTTATTTCCCGATTTTTATTGAATTCAAATTGCACCAACTGCCATAGTGGGATTCGAACTCCGGTCCCCCAGTGAATTACCCTGGGTCCCTAAGATTACTCACCCAGTGAAAATACCATTAGGCCACTGCCTCCACTCACGGCTGAGCAAATGAGAGTCAAAGTGGGAAAAGAAAATTGTAATGTAGACACAGTTGATGACAATCCATTTTGACCAGCAAATGTCTGCAACCTACAACACTTGTGGAGAGATTTGCAATCAATCCACCCACCCTAACCTTGAATTGTCTTCCTGAAAACGTTTACTACATCAAACTTGGCAGAAACTTCAGACGCACTCACACAGCGAGCATCAAGGTGACATTTCAAATGACAACTGTCCATTAAGGGAAGGGCAAGTGTCACTCAATCTGACTGCTTACCAGCAGAGCAAAGATGCATCTGACTCCAGGGAAGTTCAAGCTTCTTTAGCAGTAGGGTTCACAGACAGAGTGGAATTTTCACCCCAGTTGCAATAGACATACTTGAGCACACTTGGGCAGCACGGTCGCACAAGTGGATAACACTGTGGCTTCACAGCGCCAGGGTCCCAGGTTCGATTCCCCGCTGGGTCACTGTCTGTGCGGAGTCTGCACGTTCTCCCCTTGTCTGCGTGGGTTTCCTCCGGGTGCCGGTTGCCATGATAAATTTCCCTTAGTGATCAAAAAGGAGGGGTTATTGGGTTACGGGGATAGGGTGGAAATGAGGGCTGAAGTGGGTCAGTGCAGACTCGATGGGCCGAATGGCCTCCTTCTGCACTGTATGTTCTATGTAATTAAAAATGTGTTCGCCTTTACTACTGGTATAAAACAGTGAGAGACTCCAAATTAAAGAGGGAACATCATTTAAATAATGTACATTTTATCATACAGTCCAGATTTAAACTTGTATCAAAGCCATTACAACTGCTTATTTTGGGAAATTCAGTTGTCCCTATTTATGAATTGTACCATGGAAGGAAGATGAAAAGAAAGACTTGTATTTATGTAGCCCCAAAGGGCATGCAAAGTACCGTTATCGTTGATGTGTAGTAATTTGTAGTTTCAAATCGAAGGACGCAGTTGTCAATTTGGAAGGCCCCACAATGTGATAACGGCCAGGTAATCTATTTGTTGCTTTGTAACGTAGCTTTGAGGGATGAATGTTGGCCAAGTCACTGGGACTTAGCAGAGGGGATGAAACTGCACAAAATGGAATTGCAATACTCTGGCCTTTGCCTCGCTGATTGCAGGTGGGTGGGTGGAAGTCAGCTTCCCCATCCAGTGCTTCAGTATGGCTGGGGGATCTTATGGAATTTTTGTATCTCGAAAAAGATAAGTACAACGTGAGGGGTGCAATTGGTGGGTTCTACCGAAGATGGTGACCAATATCTTTTATTTTTTTATAAATTTAGAGTACCCTATTATTTTTTCCAATTAAGGGGCAATTTAGCGTAGCCAATCCACCTATCCTGCACATCTTTGGGTTGTGGGGGTGAAACCCACGCAGACACGGGGAGAATGTGCAAACTCCTCACGGACAGTGACCCAGGGCCGGGATTCGAACCCAGGTCCTCAGCGCCATAGGCAGCAATGCTAACCACTGTGCTACCGTGCTGCCCTGGGGACCGATATTTTGTACTTCAAAGAGTTGGTCACCATTAGCTGTTGGGGGTGGGGACGGGGTAGTTTTTGTTGTTACTTGCTTTTGCTTTTGTTATGTATAAAATTTGGAAAAATTGAATAAAAATATGTTTTTTTTAAAAGAATTGTAATGCTGTTCTATTTGTTTTGCTCTATAGCTTGAGGGATCCAGAGAGTCCAGAGGAGGTTCACAAGAATGATCCCTGGAATGAAGTACTTGTCGTATGAGGAACGTTTGAGGACTCTGGGTCTGCACTTGTTGGAGTTTAAAAGGATGAGAGGGGATCTTATTGAAACTTACAAGATACTGCGAGGCCTAGATAGAGTGGACGTGGAGAGGATGTTTCCACTTGTGGGAAAAACTAGAACCAGGGGCCACCATCTCAGTCTAAAGGGACGATCTTTTAAAACAGAGATGAAGAGGAATTTCTTCAGCCAGAGGGTGGTGAATCTGTGGAACTCTTTGCCGCAGAAGGCTGTGGAGGCCAAATCACTAAGTGTCTTTAAGACAGAGATAGATAGGTTCTTGATTAATAAGGGGATCAGGGGTTAAGGGGAGAAGGCAGGAGAATGGGGATGAGAAAATATCAGCCATGATTGAATGGCGGAGCAGACTCGATGGGCCAAGTGGCCTAATTCTGCTCCTATGTCTTATGATCTAATGTTGGCCAAGTCACTGGGACATAGAGGAGGGGTTGAGACGCTGCACAAAGTGAAATTAAATTAGAACATAAAATTTACAGTGCAGAAGGAGGCCACTTGGCCCATCGAGTCTGCACCGGCTCTTGGAAAGAGCACCCTACTTAGGCCCATGGCGCCACCCTATCCCCGTAACCCCACCTAACCTTTTTTTGGACACGAAGGGAAATTTATCATGGCCAATCCATGTAACCTGCACATCTTTGGACTTGTGCGAGGAAACCGGAGCACACGGAGGAAACCCACGCAGACACGGGGAGAACGTGCAGACTCCACACAGACAGTGACCCAAGCCGGGAATGGAACCTGGGACCCTAGAGCTGTGAAGCAACGGTACGAACCACTGTGCTACCGTGCTGCCAATTGTAACGCTGTTCTTCGCAAAGTGGGTTATGGTGATCCAAACACTAATGTTCTAACCCTGCCATCCCAAACAGAGCCTTAACCACCAGAGATGCACTCAGTAAAGATCAAATCTGCTCCAAAGCCTACAGCAGGAATCTTACCTACCCCTCCCACGCATCCCCCAGAAATGAAAGCGGGGGAAGGGTGCTAATTCCAAAATTTCAGATTTTGCACATAGGAAATCCTTCACTCCTCACGTGAAGTTCAGCATCGACTGTTTCTCTGTCACTTCCAGGAGAGTTCAACTTTTGACTCCACTTTATGTGCATCAGCGCTTTTAACCTGGTTGCATTGCGTCCTCCAATGTATTTTGGAAGTGTGGGGGGCAGGACAAGGGGGAGGGGGGGTGGGAAGCACCAGGAAATGTAGGAATGGAATGATTCTACCTAGTCCTCTGTACAAAGCATGCTTATTTTCCTTCGGGTCCCCAGTGGCTGCGTTTTTCGCTCATGTTTAGTCTGAGCGGCTGACTAACTAACCGCGTGTCCGGCACGTTAATGAGTGCCTTCAACAATTCTAGTTACATTTTTCTTGATTGGGTAGCCAGCATTATCAATGGCCACGAAGGGTAGAGTGGTTAACGTCCCCATTTAAAGTGACGGAAAGGTTGCCAATCTATCCATTTCAAATTGGAAGCGAACATTAGTGTACTAATTAGTGCATCTGCTAATGCTTAGACTGCGAATGCACCTTTTGGAACTAATGTTGTTGTGCTTTTGCTTCAGTTTCTGCGTCAGATCATGGAGAGGCCCCAGTATCACATAAAAAAATGACTTCAACTGCCTCTCTCCCCTGACAAGTATAGCAGGAAATTGCTATAACTAATAGGAGCAGGGATGGCTTATTGCAATTGCACAGAGCCTTGGTGAGACCATATCTGGAATCCTTTGTGCAGTTTTGGTCTCCTTATCTGGGGAAGGATGTTCTTGCTCTAGAGGGAGTGCAGCGAAGGTTTACCAGACTGATTCCTGGGATGGAAGGACGGACGGATGAGGAGAGATTGAGTCGGTTCGGGTTGTATTCACTGGAGTTTGGAAGAATGGGGCACAAGGGGGTGATCTCATATAAGCGTGTAAAATTCTCACAGGACTGGATAGGGAAGATGCAGTAAGGATGTTCTCAATGGTGGTGGAGTGGGGTGGGGGTCCAGAACCAGGTGTTACAGTCTGAGGATACAGGGTAGACCATGTAGGACAGAGCTGAGGAGAACTTTCTTCACCCAGAGAGTGTGGAATGTGTCACCTCAGGGAGTAGCTGAAGCCAAATGATTTTTTGTTTTCAAGAAGCAGCGAGATATAGCTCTTAGAGTGAAGGGGATCAAAAGATATGTGGGGGAAGGCGAGATCAGCCTATTGAATTGGATGATCAGCCACGATCATAATGAATGGTGGAGCAGGCTCGATGGGCCAAATAGCCTCCTCCTGCTCCTATTTTCTAGATTTCTAGCAGGTACATTAGAATGGAACAACCATTGATTAAACACATTGGAAGGCAGCAGGGTAGCATGGTGGTTAGCATAAATGCTTCACAGCTCCAGGGTCCCAGGTTCGATTCCCGGCTGGGTCACTGTCTGTGTGGAGTCTGCACGTCCTCCCCCTGTGTGCGTGGGTTTCCTCCGGGTGCTCCGGTTTCCTCCCACAGTCCAAAGGTGTGTGGGTTAGGTGGATTGGCCATGCTAAATTGCCCGTAGTGTCCTAATAAAAAAAATGTAACGTTAGGGGGGGTTGTTGGGTTACGGGTTACGGGTATAGGGTGGATATGTGGGTTTGAGTAGGGTGATCATGGCTCGGCACAACATTGAGGGCCGAAGGGCCTGTTCTGCGCTGTACTGTTCTAAACATGTATGCAAAGTTATTATTGCAGAAGAGGATTTCACCAGGTCCAACAACACTTAATAATTTTCCCCTTCTGTTGTAAAAATTGAGTGTAGCACCTCCTATGCTGACTCGGTACTATGTATTGCCATCTTTGTCAAGTGCTATCAATTGTGCCAGTAGATATAGCAAGAGGAAAGCAAAGTGTTGCTGTGGCTGGGAATATCACTCGTACAACATATGGTTCGGTTTCCCACCTGCAATTTGTGCGATACTCAATCTCCATTCGAGAGCGAGAGTATTATGTAGTCAGAAGAAGCGTATTTTTGTCAGAATATCTGACTTTGTTTTTATGCCTTGCTCTCTCTACTTGGTTGGCACAAACTTTAAGAATTAAATCTTAAAGAAAAGGCCTGTCAAGCTCACGTCATCCAGCGTCCTTTTATCAAAACCCTACTTGGCTGTACTTCTCTACTTCCAACACATGTTTGCCCCCGCACTTATTTTCGCCCCTTGCCTATCTGAAAATGCTGTTATTATCTTCATAACTTTCATCCTTTTCCTCACAGGCGGATCCAGCTCCTCTTCAAGGCAGCTGCACTCGTGTACTGATCTTTATCTTAACGAGCGTTCCTCTCGTATTCTTCCTGAGCTTCAGACGTGTAAGTTTTTCAGGCCACTCTTCTGCTCTGCATCTCTCGCCGGGTTAAGAACCAAGATTTGCGGCATGGTCCCTCATTTTAACTCCGGAGATGGAAATGTTCCATCGGGCAGCTCGTTGTGAAGAGCCGGCAGTCACTTCAGGAAGGGATCAGATTACTGGCAAGTTGAGTGAAAAGCAGGACTTAGAAATGGCAGGGCACGAGGCATGCGGGTACATTGAATTTGAAAACCTCAAAGGCACAAAAGCCTCAAAGGACTGCCATCACAAAAGCCCCCCAAACCGTCCGGCATTCTGTTACCGAAGGTGAGGGTCACTTTAGTTCCCACTTTATATGAATGTTTCCCATCTTGTGCCACCTTATGGCTGGAGACAAGAGCAGGAGCTCGCGTGACTTGAGCTGTGAGATAAGGTTGATTAGCTATGAGGAGAGTTTGAATAAACTCGGATTGTTTTCGTTGGAAAGACGGAGGCTGTGGGGCGACCTGATTGAGGTCTACAAAATTACGAGACGGCTTAGACAGGGTGAATAGTCAGAAGCTTTATCCCAGGGTGGAATATTCAATTACAAGGAGGCTTGAGGTTCAAAGTGAGAGAGGGAACGTTCAGGGGAGTTTTGCGGGGAATGCTTCTCGCGCAGAGGGTGGTGGGTGCCTGGAACCCATTGCCAGTGGAAGTGGTGGAGGCAGGCACGATAGCAATGTTTAAGGCACATCTTGATAGACACATGATTGAGCGTGGAGTGGAGGGATACCGATCATTTGGGCAATAAGTAGTAGGTCTAAATAAGGAATCTGGATCGGTGCAGGCTTGGTGGACTGAAGAGCATGTTTCTGTGCTGTAATGTTCTTGACTCAGACAAGTGAGGATGACATTGGCATTGCAATCTTAACTATGCTGTTTTTCCCCAAATTGCGTTTCTGTCTAGGTGTTGCATAGATATCTGTTAGGAACATGGTCTTAGAGTAGGAACCCATTGTAATATCACCACCTTGGAGCAGTTTAAATACAGTAATTATCCATATTGCGAATAGCAAATCACAGACACAGAACAGATCAAACAACTTATTCCATTGATGCATTGCGCTATATGGCTGAATGGGTAGGCATCAAGACAAGTCAAAATTGGGAATTATCTCGATACCAATACGCATCGCCCCTTCCCTCCCTCAATTTAGACAGATTTGGTTCAGATTTTGTCTCATCCTATATGAGTGGCACGGCAGCACAATGGTTAGCACTGTTGCTTCACTGCGTCAGGGGCACGTACTCCCCATGTCTGCGTGGATTATCTCCAGATGCTTCAGTTTCCTCCCACAAGTCTCAAAAAACACGCTGTTAGGTGAATTGGGCATTCTGAATACTCTCAGTATATCCGGACAGGCGCCGGAATGTGGCAACGAGGGTTTTTTGACAGTAACTTAATGGCAGTGTTAAGTAGTTGGTCTAAATAAGGAACGGCACAGGCTTTGTGGGCCGAAAGGCCTGTTCCTGTGACACGACTTGCGATACTAATAAAGATTATTATTTATTCAGCGGAATGTAGAATCAAGTTGAAGGGCCCCCCACAGGCCCCTTCCAACTCTGCATCATAATCTGTATCCTTGTGTTGCCTTCTTCCCCCATCAAAGCCTCCCTTTAGGTATATCCGTGCTGTCTACCCCAACCAGTCCAGCCACAAGTTCCGCATCCTCACTGCACAGTTCCAATAATTCCCCCCAAAATGCTATATTTTTCCTATCAGTGACCATCAACCTGCACTCCCTCGTTCTGCACCCACCCACTACTGCAAACAGCATTTCCGCATCCACTCTATCCACACCCTTCACAATTCCAAAACCCTCAATCAGGCCTCTCCTTAATCTTCTCCGCTCCAGGGGGGAAGGAGCCCCAAACTGCCTAATCTTCCTGAAGTTTTTTTTCCCTCAATTCTGGCAAATGCAAGGGTTATGTCTTCTTAGCGGACATAGCTGTTAATTCAAAAGCCGATCATCCGTGTAACATCTTTGACATTAATTGTGGCCCATGATGTCCATCAGTGCTTATGTCGCTGCTTTTTTTTGTCTCCCCCCCCCTTCCTCTCTTGTCCTCAACCTCTCTTAGGCCGCATTGCAATCATAATTGTGGTAATCTTGCTTTCGACCAAAGCTGCGGACAGGTTGCCCTAGATTTTGTAGTCAGCAGTGAAGGAACGGCATTCTTGTTCCATCATGCTAACAGCTGGTCACAGGCGTTTTGTAAGCTATTGAACAAAAAATGTTCCCGTCAGCGAGCATCTGAAACAGCCGGAAATCCTTTCAAAATAATTTCCACAGTTGTTCAACAGGGAAGAAAGGCAACCTTCATCGGGTACCTGGGAACAGGATGTCTCTTCAACCAACTCAATTGATGAATCGTCACTCAGGCATACAGAGTACAAGCCAGGAAGCGGAATAAAGAACATTTAATTCAGTGCAAACTCATGTATAGAGAGCAGAATGGGGGGGGGGGGATAGGATTAAGAAAGAGAAACAGATAAAAGAGAAAAACAAAAATGTAAAATCAGTTCTGCTTTTAAGAAATAGTTCAAGTCTGAAGGAATGTTATTCCACACTTGTAAATGTTCATGTCCAGAGAGGTTGTTTGGGGATAATTAAGAATCACTTACGCTTTTAATAGACAACTGCCAATTTTTTCTGGTACACTCCATGGTTATCTCGTGGGCAAGTACCACAATTTCACATCATCCCCGTAACGCCACCCAACCTGCACATTCCTTGGCACAAAGGGGCAATTTAACGTGACCAATCCTCTGAATCTTTGTGCTGTGGGAGGAAACCGGAGCACCCGGAGGAAACCCACACAGACACGGGGAGAACGTACAGACCCCACACAGACAGTCACCCAAGGACGGAACCGACCTGGGTCCCTAGCGCTGCGAGGCAGCAGTGCTAACCGCTGTGCTACCATGCCGCCGGATAGTGAAGCTTGTGGATGAGCAAAGCAAATTGGAGAGAAACGTTCGGTTTTTCTGTGTTTCGCCGCACATCTGTGGACGTTGGAAGTTGCCTCACCCATCATGCCTCCTGCGAAATAGGGCCGTTTTTAATTAAGAACCTGATGAAGATCTGTGTCATTAATATCCTCCTTTTCTTACAGATGCAGCCTCACTTGCTGAGCGGTTTCAGCATTTTCTGTTTAACTTTCTTACACTTTAAGGTTGACTGTGTGAACTGCAAGCTGTGGAGTGTCAATGCAATGCAAGCCCACCTCCTTCTGTTGCTCCCAACACACACTCCGTGGAACCATTTCTTGTTTCTGAGACCCCAGTCAGATTTTCAGGATAAATCTCTTTCCAAAAACAAATGTTAAGTGAAAGGGTTGACAGTTCCATTTTATGGGGTGATTTAGATTTAGATTTATCGTCACATGTACCAAGGTACAGTGAACAGAATTGTTCTGCGTACAGTCCAGGCAGATCGCTCCATACATGAAAACCTGAAACCATACATGAAAACATAGAACATACGATAAATACAGGATGTACCCGATGTAAATGCATAAACATAGACATCGGGTGAAGCATAAAGAAGATGTGTGGAGAGAACAGTTCAGTCCATTGGGGGGGGGGGGGTCATTCAAGTGTCTGGTCACAGCGGAGAAGAAACTATTTTTGAATCTGTTGGTGTGTGTTCTCAGACCGTTGTATCTTCTGCCCAATGGAAGGGGTTGGAAGAGAGAATCACCCAGGTGGGAAGGGCCTTTGATTAAGCTGCCCACTTTCCCAAGGCAGCGGGAGATGCAGACAGAGTCAATGGATGGGGGGCGAGGGCGTGCGTGATGGAGATTCAGGAAAGGCAATGCACTTTTAATAGAGGAAGAAATGGATCTTGGTGCATAAAAAAACCAGTGGTGCCAGGGCAAATAGACAAGGTCATAAATAGGCAAGCAAACGCTTTAGTTTTCCACCCAGAGGTGCAGCATACAGAATTGTTGCAACACAGTAAGAGACCATTTTGCCCATCATGTCCGCACCAGCTCCCCAAACAAGCATCATACTTAGTGCCATTCCCCTGCCTTTTCCCTGTACACCTCCACATTGTTTCCGTTCGAATAATCTTCTAACCCCCTCTCGAATGCCCCGATTGACCCTGCCTCCACCACATTTCCAGGCCGTGCATTCCAGACCCGGGCCACTCGCTGTGTGGAAACGTTTTTTTCACACATCACGGGCGAAACTCTCCGACGTCCAGCAGGGTCGGAGAATCGTCTGGGGCCGCCGAAAATCCGGCCCCCGCCGTGGCAGAGATTCTCCGCCACCCGGGAAGTGGCGGCAGCAGGAATCACGCCACTCCGACCGGCGAGGCCCCTGCGGTGATTCTCCGGCCCGAATGGGCCGAAGTCCCGCCGCTGGGAGGCGTCTCCCGCCGCCGAGGTTTGAACCGCCTTTGGTGGCGGCGGGATCGGCGGCGCGAGCGGGCCCCCGGGGTCCTGGGGGGGGGGGCCAGGCCCGCAATCGGGGCCCCCCGCTCAGACTCCGGGCCAGTGCCCTGGGTGCACTCTTTCTCTTCCACGGCCACCACGGCCTCCGCCATGGCGGAAGCGGAAGAGAAACCCACATCGCGCATGCGCCAGTGGTGACGTCAGCGGCAGCTGACCGCTGACATCACCGCCAGCGCATGCGCCGACCAGCGAAAGCCTTTCGGCCAGCCCCGCTGCCGGGGGCGCCGGTTTTTTGCGGCAGTCTTCTGGTGCCAACCGCTCCGGCGCGGGGTAGCCCCCAAAGGTGGGGAGAATTCCCCATCTTTGGGGAGGCCCGACCCCGGAGTGGTTGGCGCCACTCCCCTACTCTGGGACCCTCCGTCACGCCAGGTAGGGGAGAATCCCGCCCCAGATTTTCTTATTTTTTTTTGCAAATCATTTCAAATCTGTGCCCTCCACATCTCGATCTTTTTACGAGCGGGAACAGATTCTCCCTATCTACTCAGTCCAGCTCTCCCCCCCCCCCCCCCCCCCCCCCTCCACCCCCCTCACGATTTTGAACATCTTTCTCGAATCTCCTCTTAGCGTTATTCTCCCCGAGAAGAACAGTTCCAACATCTCCGTGCAAGGCCAAAAATATATTCCGGAATTTTCCCGCCGTTCTTACCGCCGGTGGGAGCTTCTGGTCCCGTTGACAGCGAACCCCGGATGTGGGTTTCCCAGCTGGGGATGCATAGAATGGGAAACCACGTTGACAGTGGCGGTGTCCGGCCTATGGCAGGCGTCTGCGGAACATGCTGCGGGGAGTGTTGAACTTGTGCAAGATCTAAGTTCGGCTTCAGTTTCTTACAATCAGCAGACTATCATCTGTGTATGATATGAGTAGTTCATCATCATTGTAAATTCCATGATCTATGATCTGCATGTGTATTTTCAGTTATATATTTTACTGTTGTACTTCTAGCATCCGACCAGCAGGTGGGGCGAGTATGGAGTCTGGGGTCCCGGATGAACCCTGTGCTCCTTCAAAAGGTGTTTGTAAGAAGTTGATAGCAGTCGCATATTAGAATAGCCCTGTTGTCTCTTAGTGTTAGACATTTATTTCCAACTGTATCCATCTTAGTTGTTTGTTAGTGTAGTGTTATTAATAAATAACTTTGTTTATAAAATAACGTTCTTTGTTCACACGGCACTATCGAGATTCCAGATCAACCCAATCAAAGAACATTACACAGTTAAATATTCATTCAGTTTGATGCACCCTATTATTAGAAAGATAACAGCGCTGATGAAAATGGACAGCGTAAATTGGCTAGACATGAGGGGGCCATACTTATGAAGGCAAGCTTGAGAACAGGGTCCTTGCTCTCTCGGGCTGAGAAGGTTGGAGGTGTTCAGGTTCAGCCGAAGAGGCAAATAACGAGAGATAGTTTAAATTAGCCAGCGGGATCACGAACCAAACTTATTTACCCAACACGTGATTGGGATCTGATATTCATGACCAGCGACTGATTTTTGTGGCGAAGTTCACAAATTATTTTAACTGAGGATTAGACAGTTGCTTGAAAAGCGGAATCTCAAAGGGCACGAGGAACAAACCGGATTAGCTGGAGGGATCATGCGGAGAGAAACACCATTGCAGATTGTTCTATCGCCCTGAGATGCATACAAAATAGCAAAATAGTGTCATTGGTATCTGCACAAGCATGCTCCAAATCACACTGATAGATTACTCTCGTACTACTAAGCCAACATAAAAAGATTATCCAGTTGGACAAATCATTAAATCTATTCATGGAGCTCAAAGGTTGTATCGTAAGGGCCAGAAGTAGTGTTGTTGTCCAGTACCTTCCCTGCTACCCCTACAGAATATATTTATCTGACTGCATTCACAAAAATATTATACATCTCTGTGTACATTAACAGTTGCTTGGGAGTACAGAACTGGAGTGTTGCTGTGAAAAAGAGACATGTCGACAACATTTGTTCAATAAACCTCAGTGTGTTCAGAATTACGCTGACAACCAATTTAAGAGTGTCAATCGGGCTCACAGCGTGTCACATTTGAGTAGACTGGAAGCCTCATATATTAACACACAGCGCCCTGTTCTTTGCAGACAGAAAGAACGTGTACACGCATTGCGCCTGTTTCTTTCGGCTAAGCAAAATAAGCGACAGCCGTTTGCTGACTCATTCCCGAGGGCAATGCCTTCGCAAATCAAGGGTCGAGCTGCCTGATTGAAATTTCAAACAATGCTTGGCAGTTGACTATCAGTCACCATCAACTTGTGCATTCTTCATGACAATGTGTCTACCAATCAGAGTCCGCTGGCCAATCAATCAGCACCCTTCTCTTACACAGTGTAAGTTGCTGCTTTCCCCTTATACTGGCATGCTTGCAAATTGACCTGATGAGTGCAATGTGAAAAGATTCACCATGCCTCTTTTTCAGCGATTCGCAATGTATGTTACATCCGCATGAATAGCAATGTGGAATTCACTATCGGGAGGTGAATAGTTTAGATGGATTTCAGGGGAAGCCACAGGAACACTTGAAGGAGAATGAGCTAGACGGCTGGACTGATGGGGTGACACGAGGAGGGGTAGGGAGGAGGCCCCTGCAGAGGATAAACAGCGGAACAGACCAGTTGAGCTGTCACATTAATAAATCGCCCTAATAGTATCCATCACACACCTGCCGCCACATTTCCCAGCCCGGGTTTACACCCTGCTTGCAGGGGGAAATGAAAAAAAAAACACGATAAGGGGAAAAAATACTTCCTCGAAGAGGAGAATCACGCTCAAAATGAGATACCATTTGAGACTGTAATATTGGCAGTGCCAGCCACAGATAAGCCTGCTGTGTTACTGATACACCATGCCATTCAACCTGGCAGTATTAACATATGTTTAAAACCTAGGAGATATATAACTGGTGCTATGACTAGAACATATTGTCGTATCCCGCTTGGGACCTACGGAAGCTGAGAGGGGGGGGGGGAATGCTTGCCCTGCGAGGGGTGGGGCGTCTCAATTAATCTTTATTATTGTCACAAGCAGGCTTACATTAACACTGCAATGAAGTTACTGCGAAAATCCCCTAGTCGCCTATTCGGGCACACTGAGGAAGAATTCAGAATGTCCCGTTCACCTAACCAGCACGTCTTTCAGGACTTGTGAGAGGAAACCGGAGCGCCCAGAGGAAACCCACGCAGACACGGGGAGAACGTGTAGATACCGCACAGACAGTGACCCAAGCCGGGAATCGAACCCGGGAGCCAGGTGTTGCGAAGCAACAATGCTAACCACTGTGCTACCGTGTCGCCCATAGAACCCGAGGGCACAGCCTCAGATTGAAGGGAGGGTCCTTTAAAACTGAGATGAGGAGGAATTTCTGAGTCCAGAGGGCGGTGAATCTGTGGAACTCTTTGCCGCAGAAGGCTGTGGAGGCCAAGTCACTGAGAGTCTTTAAGACAGAGATAGATAGGTTCTTGATTAATAAGGGGATCAGGGGTGATGGGGAGAAGGCAGGAGAATGGGGATGAAGAACATATCAGCCCATGATTGAACAGTGAAGCAGACTCGATGGGCCGAGTGGCACCTTTTCATGGATCCCTGGAGGAAGTGGCGAAGTGGCTGGGGCTGCAGGGGGTGACGATCAAGGAGGTGAAGAGGACAATATTGGATCAGAGCAATCGAAACATGCTGTTTGATTCAACCAGCCAATTACCGGGACATATTGGGCGGGATTCTCCAACCTCCTGCCGGGTCGGAGAATCCTTGGGGGGCAGCGCGAATCCCTCCCTGCCACCCCAACACCGGCTGCCGTACTCTCTGGCGCCGGTTTTCGGCGGGGAGGGATTTACGGGGGCCGTTGGCAGAGGCCCCCCCTGCAATTCTCTGGGCCCCGATGGGCCGAGCAGCCATCCATTTTTTGCCAGTCCCGCCGGCGTGGGTTATGCATGGTCACACACGGTGGGATCTGGCAGGTAAATCGGTCGGGGCGGTCCTTGGGGGGACGCGGGGGGATCCGACCACTGGGGAGGGGGGGGGGGGCCACGGTGGCCTGGCCCGCGATCGGGGTCCACCGATCTGCTGGCGGGCCTGTTCCATGGGGCACTTCTTCCTTCCGCGCCGGCCCCTGTAGGGCTCCACCACGGCCAGCGCGGAGAAGAGAACCTCCCGCGCATGCGCCAAAATACGTCGGTGGTTCCGCGCATGCGCGAGATCACACCGGCCCTTTGGCGCATGCACGTACCCACGCAGCCTCTTCGGCGCCAGCTGGAGCGGCGCCAACCTTACCGGAGTCCACCTAGCCCCGAGAAAGTGAAGGTAAATGGAGAATTCCTCACCTTCAGGGGCCATTGACGCCAGAGTGGTTCGCGCCAGTTTTGCAGTGTCGGGCCATTTCAGCTGAATGAGAATCCCACTGAAAGCATCCGCATCTGGCATCACAAAAGCACTGAAATTCTGAGACAACTTTCCAAGCAATTGCCACCCTTTTCCCCTGTCGTAGAAATTGTTGTGATTGATTGAAATTTGGTATTCTTGCATTTGTCCTGTTGAACAACATGTCTCTCCTTTTAGCAATATTCAAGCTCTGTGCAAACCAAGTGATGGGTCGTCCTGACATGTCCACTGTGGAAAATCCTGAGTGTCAGCACGCGTTTCTGTCCTGAATTCTATTTTCCTGTCTTCACAACACAAAAAAAAACCTTATTCCAGACACCCCTTGACTACTTAACATGGTGAGAATCATATCTAGCGAGGCTATTAAATTTGACACTGCCTTTGGCCCTTACAAGATTAACCTTAATAGCCGAGGGAAGATAAATGCATGAATATGTAGCACGGCAGCACGGTAGCATTGTGGATAGCACATTGGCTTCACAGCTCCAGGGTCCCAGGTTCGATTCCGGCTTGGGCCACTGTCTGTGCGGAGTCTGCACATCCTCCCCGTGTGTGCGTGGGTTTCCTCCGGGTGCTCCGGTTTCCTCCCACAGATGTGTAGGTTAGGTGCATTGGCCATGATAAATTGCCCTTAGTGTCCAAAATTGCCCTTAGTGTTGGGTGGGGGTACTGGGTTATGGGTATAGGCTGGAAGTATTGACCTTGGGTAGGGTGCTCTTTCCAAGAGCCGGTGCAGACTCGATGGGCCGAATGGCCTCCTTCTGCACTGTAAATTCTATGAATACGTTTTGATTTTTTTTTTTAAATCGACATTTAGGTGGCATCCTTTTGCAAATCTTTTCCGTGAGAAGATGACGAAAAATCCCAGCACTGGACAAGCAGCCGTGTGCATCTGGTAGAAAGCTCTCAAAGTGCTTTAAAGACTTGAGGGGCTAGTTTAGCACAGTGGGCAAAACAGCTGGCTTGTAATGTAGAACAAGACCAGCAGCGCGGGTTCAATTCCCATACTGGCCTCTCCGAACAGGCGCCGGAATGTGGCGACTAGGGGTTTTTCACAGTAACTTCATTGAAGCCTACTTGTGACAATAAGCGATTATTATTACAGACAAACAAGTGGGATTCAATGACTGTTGTTATATAGACTGATGCAACAGTCATTTTGCGCAGATCTCACACACAGATTGAGATGAATGGTCGGTCAAGTTGTTGCATAATGGGCGGGATTTTCTGGCCTCCCGGCTTCCCGGCAGCAGGAGGCAGCGCGCCATTCCCTGGTGGCAGGAATCTCTGCCCCACTGCGGACAATGGGAATTCCTATTGAAGTCACCCCACGCCGTTGGGAATCCCCATGGGATCAGACAATCCCTCCACCAGCAAATGGCCAGAAAACGCCATCCAACACGTATACAATATAATTGCTGCTGCATCTCATTGCAAAGTAACAGTGTATAGAACAAACACCACAGAACAATACAGCACAGGAACAGGCCCTTCGGCCCTCTAAGCTTGTACCGGTCATGATACCAACCTTTGCCAAAACCCTCAGCACTTCCTTGTGCCGTATCCTCTATACCCATCCTATCCATGTGTTTGTCAAGATGCCTTTTGAACGCCGTTAATGTATCTGCTTCCACAACCTCCCCTGGCAACGCATTCCAGGCACTCACCACCCTCTGCGTGAAAAACCTGCCTCGCACATCTCCTCTAAACTTTGCCCCACTGACCTTAAACCTATGCCCCCTGGTGATTGACCCCTGCACCCTGCAAAATAGTGCCTGCCCTTCCACTCTATACATGCCCCTGATAATCTTGTAGACATCTATCAGGTCACTCCTCAACCTCCGTCGTTCTAATGAAAACAGTCCGAGTCTATTCAGCCTCTCCGCATAGCTAACATCCTGCAGACCAGGCAACACCCTGATCAACCGCCTCTGCTCCAAAACCTCCATATCCTTCTGGTAGTGTGGCAACCAGAATTGTGCGCAATATTCCAAGTGCAGCTTTAAGATAAACACAGACACAAGTGCACACATGTATATGCACACCTACACATGTACATACGGAGAAAGGTGGGAGAGAGAGAGAGAGACACACATACAGATCACACCTGTTGCACCAGATGGAACATTTCAAAATATCAAAAGTGTTAAAACAGAGAATGAAAGACAGCCATTTCCTGCTGGCTTCCTCTGCCCTGGAGTTGTAAATCTATACGCATTTTCCTCGGTGGCAGCAATTATCCTCTAATTGGCCGAAGGATGTTTACAGCGATGGGACATGTGAGCGTACAGTGGCAGGGGAGATTAAATACAGCTCCACTTTAACAGGTGAATAGTCCAAAATTGTGAGAACAGCCCCGGCAGAAACCTGCTGTGAATACTGACGACAAGGCAAATCGAAACAGACACAAGTTTATACTGAAATGTGACAGCCTTATTGTAGGATTTCACTTGCTGGTTCTGTGGTTTCCAGAATCCTAGTCAACACCATGTTATGCAGCTGTGAAGAAGGATTAATGTCAAGCCTAACCTAAGTTTCAGATGAACGGTCAGTCATATGTTATATATGCATACAATCAACATCCTGGGGGTTACCATTGATCAGAAACTGAGCTGGACTGGCCATATTAATATTGTGGCTACGAGGGCAGATCAAAGACTAGGAATCCTATTGTGAGTAACTCACCTCCTGCCCCCCCCCCCCTCCCCCCCGCCCCCCATCTAAAGCCTGTCCACCATCTACAAGGCACAAGCCAGGAGTGCAATGGAATGCTCTCCACTTGCCTGGATGAGCGCAGCTCCAACAACACTCAAGAAGCTCAACACCATCCAGGACAAAGCAGCCCCGCTTGATTGCTCCCCCTTCCACAAACATTCAAACTCTCCACCACCGACGAACAGTGGCAGCTGCGTGTACCATCTACAAGATGCACTGCAGTAACTCACCAAGGTTCCTCAGGCAGCACCTTCCAAACCCACGACCATCTAGAAGGGCTAGAGCAGCAGATACCTGGGAACCCCACCACTTGGAGGTTCCCCTCCAAATCACTCACCACCCTGACTTGGAAGCATAGCGGCCGTTCCTTCACTGTCGCTGGGGCATCATCCTGGAAATCCCTCCCTAACAGCACTGTGGGTGTACATACACCTCACGGATTGCAACGGTTCAAGAAAGCAGCTCACGACCACCTTCTGAAGGGCAACTAGGGATGGGCACTAAATGCTGGCCTAACCAGCGACGCCCACATCCCATAAATGAATGAAAAAATGTTTTTAATGTTTTTGTTTCTGTATCACATTTGAAAATAAATGTATCGCTTTGAGATAAAGAAACACATAGGTACATACATACATTAATATAATACATATGTCCATTAATATCTAACCTCTAGCTTAATTATTAATGTCTAGCCTGCCAACTCTGATTGTTGAATGTAGCTGCAGTTGAATTTTGAGCTCACAATTTCCAATAGTATTTACTCTTCTGCTGGGCAAAGTTGTAAATTTTAACCTGTTTTTTCCTCACTGGCATAAGGCCCCTGCCCCACTCCCAGTCTGTGGCCTGATCTCATATTCTGTGCCACATGAATTCCCAGCTGCAGCCCCGATCACTTGAGGACGCATTGGATGAGCTTATCATCAGTTCTCATTTGTCCTGTGCGCTCCAAGGTCATCCAAGGTTAGATTCAGTGCCAGAGGTGATTGAATCACATCTAACGTTGAATGAATCATTCTCCAAGGATCAAAATCAATCTGTGCAAGGAACATCCAGTCAATTCAGACTTCAACACCCTCCTCCCTCGCCTTTCTAAATGATGGACCTTTTATAGAAGTTCAATTACGGCCCGTTCTTTTTCTTCAGAGTGGACGGTTTTGTCCTTTTGTGTCCTCTTGATTGCATGTTTAGTGCTGATGCAATTGATTTGGTGGAAAAATTGTGCTTCCAGTAAGTTTTGTTTGCAAACCAGCGGGGCTTGCAAAGAATTTGGTCAGCACCTCAAACTTCTTTCACAGTCAGCTTCGTGAAGCCAATGTGTAACTGGGCCTCTGCAAACCATGAATGTCCGGCACTGAACTCCCAGATCTGGATTTTCACGGAGTCGTGGAGCCTCCAGCCCTTATCCAAAGTGGCACTGAGACCCCGAACCCAGAATTTCCGAATGATCCTGGCCTAAATCTTCCGGTCCCGTCTGAGACGGTCAAGACTGATAATTTGAAGGTCAAGCAAAAGGTCCGTTTACCACAGATGGAAGGTTTCCGGTCCCGGGGAGGAGTGGGATCAGACTATTCCATTCCCTGTTTTTGCTGGTAAGGGAAAGGGAGTGGGTTGCGATTCACACACAGGAGGATCCCGAATTCAGCATGTCCATTTGAATTCAGCGCCAAGTTAAAACAGATTCCATTTCTGTTAAGGAGAGGTCCGGTTCTCACAGTGTGCGATTTGCGATGTTTAAAGTAATGTGACTGATGTAAATTGGCAGATAAGGCCTGAGGAACTGTAAGGAGGCTGAGTTATTTCAATCCCCTGCCCTTTAAAGGTTGGGTAAAAGAAACAGTCGGGGATGAAAAAAATTCAATAGCTGTTTGTTGACATTAATCTCTGGGTTATAATTATAGTATTATTACTGCTTTGCTGCTTCCACAACCCATCATTATTAGTGGTTGGCACTATGGCTTCACAGCGCCAGGGTCCCAGGTTCGATTCCCAGTTTGGGTCACTGTCTGTGCGGAGTCTGCACGTTCTCCCTGTGTCTGTGTGGGTTTCCTCTGGGTGCTCCAGTTTCTTCCCACAAGTCCCGAAAGACATGCTATTAGATCATTTGGACATTCTCCCTCTGTGTACCTGAATAGGCACCGGAATGTGGTGACGAGGGGCTTTTCACAGTAACTTCATTGCTGTGTTAATGTAAGCCTACTAGTGACACTAATAAACATTATTATTATTATTATTATTACAGCGGGGATGGGGGTGGAGGGGGGGGGGGGGGAGGGGTGGAGTTGTAAGATCATGTAAGGTCCAAAAGGTTTTTACGGGATTAGCTGGGGTATGAAAGTGATACTTGTTTTTTTTAATGAATTTGAGTACTCATAGAATAATTGAGTACTGCAGAAATAGGGCATTCGGCCCATCAAGCCGGCATTGACTCTTCGAAAGACAGCCCTAATTAGGTCGACTCCCCTGCCCTGTAATCCTATGGGACAATTTAGCCTGGCCAATCCACCTAACCTGCACATCTTTGGGCTATAGAAGGAAACCTGAGCACCCGGAGGAAACCTGGAGGGAGAACACGCAAACTCCACACAGACCGGCATCCAAGGTCGGAATCATACCCAGGTCACTGCCACTGTGAGGCAGCAGTGCTAACCACTGTGCCACTGTTATGCCCGAGGAGATTAAATGTATTGAATAGGCTTTTATCAATGATAGATTTTTGTTTAAATATTGAAGTTCGTAATAGGTTCTCAGAGCTTTATTTTATTTCATCTGAGCATGGCCTGCGGTGATACTGGGTGAGTTGGCATGGGGAGTGCAAGGGCAATGGGTGGAGGGCATGGGTTGGCATGGGTTGACATTAAATTGGCGTATGGGCTAAAAGGGTCCATGGGGATGAGTGGGGAACAGGAGGCTTGAATGGAGGGGCCATTTGGGGTGATACATTGGGACGTTGAAATTAATGGGGAATGGGTGGGGGGGGGGTGGGGGGGGGGGTGCGGCTGTGAGATGCGAGGGCCTAATATGCGTGGGTTTCCTCCGGGTGCTCCAGTTTTCTCCCACAGTCTAATGATGTGCAGGTTAGGTGGATTGGCTACGCTAAATTGCCCTTCGTGTCCAAAAAAGGTTCGTTGGGGTTACGGGGATGGGGTGGAGGTGTGGGCTGGGGTAGGGTGCTCTTTCCAAGGGCCGGTGCCGACTCGATGGGCCAAATGGTCTCCTTCTGCACTGTAAATTCTATGATTCTATGAATATTCAATCACACAAGTGTGGCGAAGTCCCATCGCACTGAGGCGGGCCTTTTACACAGCTTGTCGTGGCACGTGGCAGCCCCCCCCCCCCCCCGTGTTCACTCCAAACTGTTTCTAGAGCTAGCGGAAAATCCATAATCTCGACCCCCTCCCCCCCCCTCCCGTTCCCAAGATCTCGTAATTTGGGACGCTTTTCCCGGAGGTGGATGCAGCAAGATGTAACTCTTCCTAACTCTGCGCACCTACTTCGGGAATGAAAACCTGGGCCCAGTCAAAGCGATAGTCGGTGAGTGCTAAGTTGGCCTCAGTGCCCAGGATTCATAGCCGACGGCTCCCCCTGGAAAGAGGGAGTGTGCAAGACTCAGGTGACAAGCGCTGAGGGCTTGCTGCAGTGCCCTTTTCCTCTCTCAGCTGCTCTGTCCAGTCAAATGTCGGCGCACACCAAGAATGGCCGACATGACAGAGGAGGTAAATGAGTGTGAAGCCACTGTGGTGTTCTTTGTGTTGCTTATTTCAGGATGGTGGCGTCGTGTTCACAAAGACCACAAAATAGCTTGAACTTAAACAAAGTTATTAACACCACTAACTTGGATTCGATACGTACTCCTAAAGAATACACAGTTGATTAATGACATTTAAACGACACTCATCTACAGCTAATCTCACGACTGATATAAACTATGATCTGCTCTCACTTACACTATCTGTACTTCTGACGCTCTCCAGCTAACTCCTGCACACACACTCTCCCACAAGGCCTAGCATCACTGCCTTATATAGTTGTAACTGTAGCTCCCTCTCGTGGCTACTCTCGGCACTTCATTAACACTTGCAGTTCTTACAGTTTTGATAATACCACAGCCATTGACTCAGTACAAGTGAGCACAAGGGGTGAGCAGAGGACATTGAACAATATGTATGCCGCCCACTCATGCTTTTCATGGGGTAACCCGAACATAACTTCGTCGTGTCACATCAGGGAGAGGTCTGTGCAACATGCCTTCCTGCAGGCGGCCTTGAGCAAGCAATTCTAGTGCGTAAACAGTGTTTAAGAATAAAGGAACAACTGTTCCGTCATCTTGCTTTTAACATTGGGGGTTATTTAGTCGATCTATCGTCCCTTTAAGAGTCCATTTGAGCATTATGTATCAAATAATCGATCGCATTCAACCCTTTTACTGACAGGAGGCGGCATGCGGGAGTGGCTTTTCTCTTTTAACTTCTGAAATGGCATTAATTCTCATCCCTGCCTTGTAGGAAACAGAATCATCAGCCTGTCATCTCAATAGATTATCCTTTATTGTCGGGTTTTATAGACCTTCAGATAATTCCCATTTCATTATGACTTTTGCTACCCATATTGTCATCCCATCTCGGGGGCAGTAGCTAATTGAAACGATCTGGTGGCTGCATTAACTGTCCACCTTTGCCACATCTCCACAGCGCATTGTCCTTCTCTCTCCGGTACAATAGCCACTCCCACGCAGCCAATCGTCAGCACCATGCAAATCCCTTTGCCTCATAGCTCAAGCACAGAACGACTTTTTCTAAAAGCTAGCCTGTGCTGAATCAATGATTTGAAACGTGGTGAATGCGGAAGGTACAATTTACTGCCCCCAACTACCACTGCCCCTGTTGAAAGGTGTGCGTGTGTGTGTGTGTGCATGACCAACTGATGGAGATAGGTTTGGGCATGGCTATGATGCCCCAAGTCTCGGTAATACAACTATCTCTCACAGCCTTGGCCTCAAAGGGCCGTTAGAAAGAGTTAGTAAGCTGGGTTCTCCGATTTTGAGGCTATGTCCCCAAGCCGGCTTGAGAATGGTGCCGTTTTACGACAGAACAGATAGCGTAAAATGGCCACTGATCTTCTATTTGGCTGGGGGTTAGCATGCCGGCAGTGTACAGCACCCAGCTCTAGCTGTCGATACGGCCCGGAGAATTGCTGGGTCGGTGGCTGCGCATGCGCACGACGGCGGACTGCAGTGGACCCGGTCTGTGAAATAGTCCCCTCCTTTGGCCGGCACGCGTGCGCCCCGGGCCACCCCCAACTGTACCCCCTTGCAAAATGCCCCCTGCCCACTGATTGGCCCTCCCCCGACTGTGGCGCTGCAGGACTGTGTCCGCCACCACCATGCCGAGTTCCCGACGGACAAGACCGCACGCGACCGACGGCGTCGGGAACTTGGCTGGTCGGGGGCGAAGAATCGGGGGGGGCGGGGGGGGGGGGGGGGGGGGTGGACCTCATGCAATGTCCTGAGGCTGTCGATACGCCACTTTGGAGGGGGCAGAGCATCGCAAAAGTGGCTCCACTCCCGATTCGGTCGTGAACGGGGTTTCTCCGGCCGATCGGCGAACGTGATTTCGGCGTCGCTGACCGGAGATTCCTGCCCAGCATCTTCAGGCAGAAAGTTGGGGCTTCAAACCCCACTTGAGAGACCTGGAAAACAAAACCCAGACAGACATGTTGGTGCAGCGCTGGGGGATTTCTGCACTGTTGGGAGTATCGTCTTTCCGAGGATAGGTTAAATCCAGCCACCTCCCCCACCCCCACCTTCCACCCCACCACTCCACTAACATCTTCCCTCTTCGTTGAACGTGAAAGATCTCACCAATTGGAGGAGACCAAGGAAGTTCCCCTGGGTCAACATCACAACAACTAATCATCAGGCAATTATTTCACTGCCGTCTGTGGGAGCTTGCTGCCTTCAAATAAAAACCTTTTGTTTATTCCCACCCTCCCCCATGCACTTTTAACAACAATAGAATTGAAAAGTAAGGAATCTATGCTAAACCTGTATCGAATCTTGGTTAGACCACACTTAAGAATACACCGTCCAGTTCTGGTCGCCATTTTATAAATTGAATACATGAGATTGGACTGAAGAAACCCAAATGGAAAACAGATCTGAATAAAGTCCATGATACTCTACTCCAGGAATATGGGACAATACCAAAATTAGATCAAGAGATTCCAATGCATCAGTCTGATAGCAATCTTTATGCTCTAATCTGGTACTGACTCACACATTTTGATCTCACCTAACAATTCTGTTATGTTGTACAAATACTATTGGTACAGAGCGATATGCAAGTCCTGAAATGTCAATGATGTGCAACGGATCAATTATCCCATTATCCCTTGATAACAGTGGGCAGGATTATTCTATCCATGTCCCTGTGCAGGGGTGGGAACATGGTATGTTTCCCTTGCAGGGCCTGGCGGCAAACCACGCCATATCTTCCAGCCCCCAGCTCATTAATAATGCACCTGGGGATTTCGCATCGTATTCCACGACGGGGCAGGTAGGGTGGCGCAAGTGCCACCATCGTATCTGGGTGCCATATTGAAAAGGCACCCAACAGCACTGACCCACCACTGAAGAATGAAGGACTTCCTGAAGAAGAAAATGTATGGGCAGGAACACTCTGAAGCTGGAAGATGGACATCATCGATGACACTGAATCTGGAAGATTCACCTGTTGATGCTCCTCCGACCCATGGCTGTGATGTTCCGGGGTCCAGGGTCGCTGGGGGCTTCCATCCCAAAACTCCGCAGGCAGCCCCAGGTGTTCTTCAGGTGAGTGAGTTTTGGACTCTGCCCCCTGCCCACCACTGAAGCTGTCGACGGAGCCACGGGAGAATTCCGTCAAACGATATAAATAATTACCCAGATTGCCGCTATTAGATTCAGGATTTGCAACTTTAGCCAAATACACCAAAGATATTGATTGTAAACTATCATCTTTTACCTTTGCAGAGGCTTTAGCTGTGAATATTTTCTCTTCCCTTCCTCACGACCCAAATGAATCAACCTGAGAAGGATCTATGATTGAATTTGGACTTGAGCGAAAATGTTATTCAGAAACAGTTGGCTGCATTGGCCAAATGGGATCTACTTGTTGCTTCCTTATGTCCTTGTGCAGTCCCAGCCGATGATAAACTGGGAGTTCTCTACAATCTTTCTAATGGCATCAACTCTCAAAAGTATTATCTGTGAAATCCTGATCCTTTTTTTACCATGTCTTCAAACACACATTGGGGGATAGTGCGGTAGGATTTCTGAATTTTGAATCGCATTATGAACCCCCCTTCACGTGGCCAACAAGCCCTGGTGTTGGACTCGACCCTGGAGCTTCTGTCCAAGAGATAGGGATGCTACCCACTGAGCCTCAAGATCTACTGGCATCCCCGGACTGAACCTCCGGAACTGCAGTATTGAAATGGATACATAGACTCCTCACAGTGAAGAAGGAGGTTATTCGGCCTATCGAGCCTGTGCCGGCTCTACGAAAGGACATCCTATCCAATCCCACTCCCCCTCCCTATTCCCCAGAGCCCCACCGTTTGGACATTATAGGTCAATATATCATGGCTAATCCACCTAACCTGAACATCTTTGGGCTGCGGGAGGAAACAGGAGCACCCGAAGGAATCCCACGCAGGCACGGGGGGGAGAACATGCAAACTCCACACAGTCACCCGAGGTCAGAATCGAACCCAGGTCCCTGGCTCTGTGAGGCAGCAGTGCTAACCACTGCGCCACCATTCAAGGGGAATTAAAGTTAGCCAATATCATGAGCCGTTTTAATGATCACAGTTTGTGCATGGATTGCGGGCCAGAGAATTCTGGACAATTATCCTGCTGCAAGTTCTACTCCGGAGATCGATCCATTTTGGATTCACTGCAGATTGCAATGTGTAAAAGGGGGAATAACACCAGGCTGCACGTAATGCTCAACTAATAGGCTTTACTGTTTCAAACAGGCAGGAGATTAACAAGGTTTCACTTACCCTCTGGGTCTTATTAATCTCCATAGTGTTTACTATGCTCATGCGGAGGGAATAATACAACAGTTGCACAAATATACATTTACTTCATCCCATTTGTTGAAACATTTCTAGAATACAAAGGGCTAAATTCTATTTTTATTGGGCCCTTTAGAACGTTTGCCGACACATTGTGCTTCATGGCAGTATTTCCGTTATTCTATTTAATTCTGGCCTCCTGGACATCTTCAATTCCTCTCAGCTTACCATTGGCGGTGGTGCCTTCAGCTGCCTGTGTCCTAAGCTCTGGAATTGCCCCCTTAACCCATCTCCACCTCTATACCTCCCTCCCTCCTCTCATTTAAGAGTCCCCTAAAAACTTATTTTACCAATGTTTGGTCGCCTGCCCTGATGCCTCCTTCTTTGGATTTGTGTCAACTTGAGCCTGATTGCACGTTTCATTGAATCATAGAATCCCTACAGTACAGAAGGAGGCCATTCGGCCCCTTGAGCCTGCACCGACCCGCTGAAAGAGTACCCTACCCAGGCCCACTCCATTGCAACCCCATAACCCCTCCTAAACTTTGGGCACAAAGGGGCAATTTAGCCAATCCACCTAACTCTGCACATCTTTGGACTGTGGGAGGAAACCCACGCGGGCGGGGACAATGCAAACTCCACACAGACGGTCGCCCAAGGATGGAATCTATCCTGACACCCCAGCGTGAAGCATTTGGGAGGGAGGTCTTGTGGTGCAATGGTCGTGTCCCTGCCTCTGGACCAGAGGATCTGGGGGTTCAAGTCCCATCTTAGGATGTGATGGCCGTGGAATATTTACGCGGAATGTGACCAAACAAGTTGACTATCAGCCTGTAAATCCTCCAGTAAGCCTGATAGCAGACGGTAAGAGAGGGAGAGATTCCTGGTCAGCTGCACTGCAATAATTTGCTGAATAATCCAATGGAAGTCCTTGGTTTCCAATGCTCTCTTGTGGCATGGCACCAGGAGGAGGGAGAAGCATTTTGGGTGTTAAAGAGGTTATGGACGTGATTTATTGTGAAAATGATCCTTTGCGCATCGTCTGACTACCTCTTGGATGCTATACCAACTCGTCATCCCTCATGTGTAATGCAAAGGGGAGACAGGGTGGGAACATGAGGAAGAATCTGAGAGAGGCAACGGCAGACTTGGCTGCTGACTGGAGAGGTGGTATTTTGTTCCATCAGGCACTTGATGGACCAGTGTCGGACCTTCTCCTCGGATCAGGACTCTGGGGGGTGGCGAGGGAGCAGGGGGCAGCAGGGTAGCACAGTGGTTAGCACAGTTGCTTCACAGCTTCAGGGTCCCAGGTTCAATTCCGGCTTAGGTCACTGTCTGTGTGGAGTCTGCACATCCTCCCCGTGTGTGCATGGGTTTCCTCCGGGTGCTCCGGTTTCCTCCCACAGTCCAAAGATGTGCAGGTTAGGCGGATTGGCCACGCTAAATTGCCCTTAGTGTCCAAAGGGGTTAGGTGGGGTTGCTGGGTTATAGGGTGGAGGTGTGGGCTTGGATGGGGTTCTCTTTCCAGGGGCTGGTGCGGTCTCGATGGGCTGAGTGGCCTCCTTCTGCACTGTAAATTCTATGGTAAGTCCCACCTGCCATAAGCTGTTAGCCAATAACAGGCCGGCAGCTCGATTGGTAGGCAGCACTGTGGGTTACGACTCCCGCATGAAGGGTCAGATCATTGCTGGATCCCAGGCCAGAGGTGTGTGATGGTGGGAGGGCTTTGCAAGGTGGAGGGTCAGGCTGGGAGGGGGTGGTGAAGGAAGATGTAGGAGTGTGGTGGGGGGGGAGGGTTTTCTGCAGGGCCCTCCTTCCTGATGTCAGGACCCAAGACCATATAATGATTGAAAGATTATTGAGGTCCCTTGGCCAGGCACCTAGTGCCTTTGAGAGAGGAATCTCGCCTGAGCGAGCTTGCAAACCACGCTGGCAGGGTTTGCTTGTCATACTCTTGGAATTCTGATCCTGTGGAGGTTTCATCTTTATTAGTGTCACAAGGCGGCTTACATTATCATTGCAATGAAGTTACTGCGAAAAGCCCCTAGTTGCCACATTCCGGCACCTGTTCAGGTACACAGAGGGAGAATCCAGGATGTCCAATTCACCTAACAAGCACGTCTTTCAGGACTTGTGGGAGGAAACCGGAGCACCCGGAGGGAACCCACGCAGGCACGGGGAGAACGCGCCGACTCCGCGCAGACAGTGGCCCAAGGTGGGGATCGAACCCGGGTCCCCGGCGCTGTGAAGCAACAGTGCTAACCACTGTGCCGCCGTGCCGCCCTATGCGTACCGGGACTATGCCAGTGGCCTCTCAAGTGCCTGGCATCTCATTATTCAGCGGGCTTCGGCCAAAGGAGGCAACGCTGCTCTGACTCTGATGCTCAAGGCGGCTGGCACGACCCTAGTGGCCTCCAGAAGTTTCCGTCTATCAGCTCTATTTCTCTTTCCCACAGATCCTTCTCAGTATTTCCAGAATGTTCCATGTTTATTTCCCTGGTTAAGACTCGGCTCCCCAAGCTCTACCATCTTTTTTTTTGTGTGCGAACGGCTCGGCCTACCTAAATCCTACGAGTGTGAGGTGATTTAATTCCGAAAGACATAGTACGCTTTGGACAGTCGTGAGACAGAGAGCTTCATAAAAACAGATTTATAAGGCTTGCACTGTCCAAAAAGATGTTTAATGTAACAACAGTGATAGCCCTGCAATCTATTTGTTCCCGGCTTAGCTATTACTAACCTGTTTCCTCAGGAGAATTGTCACATCGTGTAGCTTAAAAAAAAATCAACTGCCTTGCAGCAAACATTCCTGGATGGCTTGAGGTCTTTAAAGTTGCAAAGTCACCTGCGTCATTAATACTAAGCATGATATAATTAGAGCTCTGGACGGGGGGGGTAATTTACAGTAAAAATCAGTCTAGTTTCAAAGGTAGAGCTGCTTCTGAGGGCACTGCAGTGGCAGATTAACTTGGCAGCAAATTGAATCTGGCATGTTATGCCAGGCGGGCTCTAGATAATGATCCTTCCTTGCCACGCCGTGTAGTCCGCCCTCGCAATCTTTGCCTCCAAGAGGCACCCAGTCACTATCTCATTGAGAAAACGTTGTCATGTGAGAGTACCTTTAAGAAATGGGTGTTTATAAATGGGTGTGTGTGTAAATATCTGTAGTGAGTGCACCTGTAAGAAATGGGTGTTTATTGCTGCAGTGATGTCAGAATGGGGGTGAAGCTGGGCTGTCTGTCAGCTTTTTACTTTCGCTTTAGGCTGTTTGATGCAAGGTGTGTTTTAGTTTCGTTTTCAGTGTTGGAGCTGAAGCCAGACAGAGCAGGTGTACTGTTGATCTCTCTGCCATGAAAAGACTGTCTCTTGATCATTTGGTGAATTCAGAATTATATGTGTTTTCAGTAGTGAATGTAAACCTAATGTGCTTCTGTTAAAATGTGTTTCTTTTGTCTTCTGGATGTTGTTTGGCAAGTTATTAAGGATTACTGAGTGTGGTATTCTTTGGGGGTTGTATTTGCATTGATGGTTGCTAAGATGATCACTGTATGTTTTAAAAAGGTTAACTTGAGTTCATAGAATAAACATTGTTTTGCTTGAAAAAATATTTTCATTTCTGCTGTACCACACCTGAAGAGTGGGCCGTGTGCTCCCCATACCACAATCTATTAAAAGTTGTGGGTCAGGTGAATTCCATGATACACTTTGGGGTTCTCTAAACCCTGGCCCATAACAACGTTCTCTGGCACTCACGACACCCCACTCCCCGGGACCGTTTCTGGAATAGGATGGAAATCCTATCCATGAGGTTAGTTCCCTGCCTCCTTCCCTCCCTTCCTCCCCCACCCGCCTTTCATCTGTTATTTAACAAACCTTTGCGGCGAGGTGTGAAGGAACACTGCAGAGCATTACCAAAGCCTTGCGTTAACGCAGACCGCTGAGTGCTCTCATGCGTCAGTGAAGCAGTCGGTAAGGCACACAAGATTTGACAGAAACGGTCTACTTTTACCGTAAGAGAACAAGGAGCTGAATTTTACTACACACCCCCTTTCCCCCTCTCCCCACTGGGCATGTTTTTGACGGCGGAGGTGGGGGGGGGGGGCATAACGGGTGACTAGTCCATCGCCGTCTGCCCACCCCCAAGCTGACCCCCTTAAAACGGTAGGCGGGCAACCCATTTTTCCAAAATAAGATTAATTAATGTGCGACAAAGCGTGCCAATTGACCTGAATATTCTGCTGTGCATGGTGTAGGCAGGTGGGTGGGAGTGGGAAGGCCGTTATTTTAACCCAACTCGTTAAAAGGCAAGGCGGAAGGTCTGTACGTCCTTGTGTGCAACAGCGAGCTCCCCAAGATGTTACCACCCCCTGCCCCCCTGGTCACTTACTGCCTGGCCACCATAACTGACCCTCCTCTCACCCCTCACCACCTTATTAAACACCCTGATCCTTCCGCGCCAAGGAGCCTGACAAATCCTCCTCTGGAGAGCATGTTCCCTTCACCCCCAGGCCCTACGTGCCGTCCTGCAGCCCCCCCCCCCACCCTGCTGAGTTCCGACACCGCTGAGACTGCGAGAGCTGCCGCTCCCCAACGAGGGGCGAACGTCCCGCCGTCACTAACTCAAAGCCACCTGGAGCGCATTAAGGTTGTCTGGTGGTCTTGTTTGAGGTTGGTCAGCTCAGGAAATTCTGCTTCTGCTTATCGGGGAGCCCGAAATCTAGGAACCATATTTACAAGATAATCTTGCTGCAAAGAGGGACAGGTTGCCAAAGTTTTTCATCTCGCACTCATCAGGTAAATTGCAAGAATGCCAAATTTCAAATGATCTTGCAAACAAGTAGAAATTGTTGTGAGTGTTTGAAACTTGGCATTCCTGCATTTGTCCTTATGACTTTGAGGCAAAAAGGTTCGACGACGTATTTCTCTCTTTAGGCAATATTTTATATAGTTTTACGTTTATTTTTAAGGCCATCACTCACAAGTCCGATGGGGAATTCTGGATCAGCTTTTTTAAAAAAAAGGTATTCATGGGATGTGGGCGTCGCAGGCTGTGCCCCATTTATTGCCCCTTGAGAGGGCAGTTAAGAGTTAACCATATTGCTGTGGGTGGCTTACTGGATCATTTCAGAGGGAAGTTAAGAGTCAACCATATTGCTGTGGGTCTGGAGTCAAATGGAGGCCAGACCGGGTAAGGACAACAGATTCCCTTCCCTAAAGGATGTTAGTGAACTGGATGGATCATTACGACAATCAACAATGGCTATCGCTAGACTTTTAATCTCAGTTATCTTTTTTTACTGAATTCAAATTTCACCATCTGCAGTGGCGGGATTTGAACCTGGGACCCTGGAGGATTACTCTGGCTCCCTGTGTTTATAGTCCCGTGACAATACCACTACGCCACTGCCTCCTTACCTAGAAAATGGTGACAATGTGAAACTTACTACCGCACTTATTGGCCGTGGTATAGTATAGAAACATTGAAGGAGAAGCTGAATAAGGACCTGAGCAAGAAAAGAACAGAAGGATTATTTGGTAGGCTGACATAAAGAGAGACGGGAGGAGGCTAACGTGGACCAAATGGCCTTATTCTACACTGTAACACTCTCAGTAAAAGATACAGCAAACACACTGTTGAATTTGTTGAATGTGGCTGTGTCAACGCTCATTCAATTGGGTGGACAACTGGAGGGAAACGGACTGCTTCGACGATCAGCAGCAGTACATCCCCATTCTGCAGATGTCTCTGTCTCTGACACTCACTCGGCAGAGTTACACAAACACACACATCTAATTTTTCACATTAAGCCAAGCTACTCAGGAATGCCAGGGTTCAACGTCCTCTCTCTCCCCATGCAGGCAGCCGAGAGGATTAAACGCTAAAATCCACAGCCGTCAGCTCTCGGTCCTATTAGCAAGCTGTCACAGTTACAACACGGGAGCTGGGCTCCGAATCAAGCCACTGGAACATGGTGCCTGGACAAAATGATGAACCTGAAATGGGGAGGCATGAAATTGGAAGTGTGAAGAGGCAGCGACAGCAGTCAGAGGACTTGCCGGGGTGAAAGAGAGAGAGAGAGAGAAAACTGCATGTGATGAGGCAATCAAGATTGCCTGGGAAGATTTCAAATTAGGTTATCTCACAGAAGCTAGGGGGTGGGTGGGGGGGGGGAAGCAGGTAGTATCACAAACCAATCATGTATTTCTCTATCAAACTACAATCACCCCACACTGGCTGGGGCAGAATGCTAACACAACGATTAGACTTTTAGCAATACTTCCTCCAGTTTTTATTCCCGACTTCTGCTCGCCCTCACATACATGAGTCGGAAAGGTAAATTCCTTTTTTTTGACAACCCGTCGAACTGTGTCGAAAGGGTTGGGGGGTGGGGGGAGGGGGATGTTGAAATTGTACGGGACTAAGGGCGGCACGGTGGCACAGTGGTTAGCACTGCTGCCTCACAGCTGCAGGGTCCCGGGTTCCATTCCGGCCTCGGGTGGCTGTTTGTGCGGAGTCTGCACGTTCTCCCCCTGCCTGCGTGGGTTTCCTTCGGGTGCTCCGATTTCCTCCCTCAGTCCAAAGGTGGGGTTAAGTGGATTGGCCGTGCTAATTTGCCCCTTAGTGTCCAAAAGGATAGGTGGGGTTACTGGGTTACGGGTGGAGGTGTAGGATGCTCTTTCCAAAGGCCGGTGCAGACTTGATGGGCCGAATGGTCTCCTTCTGCACTGTAGATTCTATTTCCCTTCTTTGCCTGCTTGATTTTAATTTGCTTCCTTCCGCTCCTTCCCCTTCCTCACTTCGTACAACCGCGCGGGCTCACACGCCACGCAATAGGTCAGAGCGGGAGGGGGTGTGATACCTCCTGGGGATTGGCACATCATTCATTCTCCCTGACGTCCCCAGTGAGGGAAGTTTGGAACGCCTGGCTATCCAATTGGAAGGGAAAGGACGGGCTGATGAGCTGGACCTGGATGTCTGTTTGCTGAAACCGTAATTGGATGGATTCGACATCAGACAGGGGACAGCTCACCAACTCCTATCAGGGGAGGAAACAAAACAGATGCTGTTTAGATAACAAACCTTTGCTTTCAGGCATTATCAAGAAGGGAGCCATCACTGAATACCGAAAGGGACAAAGAAAATGAGGTCAGATCTATTAAGACCCGGTGATAAAATGTGTACTCTTCTCCCTCGTAAAACATTTGCACAACTTTTAAGAGAAATCCCACTGCCTACATTCTAATTACAGGATGGAATTGGTATTCTGAGACGGGCCACATTATATTCTGTGAAGGGCAGAAGAATAGTAATAGCCTCATTTCTAAAGCTGGGAAGGGTTGTTAATAGCCTGCCATGCTGTCCAGTTATTTTACCATCTCCCTGGGTTAGCTCGAGTATTTCAGCCAATATTTTGTGACAGAGAGCTGCACTGTTACCACAGTCAATTTTCTGTTAACTAAATGAAAACCAAATGCTACTCGTCCTTCAATTGTGGCCACTCAAAAAGGAGGATGATAATGTCATCGTGTTTCTTTCATCCCAAGTTTGTGAGTATGTGTCGTTTATTAATAGCGGCAAAGAAATGGCACCCTGACTGGAAATTGGATTTATTTTTTGTTTCATTGCATCCCGTTCTATTGCTCAAAAGAACGTTGGAGCACAGGGATCCCCTCAAACCTGTCCCGCCACTCAATTAGATCATGGCCTATCGACATCTTGACTTTGTTTGCCCACCTTGGTTCTTTACCCCCCCTCCTTGTGCTTAGCTAACACCTCAGCGTCCTTTTCAATAAATCCCACCCACAACCTGTTTGAGGGACAGAGTCGCAGAACCATTTGCGTTAAGGATTGTTCCCGACACCATCCCCTGTTTCCCCCCTCCTGTTTGGATCCTCCTGCAGGTTTACTTTCCAATCCCGAGGGATTCTATGGGGTTTGGAAAGTCCAGCTTTGTCAAAAATGAGTTCTGTGAATGCAATTTATGCACTCTACATCTGAGAGAAGCATTCGACCGAGCAAAGAGCTGGAGAGGGCGTGCAAGGTTTCCCTATAACGTTGAAGCAATAGTAAAAATATATTGTATGTTGCACTGACGCTGACCCAGACAGCAAATTCTCTCTGGGTTCAGTACCAATGGTATTTACTGTATCCATAAAATCCCCATAGAACATACAGTGCAGAAGGAGATCATTCGGCCCATCGAGCATGCACCGACCCACTTAAGCCCTCACTTCCACCCTATCCCGAAACCCAATAAACCCTCCTAACCTTTTTTGATCACTAAGGGCAATTTATTATAGCCAATCTACCTAACCTGCACGTCTTTGGACTGTGGGAGGAAAGCGGAGTACCCGGAGGAAACCCACGCACACACGGGGAGGATGTGCAGACTCCGCACAGTGTCCCAACGGGGAATTGAACGTGGGACCCTGGCGCTGTGAAGCCACAGTGCTAATTTGGAGCACTCTTTCGCAGGGTCGGTGCTGACTCGATGGGCCGAATGACCTCCTTCTGCACTGTAGGGATTCTATTCGATGAATCCATAGAATTCCTACAGTGCAGAAGAAGGCCATTCGGCCTTTTAAATTTCCATCGATTGTCCGAAACAGCAACCTAGCGAGGCCCACTCGACCGCTCTTTCCCCGTAACCCCGCCTAATCTTTTGGACACTAAGGGAAAATTTAACTTGGCCAAACCACCTAACCTGCACATCTTTGGACTGTGTAAGGAAACAGGAGCACCTGGTAGAAAGCCACGTAGTCATGGGGAGAGCGTGCAAACCACACACTGACAATCACCCAAGGCCGGAATAGAACCCGGGTCCCTGGCGCTGCGAGGCGACAGTGCTAACCACTGTGCCAGCGTGCCACCCTGGAGCTTATTTTCTAATGTCATTTGAAGTTGGCAGCACAGTGGTTAGCACAGGGAACCATGTTCGATTCCCTGCTTGGGTCACTGTCTGTGCGGAGTCTGCACGTTTTCCCCGTGTCTGCGTGGGTTTCCTCCGCGTGCTCTGTTTCCAGAGCCAAGCAACTGCATAAGAAAAATAGAGATAAAAACAGACTCTCATTGGTGTCGCGTCCCTCATGGATCATCAATTACTCTTGAAGTGCAAATGTGGCCGCCATTTTGCACACAACAAGATCCTCTGAACATCAATGAAATAACTGAACAGTCAATCTATTCTGATTGTCTTGATTAAGATTAATGGACGATGTTAACCTAGACACTGGGAGAGCACCGTGCTCCCCTTTGCAAAATTGCCCCGGGATCTTTTATAATCTTTATTTACTCCTCCGTAGGCTATGGGTGCGGAGTACGGGAGAATCCCGCCCATTATCTTTTCCTTCATCTTACAATGGCCTTCGCTATAGATTCCAATTCCAACCGGCAGGGACCAATTGCTGTCTGTTGCCAGGCAGAACACTATTCCTGGTCAACCCATTGGACACCAGCCTAGCCAGTGTTTGTTGCCCGACTGCCTTTGTGAAGGAGGCGGTGATCTGTCTTCTTGACCCACTGCAGTCCCTGTGGCGTGGGTACAGTGCTAATCGGGGAGGGAGTTCCAGGATTTTGATCCAGCGGCTGCGGAGAAATGGCGATATAGTTTCAAGTCAGGATGCTGTGAATTATTCCTGTGGGACAAAGTCTCAGAATAAGCGGAAGGGCAATTCAGACTGAGGCGAGGAGAAGCGTCTTCGCTCAGAGGCTGGTGAATCTTTGTAATTCTCTACCCCAGAGGTTCAGCCGCTGAGTGTGTCCAAGAGTGAGATCGGTAGATTGCTACATATTAAAAACATCCAGGGATGTATTAAGGGGAGGCAGTGGCATAGTGGCGTTGTCGCTGGACTGGCAATCCCGAGGCCCAGAATCATGCTGTGGGAACCTGGGTTCGAATCCCACGGCAGATAGTGAAATTTAAATTCAATAATAAACTCAAAGTCTAACATGAAGTGAATCAATTATCATAAAAACCCATCTGGATCACTAATGCCCTTAAGCAAAGGCAACCCCAGACCCATATGGTTGACTCTGAAATGGCCAAGCAAGCCACTCAGTTCAAGGGCAATTAGGGATGGTCAACAAATGATGACCCAGCCAGAGATGCCCACATCACCTGAAAGAAGGAAAATGGGGGGATAGTGCAGGAACATGGTGTTGAAGTAGCTCATCACCCTGAACTCATTGCAAGATGGAGTGAGGTGAATGGCCAACTCCTGCTTCTAATTCTTAAGTTTTCACGTGGAGGGGAAACCTGCAGCCGTGGGAGGGTCCAAAGTCCACCCAGGGCTTTGGTTGACCGCTCACAGCAAGACCGCGCCTCCGACAATGTGGCACTCCCTCTATAGTGCTCTCGATGTGTCCATTTGGGTTGCGTGTTTGAGTGCGTAACAGGGCGTGAGCTCAGCTCCCAGAGGCGAACGGGCTATCACGTTACGTGCCGATGGGGCAGGAAGCAAAACCACTTTAGGTGCCGTTGCCCGCCTTTGCTGCTGACACCCAAACAGGGCAGTTTCTGCAGGGGGGGGGGGGGGGGGCCTTGTAATGGGAAGGGGCTATAACAGACATAGACAGGGAAGATAGAATTGTTCAGTTGTTGAACCAAAGTCTTTTTTACTCTCCCCCCCCCCCCCCCCCCCCCCCCCCACTAATATGCTTAAAAATATATTAAATTAAGAGAGAGACTGTGACATTGAGTACTTTTTATTCTGGGCTCCTTCCTATTGTAACTACAATAAGCATTAATGTTGGTGCCTTCAGGCTTGATTAGACCTGTAATCTCGTGTGAAAGGGAATGAGAAGGGAAAACAAAGGATAAATGAGCTCTTCACTGCTAAAGTGTGCGGCCGCCATTAAATTAATTGCTTCCATTCATGTGTGACGTCCATCAGATGTTATAATGGCTGGACTCTCACAAAGGCAAAACTCCCTTCCTTAACTCTTGAACTGCCTGTTCCCTGCAACGTTTGTCCCAAGCCTCTTAAATCACGGCAAGTTGAGGTTTCCTTCTTAAGTCAAGTGGATCAGCACCCAATATAGACAGAACCGACTGCCGATGGTCGGTGACCAGAAACCCTAACTCCAGCTCTCTTTCCGCACACACACACATTCGTTGACTTGCCCTTGAGAGTTTCCAGCTCTTGCTGTTTTTGCACAGTATCGTTACGGTGCAGAAGGAGACCCATCGTGTTTGCACCGGCTCTCCAAATGAGTATCGTGACTTAGTGACATTCCCCTGCTTCCACCCCCCCACCACCCCCCCACCGTACCCCTGCACATTATCTCTATTCAAATAATCATCTTGAATGCCTCGATTGATGTCAGACAGTTGTTTTGTTTTCCCTCTGTTCCCATTTCTTTCACTTTAGCTTTATTGTTCATTTTGGCCCAGGGATCGTCTATTGAGATACACCTTTAAGTCACGCGAAGGAAGTACAGAATTCAATGTTTCAAATAGCTTGACAACTGGAATACTTAGGTTTTGTATTTGGGTAAGGAAATCCCAGACTTTCTGGCCCCCAGAAAATTGGAGGGATTCGGTTCAGTTGGTTCTCTGAAGTCCAATGGGTTGGCCAGGAATAGTATTCTGCCTGGCAACAGACAGCGATTGGTCCCTGCCAGGTGGAATTGGAGTCCACAGCGAAGGCCATTGCAAGATGAAGGAAAAGATAACGGGCGGAATTCTCCCGTACTCAGCTGGGTGAGGGGTCCCGGCGGGACGGAGTGGTGTGAATTACTTGGCGTCGGCCCGCCCCAAAGGTGCGGAATTCTCCGCACCTTCAGGGGCTAGGCCAGTGCTGGAGTGGTTTGCGCCCTGCCGGTCGGCGTGGAGGACCTCCGCCGGCCGGCGCGGGTCAGTGCATGCGCGGGAGCATCAGCGGCTGCTGATGTCATCTCCGTGCATGCGCGGGGGGGGGTTCACCTTCGTGCTGGCCATCGTGGAGGACCACACAGCCAGCACGTAGGAATAGAGTGCCCCCACTTCACAGGCCCACCTGCGGATCGGTGGGCCCCGACCGCGGGCCAGGCCACCGTGGGGTCACACCGCCGGGGCCAAATCATCCCGTACCCCCCCCCCAGGACCCAGCCCATGCCACCAGGAAGGGACCTAGTCTAATTTACACTGGCGGGACTGGTAAAGATCGGGCGGGTCTACGGGCCATCGAGGGTCGGAGAATCGCCGGGGGCACTGCGAGTGGCTTCTGACTGCCGCAGTGCGATTCCCGCCCCTGCCGGATCTCCGGCGCCAGAGAATTCGCCGGCCAGCGGGGGCGGGATTCAGTGGCCTGCCGAATCCGACCGGTTCACGCCGGCGCCAACCACACCTGGCCGCTGCCGGCGTGAACATCGCGTGACCGCTGCGTGTGGGGCCTGCGGGGGGGCGGAGGGAGAATCGAGCACCGGGGGGTGCTCAGGAGGGGTCTGGCCCGCAATCGGTGCCCACCGATCGTCGGGCCGGCGTCTCTAAAAGACGCACTCTTTTCCCTCCGCCGCCCCGCAAGATCAATCCGCCATGTCTTGCGGGGCAGCGGAGGGGGAGACGGCAATCGCGCATGCGCGGGTTGGTGCCGGCCAACCTGCGCATGCGTGGGTGATGTCATTCAGGCGCCGCCGGCTGGGTCATTCAGGCCGCACCGCTTTGACGCAAGTGTCAAGGCCCGGCGCGCGAGATTGACGCGCCGTCGCTCCTAGCCCCCCCGGGGGGTGGAGAATCGGGGCGAGGAGCGGCCTCCGACGTCGGCACTCCGGCGTCGGCACTTTGTCTCCCTTTGGGAGAATTTTGCCCATGGGTTCCCAATACCTGCAGATTGCCTACCAAGCCCCACACCATCCTGACTTGGAACTATATCACCATTCCTTCACTGTCGCTGGGTCAAAATCTTGGAACTCCCTCCCTAACAGCACTGTGGGTGTACATACACCGCGTGGGCTGCAGCGGTTGAAGAAGGAAGCACGCTACCTTCTCAATGCAACTAGAGATGGGAAACAAATGATGGTCTTGTCAGCAGTTCCCTTTAGTGCATTTCCCTCAGTTCCCGACTCATTGTAGTGTTCTCTGCCTCCTCCTGTTTAGCTGGAGGGTAGATTCGGCGAAATAGGGCTTCTCGACGTGGGATACTTGATCGAGGCTGGGAAAATGGGGCTTGGGGGTCTGTCAAATCAATTAGAAAGGCGCGCTTCCGATTTTTCTGCAGCGGTTCAAATCAAGCACTGGAAAATTTGGATGCCTGAAAATCGGGAACGCTGACCTCAGAGTCCCATTTCCCAATCCTGCTTGCCTGTCAAGCAAAACTCCCGGCTCCCTTGCTGAATCTGCCTTTACATCCCCCAATTACACCTCGCTCCATAAACGCTTCCAGCTGTCTCTCGAATCATTGTGTTGCTCACTTTAATGGACTCTCTCTGGTAACATATTGCATTAGTTCTTGGATTAGAGGGTTCTATTTGACCTCCCGACTTGCAGAATAATTTTCATCTGACTAACATCAATGTGACTTGATTTCAGTCAATAGAATACATCCATTTAAAATCATTTCCAAAGTGCTCATGTATAAAAAGAAAAGCTTTGAACATAATCATCATATAAAAATAATGCATTTGCATTCATCCTGTCGCATGGTTTCCATTTTACAGTCTAATGAACTCTAATGCAATGGGTTTGAACATGTTCTAACATCGCTGTGTTCCTTTCTTTAACTATCTGGACGCACAGTCGCTTGTCACAAAGTTCAGCAGAGTAGCAGACTTGGCATTCAATCTTGAGAACTGCCTCGCCTCCCAGATCGCCATATTCTTCATCTGCTCTGCTTCCCAAGTTCCAAAAATGTGAATCAGAAAACAAATGGAAAAAGTCCTCGCTCTTCGTTTAACATTCTGGCTACATGTTCATGAAGTTACAACCATCTTGTCCAACTGATGTTTTATGAAGCCCTCCTCCTCCTCAACGTCACTTGTTTGCAGTCCCAATATCACGGGGCCTCCTATTCCAACTCACACTTTACCAAGATCTCAAAGCAGTGGATCAATTCAGCCCTCCGTCCTTTCTGATTCATTAACGTACATCCACAGCAAAGACATTGGAAATAGAGATCTGGAGCCAGATAATCTTCTTGTCCAGCACCAAATAGATGGGAGCACCAGTCTTTAAGACTCATGCAGGCAATCACCTAACCACCACAATGAACAACAACTTGCATTTAGGTAGCACCTTTATAGATTAACAGGAGCTGTTGTGGTGCATTGGGTAGCCTCTGAGCCAAAAGTTCCGGTTTGAGTCCCTCCTCGATGGCCAAGGAGGGTTCACTCATAACGCGGTCAAACAGGTCGAGTGTGTCAACCTGTAAATCCTTCCAAACACGCCAATGGCTGGCGGTAAGAGCGACTCCTGGTCATCCATACATGGGGCGAAATTCTTCCCTACCCAGTGGGGCGGGGGGTCCCAGCGTAGCGGAGTGGTGCCAACCACTCCGGCGTTGGGCCTCCCCAAAGGTGCGGAATTCTCACATTGCCCTCACATTGCGGGGCTAGGCCCGTGCCGGAGCGGTTGGCACCACACTGACTGGCGCCAAAACGGGCAACAACGGCCTTTGACGCCTGCCGCCCGGCGCCGGGGCTGGCCGAAAGGCCTTCGTCGGTTCGCGCATGCGCCGGTGCGTCAGCTGCCGCTGACGTCACCACCGGCGCATGCGCGCTGGGGGATTCTCTTTCGTCTCCGCCATGGTGGAGGCCGTGGCGGTGGCGGAAGAAAAAGAGTGCCCCCATGGCGCTGGCCCGCCTGCCAATCGGTGGGCCCCGATTGTAGGCCTGGCCACCGTCGAGGCACACCCCGGGGTCCGATCGCCCCGTGCCCCCCCCCCCCCAGGACCCTGGGGGCAAGCTCGCGCCGCCGGTACCGCCGGCACAGAGGTGGTTCAAACCACGGCGGCGGGATTGGCCTCTCAGCGGCGGGACTTCGGCCCATCTGGGCCGGACAATAACGGCAGCATAGAAACCCGTAGCCTCCCGCCGGCCCCCGCCATTCTCCGAGGCGGACGGCGGGATTGCCGGCATGCCGACTTTTTGTGGGTGGGAGAATTCTGGACATGGCAGGGGCGGGATTTTCGGCAGCCCCGGGTCGGAGAATTTTGCCCATGATGTGGAGTCGTGCTCTCTCAAGCTTTAAATCTCTAACGACAGACTAGTGACCTATTCCGGGAATTACAAGCTGTGGAAACTGATGAGTCTGCCTTAGTGCATCATAATAATATCGCTTACTGTCACAAGTAGGCTTCAATGAAGTTGCTGTGAAAAGCCCCAAGTCACCTCATTCTGGCACCTGTTCGGGGAGGCCGGTACAGGAATTGAACCCGCGCTGCTGGCCTTGATCTGCATTACAAACCAGCTATTTAGCCCAGTGTGCTAATCCAGCCCCAAGGTGTGGGAAGTGAATTGGAATGGAATTATAGACTATTGCCTCAAGGTGTTTCCCAGGAGGATCATCAATGCGACACTAAAGAGAGATTGGTGCTGAGTTCTTGAGGATTTTCAAGTTTGAGAGCGATGGATGTTTTGACTCTCAGTGAATCAAGGGTTATGAGGATTGGGTGGGAAGGAGGGGCTATAGGCAATGATCAGCCATGACCTTACTGAACGGTGAAGCAGGCTTGAGTGGTCATATTCCTTCTTATCTTATCACGTTGATGCAACAGTTCAGACAGCCCAACAACATCTCTACCTCGCAAAGAAATTCGGCATGTCTGCATCGACTCTCACAAACTTCCACAGGTGTGCCATAGAGAGCATCCTATCCGGCTGCATCACAGCTTGGGTATGGCAACTGCTTGGCCCAAGGTAGCAAGAAACTACAGAGTGTGCTGAACGCAGCCCAACGCATCACACAAGCTTGCCACCCCCACATTGATTCTGCCTACACCTCCTGCTGCCTCAGGATGGCAGACAGCGTTGTCAGAGACCCCCCCTCCCACCCAGGCTTTGCCCTCTTCCAGTCCCTTAAATCAGGCAGGAGATTCAGAAGTCTGAAGACCTGCACATCCAGACATAGGAACAGCCTTTCCCCACAGCGACTAGGCTCCTCAACGACTCCCCCTCGGACTGATCTGTTCCCTGTAAGACACTAATCACAACGCCCTATGCTGCTCTTGCTCATGTATTTGCTTTGTTTGGCCCCTTGTTCCGCACTGTAACCAATCACTATTTGTCAATGTACTCTGTCGATTATTCTTTCTGTCTATTGTGTACGTACTGTGTACGCTCCCTTGGCCGCAGAAAAATGCTTTTCACTGTACTTCGGTACACGTGACAATAAATGAATCAATCGATCATGTCTCTTAAATTAGCTCACTGACTGAGAGCTTGGTCAACAACGTAGTTTGTAGGGAAGGCCTTGAAGCAAGAGAGAGAGGCAAAGAGGCAGAGAGCTTTGGGGAGGGGCATCAGAGCTGAGTAGACCTCCCCAAATGCCAGATGTTTTTGTCTATTATTTATTGTGCTGACCACCTGTGCTATGGCCGGCCTTCGCCACCAAGGATTTCGTAATATTCAAAGAAAAATAGTCTGGGATACCAGTGGGATTATTTTTAAAATGGGGGTCAGGTAAGTAAACACCCCTGCCACCCCTTCCTCACCGCTCATAGGCCAGCAGGCCGGAGCTCGATGAAGTTGGCTGGCACACTGTGGTTTGGCAGCGGCAGTTGTGCCACCAGAAGCAGCTGGTATTCGCTCGACAGCATGGGGAACAGGATGCCACTATTGCCTGCGATTGGTACAAGGCCTTTGGCCAAAAATGGGCAGCTGCAGTCTTCACTTGTCACCACGATCATCAGATGCAGTTGCCTCTCTTGCATTTGACAGTGATGTTACCGGACACGATTGACACAAACCTTACCAGATGCAGTTGGCATAAATGGCACACACATTCTGCCCGAGTGGTGCAAGTGGGAATGCCACAGTGATCACATGGAATACTGATCTTAGAATTTACATAGTCCGCATCAAACAGCCATTTTTTTTCAATTAAAAATTTCCATAACATATCGTTTGCATAACTATTTTAAAACAGTGCATCGAATGTCAATATGAGTATTATCTAAAGATTAGAAAATTGCCACGGTTAAAGTAATATTCAATCAGCGTGAATTTCTGCGTCACTTTTATTCAACCAATATTTGCATTCCTGTGGCATCTGTAAGATCTCTGTTGAGACTGATACGTTTAAAGAGAAATTGAATTTCGAGTTAACAATTGAAAACTTTTAAAAACTTTTATTGCAACAAATGACTAAGAACACTATTGACTAAACACGATTTTCTTTTAATAAGCAACTTGTACTTTAAAGTTCAGAGACATGATTGTGCATTTAACTTTTTACACAACCTGAAAACTCCCACTTTGGTGATCTGTTACACTGTCCCTTAAGTGGATACTTCATCCTCGAGGAAATAGTGATAAATTATTCTCAACTCTTGGTGGGTTGCTTTCTTTTTTACTTTTCCAGCTGGGAACCGTCTGCTTCTAGAACTAACTGTTACCGTGACAGTGACTTTGGAGATGCTTTCCCTCTAGCGTAGGCGAGACTATTCTTCCAACATCTTTTAATTCCTCATAAACTCAGTCTCTTTAATCTGAGCCCAAGCTCCCACCAAAATTCTTCAGGAAGGACATCGGGGACAGGACTGCTTAAGGTACAGCACTGACTGCCTCAATCACCTGCTTCCTGCCTCAAAAATGGCTGCAGACCACCCAAGCAAAATGATTTCAGTCTGTGATATATTCATTGATGTAATCTAATCCCCAAAATGGCTCCCTCTGCCTCCTTCCTCATGGTAACATCGAACATAATGAACTTGCATCCAGCCAGAAATGCCAATTATTCATCTTTGATCTCCACTGCCATTCATCTCAGAAGTAAATTATTTGCAACCCAATACCAACGCTACCTTTCTGGGTTTGTGGGAGACTCAAAATCTACTTGTCACAAACTCAAGAGGCTGCTGCCATTGTCTCCAAGCATAAATACCTTGCACCTTATTTTCAGTGAATAAGCTAAGCCCTCTTTTGATCGTGGAAATCAAAGCACCTAAGCTTATTGCTAAACAGACTGCAGAGCAGGTCACATGACCCCCCTTTGTTGACTGCAAATTTCAAGGTACGGTGCCAAAATACAATAATTTAATAACCTTCATAACTGAACCACAGCATCCCACAGTGAAACATCGAGGGCTCGATTCTCCGTCCTGGGACTCCCGGAATGTGTCCCCCGATGGGACGGAAAATCGGGTGTTGAGGCAAAATCGGGATTGGTGCCCGAATGGCATGCTCCGATCCCCCGCTGGTGGCGTGAACAAGTTCCATGCCGCATGCCAGCAAGAGCATGTGAATAACCCATTTGCATCTCTTCAGGCGGCCTGGTGCCCTATGTTCTGGCCTCACGTGATTCTCTGCGGCTGGAAATCACATGGGGGTGGTTCAGTTCTGGTCTCTACAATTGTGGCACTGGCATGATGGACTTGGGGGTGGGGAGGGACCAATTTACATGGGGGGGGGGTCAGGGTTGATTTGCGGTGTGGGGGATGGGGTGGACGGCCATCCGCTAATAATGGCGGCCTGATAGTGGGATTCTCCGGGAATCCCACGTATTCCAAGCCATGCAGAAATTCCATGGCGTGGAACACTGAATTGCATCCCGCTCTACAAACACGAACGAATCGTAAAACTGGTGCAATTCAGCTCTGGCTGGAGAATGCTCTCCCAAACGGAGAATCACTGAAATCCTTTGCACAATGAGTTCCTTAAAGAGACTGTCGATATGTCGATGAATGTGGCATTCTGCCACAGCTACCTCAGAAATAAACCAATGAGATGAGTGAGAATATTATGGGCTGGGTTCTCCGGACCCCCAACCGAGGGCTGGGTTCTCCGCACCCCGACGGCGAAATCAAGGTTGGCGCCGGGGTGGAGAATCCAGTTTCCCACATGGAATCGGGACCAGTGCCTGCTCCCCGATTCTCCGGGCCTTGAAAAGTGGCGCACTCGGAGAGTACGCCACGCCGCGTATCCCTCCCTGTGGCCATTGCTGGAGGCCTGGCCTGTCATTCTCCGCCCCTGAATGGCCGTAGTCCCGACGGCGTGGATCTAACATGGTCTAGCCAGTCGGGATACTAGCGTGGCGGCTGTGGACTCGGGCGGGTGAGCGGCCGAGTGGGGGCACTATTTGGAGGGTCCAGCTCCGCAGTCTGAGTCCGCCACGGAGCACGGTGAAGCCGCTGGAAGCCACCACCGTGTGCATGGACGGCCCCTGACCCAGAGGTGGCGGCTCGTATCTGCAGCAAAAGCTGCTAGTTTCATGCAGGTTCACTGTTAGCCCCCTGCAGGGTGAGCAATATGTGGCCACAGTTTTTCTGGTGTGAAAGGCCACAGTTCTTACGAAGACGTGGGGACATAATTACAAAAACAGAGAATCCAGCCCCGGGTGTTTCTCGGTGGCATAACATTCTCTGGTGGCGCGATTCTCTACTCCTGCCGCTTGTCAACGGGATTTTCCATTGAAGTTACCCATGGCTCCTGGCGAGAAGGCAACAAGTTAAACCGAGGTGACCACTGCATAACGGATTGAATGTCCAACCCTGTCTTAAGTGTGAAACCACTTGATTTGCCCTTCCCAATGTATCCAGGTCGGCAATGTCAACCTTTAAAAAAGGAGCACTTCAAATGGCATTAAATTTCAATGGGCATGACAGATAGAAGCCAATCAGGTCAATACGAGGGCAGAATGCCCTGCGAAAATTGGCGTTTACTCTACTGATTATTATTTTTTATAGTTATTTTATTCCATCTCTCTTGGCAGCTCTTTTATCATAGATTGCCTGATGGAAGAGCTCAGCCATTGACGTTTGAGTCACACGCCCGCTTCATCTCTTTAAATGTCCTGGCTATATCCCAAGCTGTCCCATTTGGACATCATCTCCTGAAGGCAGCCATTCATTTATGCCGCAGAAATAGGACTTTAAAAGAGATTTCCCCAGTGTACCCAGAGGCGGAGAGGATTGATCCCTGCCTTTTGACGTGAAGCTGCCTTGCCATCGCTTGGCACACTCGCCTCCGTCTTGCCCATCAGTGGGCAATAGCTCATTTTCAGAATGCCCTCTCTTTTTGTTTGGCAGATTTCAATTCGCCACAGGAAGCATGGCCTTTTGCACTTTGAAACACAAAGAGAGAAGGACTTGCGTTGACATAACGCCCGTCACATCCTCTGAAAGCACCAAGGCGCTTCAGAGCCAATTACGCATTTGTGAATTGAAATTACCGTTGTACGTTTTCAAGAAGGGTAGCACGTTAGCATTGTGGATAGCACAATCGCTTCACAGCTCCAGGGACCCAGGTTTGATTCCGTCTTGGGTCACTGTCTGTGCGGAGTCTGCACAACCTCCCCGTGTCTGCGTGGGTTTCCTCCGGGTGCTCCGGTTTCCTCCCACAGTCCAAAGATGTGCAGGTTAGGTGGATTGGCCATGATAAATTGCCCTTAGTGTCCTAAATTGCCCTTAGTGTTGGGTGGGGTTACCGAGTTATGGGGATAGGGTGGAGGTGTTGACCTTGGGTAGGGGGTAGGGTGCTCTTTCCAAGAGCCGGTGCAGACTCGATGGGCCGAATGTCCTCCTTCTGCACTGCAAATTCTATGTAAAGAAGCAGTTAGATACGGCACTTGGGGCGAAGGGAATCAAAGGGTATGGGAGAAAGCGGGATTCGACTAGTGAGTGGGATGATCAGCCATGATCATAATGAATGACGGAGCGGGCTTGAAGGGCCGAATGGCCTCCTCCTGCTCCTATTTTTTCTATGTTTCTACGTCTTGCAGGAAACATGGCAGCCAATTCATGTACAGTAAGCTCCCACAACCAGCAGCCTGGCAATGGTCCAGGTGGTCTGCTTCTCATGATATTAGTTGAGGGATAAATATTGGCCAGGAGAACTCACCTGATCTTCTTCAAAACTGTGCCATGGGCTCTCCATCTACCTGAGATGGAGAACGGGATTTTAAATGCCCCCATTTAAAAGACAACGCTTCCGACAGAGCTACACTCCCTCCTGTGTTGGGTGGGAGGGTCCCCTGTCATAGCCATAAAATTAAGTCTAAATTTCTTGACATCTCTTCACCTTTTCTATTTATTTTTCTCTTCTCCAGTCCAGGACTGAACTGTACAGACACCAGGGTGGTTCCCGATCATGTATGCAAACTATGCTGATGTATATTGGTTTTATGAATCATAGAACTTATAGTGCAGAAGGAGGCCATTCGGCCCATCGAGTCTGCACCAGCCCTTGGAAAGAGCACCCTACCTAAGCCCAGACCTCGACCTTATCCCCATAACCCAGTAACCCCACCTAACTTTTCTTGAAAATGAAATGAAATGAAAATTGCTTATTGTCACAAGTAGGCTTCAAATGAAGTTACTGTGAAAAGCCCCTAGTCGCCACATTCTGGCACCTGTTCGGAGAGGCTGTTACGGGAAGTGAACCGTGCTGCTGGCCTGCCTTGGTCTGCTTTCAAAGCCAGCGATTTAGCCCTGTGCTAATCAGCCCCATGACACTAAGGGCAATTTAGCATGGCCAATCCACCTAACCTGCACATCTTTGGACTGTGGGAGGAAACCAGAGCACCCAGAGGAAACCCACGCAGACACGGGGAGAACGTGTAGACTCTACACAGATAGTGACCCAAGCCATGAATCGATCCAGGGATCCTGGAGCTGTGAAGCAACTGGGCTGACCACTGTGCTACTGTGCCTCCCGAGGGGGCACTCAGGTGGGATTGGGAGAGGTGGTGAGGGGCAGTAAGGACATTACAATAAGCTTCAACAGCCTTTTATCAAATGATGTGGGAGAAAGTGGGATTCGCCTATTGAGTGGGATGATCAGCCGTGATAATGAATGACGGAGCGGGCTTGAAGGGCTGAATGGCCTTCTCCTGCTCTTATTTTTTCTATGTTTCTGCGTATTGCAGGAAACATGGCAGTCAATTCATGTACAGTAAGCTCCCACAACCAGCAGTGTGGCAATGGTCCAGGTGGTCTGCTTCACACAATATATGGAGAAGCTGCAATCACAGCAAGATGTGTGTGAATCTCTGCAGGTTGGGGAATGTTCATTGGGTGATTTCAAAGTGGGAACTGTTCTCAGTACAGAAGTTAAACCTGGTGTCTTTCTGTAAAAAGGGTTATTTTTGTGTCCTATGGATATTGCAAGGAAAGCCGAAGAGTTACTCATAGCATACTGTATTCTTTGGGGATTTATTGGTGTGGATAGTTGGTAAGGTGTTTACTGTGGGTTTATAAAGTGTTAACTGGTTTCATAAATAAACATTGTTTTAATTAAAAGTACTGTAGATTTCTGTTGCATTGCACCTGCAGATTGAGCTTGTGTGCTCCCCATACCACAATCTATGGGTTGTGGGTCAGGTTAGGGGCAGCACGGTAGCATTGTGGATAGCACAACTGCTTCACAGCTCCAGGGTCCCAGGTTCGATTCCGACTTGGGTCACTGTCTGTGCGGAGTCTGCACATCCTCCCCGTGTCTGCGTGGGTTTCCTCCGGGTGCTCCGGTTTCCTCCCACAGTCCAAAGATGTGCAGGTTAGGTGGATTGGCCATGCTAAATTGCCCTTAGTGTCCAAAATTGTCCTTAGTGTTGGGTGGGGTTACTGGGTTATGGGGATAGGGTGACGGTGTTGACCTTGGGTAGGGTGCTCTTTCCCAGAGCCGGTGCAGACTCGATGGGCCGAATGGCCTCCTTCTGCACTGTAAATTCTATGAGGTGAACTCCATGATACACTTTGGGGTTCTCTAAACCCTGGCCCATAACACCGGTTACCAGATTCAAGAAAGAAATCTCAATCGTTTATGGCACAGTTGAATGTTAGGGAGATTTTCATGAGCTGAGAGCAAGACTGGAGCCCAGAGAACACTGGGTTTGTAGGTGGGACGGGCAAGACTCAATCTCTCAGCCCAGGGGTGGCCCTTCACTGCAGAGAGAGAGACAGAGAGATCAGGAGTCTTCGGGGAGGTTTTCCTCTATGCCCTTAAGAGTACCTGTCCTCAGTCCTCAGTAACAAGAGATTAGCCCTCTTTTAAACCATCTTCTGGTGGTGCCCTGTATTTGCCCAATTTATGATCACTCTTCCTGCACGGTTTCACTTAAGTGATTTTCATTTCCTTAACAAAGGAGGGGCAAGTTTCTCTTTCGAAATGTGAAACAAATAGAAATCCAAAACTTAAGGCAAACATTGAACTTGTACAAAAAGGCTACGCACAGTTAGTACAATATCATCAGATCCACATCCACGCGACATTCATTGATAGAGAGAAGTTAGAATCAATGAGTGGTTTATAAGGTGTACAAGCTACGATTTTCTCAGTGTCACACGCCCCAACATTGGTGCTTGCCACCAACATGGGGGGGACCATATCATTATACATCAACCTCCGCGATTTGTGTGTGAAGCCTGCCGTCAATCAGTAACTGCCGCGATAATGACTTTGGTTGAAGGAAGAGGAAAATTGAAGGTTGTGCACAATAAGAAAATCATGATACACTTTGGGGTACACTTGCATGTGTTACAAAAGTAGTCTCGACTGTGATTGAACTTAATACTTAGTCCTTGGATGAACACTTGGCACATCTTAACATTCGAAGCTAAGGACCACGTGCTGGCACATGCGATTAGGATTGGCAGATCATGCGGCAGTGCAGACTCGATGGGCCGAAGGGCCTTTTCTGCACTGTATTTTTCTGTGATACCTGTGGAGGCTCATCTCTTTCATATGGGGGAACACAGATTTGTGACTCCCAAAAGGCAATAGAGTCTGGGAAAATTGGACCTGGCAAGATTGCTATCAATCAATTTTTGTTGGACAAGGGTATCAAGAAATATGAGTTGAATGGAGCTCAGGAACAGTAACCACGATGAAAGCGAATGGCAGAATGTGTTTGAGGGACTGAATGGACCATGTCGGCACCCAAGTGGTCACATTAGGCACCAAAGAGTGTGTGCTGGCCATAATAGGGTTAAAGCTTTAATTGTAAAGGATTTAAATCTTTACGAATGAAGCTAAATATGTTTGCAAGCTGAATTTTGACTTGGCAGAGTCGCACTCCAGCAATGAGGTGACTTTCCTGAAGAGGTGAAGACGACACGATTCAAAGCGAATGGTCAAGTTTCGCTCATGTAATTGCTTTGCTTGTCGGTGCAATGTCCCGCACCACAAGGGGTCGGCCTCCATTGTGTTATTGCGGGAGGAACAATAGCCGAAATCCTCCCTCCTCCGTAGCGGGCTGGGATTTTCCGGTGCCACTGGGAGTGAATGGAGTTTCGGCTGGAACGCCAAATTATCCCTTCTTGCCCACCACAGACAGTGCCGGAGAATTCCGCCCAATGGATTCTCCAATTCATCTCCCTCCACAAGTGACAAATGGCTCGGAAGCCACATTTCTACGAAGACAATCTCCTCTTAAAATTCAAAAATCGATCATAAACCTCATCGCAATGTTAAAATTGTTGTCACGGTGACCGAATAAATGTTCACATTCTTCACCTTTGATGACTTTTTCAATACGTTTAGCATTACTTGCCGATGGAGAATTCGCTTAGATACTAATGACATCATCACGGGAAATAGTGAGGCGCAAATGACATCATCAGGGGAATTAACATATATAGTCGGACAAGGAGCTGGGATACTGATGGGATCGTCAGAAAGCAACGATATATTCTTGTGTGTAACCATATCCTTAACACTGAAAATGTCCTTTAACGCTCTTGGGATGGAGGGAGATGAATAAATACAAACAGATAAAGGAAGAGGTCTAAGAAGGAGAAACTGTCTAAAAACCTGGTTGAAGCAAGGGACTTCAAGAAGGTTTTAAAAGGTGGAGAGAGAATTGAAGAGGGTTCAACAGCCGTTTTCAGAGAGTGAGATGAGCGTGGCTACAGGTGAGGAGGAAGGAGGTTTGGGTGCACAAAGGGCTAAGGTCAGCAGGTCAAAGGATGCTGCAGTGGAAATTAGGCTGAAGGGGTGTGTGGATGTTGGGTGCCATTGAAGAGATGCGGAAGGAGGTTTTAACTTGAATGCGTCGGCAGATGGGAACCAACAATAACCAACAAGGATATGGATGAGGCAACAAACAGGGCATGATGCAGGTGCCTACTGTGGTGAATGTGATTCACACCGGATTATAATCTGTATATACATGTGCCTATATTGTAAGTGCAGTTGCACTACCTGACCACCAGGGGGAGTAGCTCTGGGAATGCTCGAGAATTGTACTGGGCTTCTCCCTTGGTTCCGCCCAGGACTCCTCCCCCGGGAGCTGCTGTATAAAGATCAGTGCCACATGGTCAGCCGGCCAGTTCACCGAAAGTTCGATGGCTAACCGGCTGGCTCTGTTGTGAGTATATTAAAACCGCTATTCTAATCCTACAAGCATGTGTCCGTAGAATTGTTGGTTCCATCACCTACATGTTGGTGGTGTATTTGCAGTTTATGCAGGACAAGAGGTCAGTGTTGGAGAAATGGAACCTTAATGAGGTGGAAGAGTGGGTCAACATTTCCCAGTCATGCTGGGGCTAGGTAGGGCCAGGAACGGGCAATACTATTGAGTTGGAAATAAGTGGTTTCAGTGCATGGATCTCGGCCTTGAAACTCAGCTCTGGGTCAAACAGGAAACAAAGGATTTGGGCCGGAATTCTGCAGTCATTAGGATTCTCTGTTCCCGCCCATAGCCCCCCCCCCCCCCCCCCCACCCCCCACGGGTTTCTCGGTGGCGTGGGGGCATCTTTAATGGGCATTCCCATCGACGAGCGGCGAAAACAGCGAATCCCCTCCCCCACCAAGCGAACGGCCCGCCGCATAGAAACACGCGGCTGGGCAGTTGGAGGATCCAGCCCTTGAGTATATCGAGTGGGTGAAGAGGGAGGAATGGCGTCGGAAGGGGAAAAGGGGCTTCGTTTTTCTTGGTGCTCGGTCGGAGAAAATTCTGCCTTGCCCGTGACTTGTCGAATAGCACAGAGGTGGTTGTGGATGGAGGGAGGATGATGGGGAGGTGCCAATGGGTTCCTCCACATGGGAGATGCCCGCATGCAAAAAACAGACAGCCACTGGGAGGAGACATGCAGGTAGGACGAGAGAAGAGGCTGGATGCCAATCGCAACTCCGTGGTGAAATTGGAATGGTAACAACAGCAGGCAAAATAACTTGGCTGCCGAAGTCTCCATCTCAGATGGGCCATTCACTTTGACCCTGTGCTGAAGTTGAACTAACAGGCGCAGTTGGAATGTTAACAAAAAAATGCAACGCATTCCAGGTCAGTAATTATTAAGCAACGCAAATTAAATTTCTGCACTTGCTTTCCTTGGAGGCAGGAAATGTGGACTCCAGGATTCACAATTAAAAGTTGTTGGTGGGGTGCGGCGGGGGGGGGGGGGGGGGGGGGGGGGGGAATAAACATTAAAAATAAATGTCATTTTTCAGTTCCTTTGTCTCCAGAAAGCTTCCAGTCGTGCGGGATGGTGTAAACACAATTGTTCACGCTAAGTTCATGTGAACAGTGAGAATCTCTCAGTGGGGACAACCACAGATTGTCTCCCGTCAATCTCGGACAAGCCTGCGATCAACATCAAACATAACACTCGGGTGAAGTATATACAGTTACTGATCTATCACAACTGGCAGAAATAGTTTAGCTGATGAATTAAGCGCACCAACAAACAAAAATATTGACATCAGCACGATTGTTCCCTGAGCGCCAACGATTTACCAATAAGGGAGATGATGACACCCGGTGTGATTTATACAAGGGGGGGCCTAGCAGTTCTTAAGGCAAGGCATTTTAAAGTAAATTCCAAGTCTGCCCTTTAAACCAGAGCTGCTCTAGCCTAAGCCCCCAGTTTAACAGCAGCTGAACGGGTGCCTTTCCCAGGTCTGGCTTCACAAGCGTTGAATTCCTGCCGCTCTTTGCGGAGAGAAGATGGCCCTTCTCGCCATCTGACACAGAGCAAGCGCTTGACGTCACTAACAAGCAGAGGTAACAAAACCCCCGTGAGTAGTTAAGCTGTGCCCCCAACCAGCCAGGCTTAGAGGCGGAGGCCAACATCTTAGATTCATCAACCTTGATGCTGACGGCAATTGCTTTAACATTCTGACATTGCCGACGGGAAAAAAAAACAAGATTATTTGTAAACAGCGCTCCCGACCTGTCAGTAAAGCAACACTTTTGTGCATTTGCCAATTGCGAGAAGGGACATTAAGTGGGCAAATTAAATTGTACTTGGCGTGGCTTGCTATTTGTCAGTGATTTCAAGCACATGATTATCGATTAAATCTCTTGGCCAGCTAGCTGCACACAACACAATGTGGTGACTTGTCAGGGTCAGGCCGCTTTGGTTGATGAGAGCTCATTTTAAAGGTGTAAGTCTAATTTTGGATTTGATAACTACCTCCTCGACCTTCGCTGTCTGCCGGTTTCACCTGAATCGGGCGGTTCATCTGCGAAAACAAGAAAGAAAGGGCAATTAGGAACTCTGGAGTGAAATATATGAAGCAGAAAAGCTAAAAAGCAAAACCCACCGAAGACCTATTTCGCCTCACCTACAGGTGAAGCAACAGCACACTTGAGCACGTAACGTTCAGGCCCACAGTTGGAAATGTTAGCACAGATTCATGGCTGATACGGGTCCAGTGTCTCAAATTCGATTACCCTGGGACTGAGTTCCTGCCGGATTTCATATCTTGCCAGATTTCAGGTTGGACGGTTCGGGTCCATGGGCATTTTTGGTCAGCAGGGAGGCACAGTGGTTGGCACTGCTGCCTCACAGCGCCGGGGGGGGGGGGGGGAGGGGGGTTCGATTCCGACCTCGGGTGACTGTGCGGAGTCTGCAAGTTCTCCCCGTGTGTGCGTGGGTTTCCTCCGGGTGCTTCGGTTTCCTCCCACAGTCCAAAGATGTCTGGGTTAGATGGATGGCCATGATAAATTGTACAAGGGTTGTACAGGTTAGATTAAGGGGTTATTGTGATAGGGCGGGAAAGTGGAGTTGGGTAGAGTGCTCTTTCGGAGAGTCGGTACGGGCTCAATGGACTGAATGGCCTCCTTCTGCACTGTTGGGATTCTATGATTCTATGCTCCGGTTTCCCCCCACAGTCCAAAGATGTGCAGGTTAGGTGGATTGGCCGTGCTAAATTGCTCCTCGGTGTCCAAAAGGTTCGGTGGGGTTATGGGGTTACGGGGATAGGGCAGAGGAGTGGGCTGAGGTAGGGCACTCTTTTGCAGAGTCGGTGCAGACCCGATGGGTCAAATGCTCTCCTTCGCCACTGTAGGGATTCTAAGTTGGGGGAGTTAAGGTCAAAGGTCAGAGTGTGGCAGTAGACGGACAAGTGGCGAAGAGGATAAATAGTCAGGCACCGCATCGCACTACTGCTGAATTGTCCAGGGAAAGTTATTTTTACATTCTTATTCCATTAAAATTAATGCATAGCACATTCAAAAATCATCCAGTTTTTTGTAGTAGCAGCTGTTTTTGGACAGCGTACTGTACTTGCAAATAACCAAAAGAGAGGTCTGCCACCAGGAAGGAAGGGCGTTAGCTGGAATACAAAACCAGTTGATGCCTGATCTCCCCCGAAAATAGGCAAGTCCATTAAAAATATAACAAAAACAGGGGTTCACTGTGAAAAGACAATAACTGATTGTGATGACTCACTCATCTCTCAGTAGGTTAATGTTTCGATACATTGACAACTGCCGGAAGCGTACTCAGATTTTGCGACAAATGGACTTTGAGTCCATGCGAGATTTTCAGATCGTTTGGTGGTCTAAAAATCTGGCAAGCATCTGACTCCAGGTAAATGTTCCTCCAGTCAAAAGATCTCAGCAGACTTCAATTCCATTAAATGCTGCAGAGAATGCTGGGTTACGGACACAATTTTCCACATCACGCTCTTAACAGCATTGCGTACTCCCTCGGGTACCAGAGACTGGCTAAGTGAATTGCCCGTTCTTGCCCCGCCGCTCTCAACACCCACCCACCTCCCCCTCCCAAACACCCCTGATCCAACACGAGATTTTCGTTACACCCAATATCTGTCATGAAAGCAGCTTTTGAGACGATGCCAACTTTATCACGTTAGTGTCAACTGGGATTCTGGGGGCTGACTAGCTGCCTTGAATAATAGATTGCAAAGATGCTTTTAAGGAGAACCCATCACTTCAAAGTGTGCGAGAATGCAACAAGATATATTGTGTACAGTAAAATGGTTCAAACGATGATTTCCATATCTTGACTGTCACACAGTTGGCGGCCAACGAAATGTTGTTCATCCGGAGAGAGAGGAACATTCCGTCGCACTTGCTGGCGAACTATTAGGAGGAGAGAACGTGCAGATTGCAGAAAAAGGGCAGAGGTCGGACCTGTCTGTCACGCATTCATTCTTGGAATAGTCCAAGACAAAAAGACTTGCCTCACACGATCCCCAGGCCTCCCAAAACGTATGAAAAACCTTTGAGCATATTCAAAAGGCGGCTGGATATAGCACTTGGGGGAAATGGGATCAAAGGCTATGGGGAGGAAGCAGGATTAGGCTATTGAGTTGGATGATCAGCCATGATCGTGATGAATGGCGGAGCAGGCTCGAAGGACCAAAAGGCCTTCTCCTGCTCCTATCTTCTATGTATCTATGTAAAACGCTTTAGACCCCAGTGAAGTACTTCTGAAGTGTAATCACTGTTGTAGCTCGGGAAACAATGTGCGCACCGCTTGCTGATGGAGGTGTGTTAGTCAGGGGCGGGCCCCTGGCAGAACTCGCTTGCCCTTCTTTGAATAATGCCACGAGATCGCTTCACCCATCGGAGAGGGCATGCTGATTCTCGTTTAGAAATCTCATCTGCAAGACGTTGGGCACGATTCATCCACCGCGTTGAACCTGGCACGGAGTCGGGCGAGATGGCTGAATGCCGGGAGTGGCCCAACTCAGGCTTTGCGCCGGGCGCCAGGCCGATCACTGGGCCTGATCCAGACAGCTATATTTGAATGAGCCATGTAATATTCCCGACAGCGCATTCTCCCGGGTCCCGGGTGTCACCGGCCTCACCTGCAAGGCCTCACCTGAGCGCCAACTACTACTGGTCTCCGCAAGCGGAGACTAGACATGATGGTCACTCAAGGGTCTCAGAGGCCATTGGAGCCTCCCACCCCCCCCCCACAGTTGGTCGGAGACATGGAAGGGCAGTACCCTGACACTCCACCTGGAAACCTGGCAGTGCCAACTTGGAACTGCCAAGGTGCCCAGTTGGCACTGGCGAGGGTCGGGGTTTGAGAGGAACATGCCCAGAAAAAGGGAGGGGGTGAAGGGTGGGCATGAAGGGAGGGGGTGAAGGGGGGCATGAATGGCCCTCATAAAGATTGGGGGGGGGGGGGGGTTAGGTCTGAAAGGAGGGAGTCGAAAGGTGGGATGGGGAGGGGCCTGTAAAGGGGGGCTATCAGCGACCCCAGAGCAGGGTGCCCTCACTTGGGGGTAGTGTGGGGCAATACCCCTGTGTGCGGGGGAGGGGGGCTGCCATAGCCCATGGGTGGGAGTGTGGGGGGGGGGGGCACAAGCTCACTTAGAGATCGGGGCATCCTTTCAAAATGGCGGCCCAATCTCTGAGGAGCCGGTCTTGAAAACATTTCTAAGTGTGGGCTGGACCCGGGGAGAGTCTCCCCAAGGACCAAATGAAAAAACGACTTGAGTGTGGGTGAATCGAGGTCTGGATCTCACTCAAAAAGCCACTTATTTTGGACAGTTCAGCACTTTCTCAATACTGCATTGGGAAGGAGCGTCGGCCTAGATTGCTACGCTCAAACTTCTGGAACGCACCGGCTCTGGCTCAGAGATGAGAATGCTACCAATGGAGCCATGACTCACAATGCCAACTGACTGAGCCCAAGTGTGAAGACTGACCAGTTGAGTCAAATGCAAGTTCGAACCTTACCCCAGCCTGGGCAAGGATTGAAGCGATGGAATTTATTTTAAACTCACTCATTTTCTGCGTAATTGATTGGTTTATTTCATTGCTGGGTTTCTACAATTAAAGCTCCATTTTTCTTTTGGGCAATTAATTTTTTTAAATATCTAGAGAATGGGCACCTTCTGTAAACCCCCCCCCCCCCCCCGTCAATTCACAAGGCCCACATGTAATAGCTTAATCCGTCGTAAATCCTTTCTTTTAAAATTAATCTTCTTCGCTAATGGCCTGTGTTCATTCGACACTCCTCGTTCTTGAAAGTAAATAATTAATTCGGAAATTAATCCTGACTGAGATTTACTCACAATGTAAAATAAGTCCTCACATGTAAGTGGACTGTTGGTCCAAAATGTGCGAAGTGTTCCCAACAGAGGAGATTTCCTCAGTCTGCTGTGTCCACCTGCTAAGCATGTCCAAAATAAACTGCCAAGCGCAGATCCACAAAGACACGGCACGGGTACAGTGCAGATGGAGGCCATTCGGCCCATCCATTCTGTGTCGGCTCTCTGTCATGGGCAATGCGCCTGAAGCCGTTCCCTTGCCCACTACCCGTAACTCTGCACATTCTTCCTTTCCAGATAATAGTGCAATTCGCCCTTGAAGGCCTCGACTGAGCCTGCCCCCTCACCCGCACTTACCCGAATCCTAACCCTTCGCTGCGCAAAAAGGTTTCTGTCTCCATTGCTTCTTTTGCCGATGGCCGTGAAAGGGGCAAAACGTTTATAGTCAACCTGCCTGTGGCCAAACACAATTTGTTTCTCCGCAATATTAACGTCATGCTGAACTATCGACATCCCCATCTTTGAAAATAAAATCCTGGGCTTTGTTAAATGGAACGAACTGAAAAAAGAAAAGTTTGGGATAGATTGGGGTTAATGTGTTCAAAAAATCTGACGCTCGGTCCAATCCATTTCTGGTTTGATGGGAGGTCGGATGTCGGGCGGGTGACTAACCAGATTTTAGGAGGCACACTGCCATTTTAGATCCTATAATGAGTTGTAGGCCTCATTTTTCTGCACTATAGATTCATAAAATCTACATCACGGAGACAGGCCCTTCGGTCCAAACTGGTCCATGCCAACCAAAAAGGCAAGGTAAGGTAACCCCATTTGCCTGCATTTGGCCCATATTCTTCGAAACCTTTCCTATCCATGTATCTGTCCGAATGTCTTTTAAATGTTGTCAATGTCTCTGCCTCAACCAATTCCACATACGTAGCACCCACTGTGCAAAAATGTTGCTCCTCAGGTTCCCATTAATACCTTTCCCTCTTAACTTAAACCTATGCCCTCTTGTTCTCGATTCCCCAACTTTGGGAAAAGACTGAGTGCATTCACCCTATCCATGCCTCTCATGATCTTATTCACCTCTCAGCCTCCCGCGCTCCAAAGGGAAAAAGTCCTCGCCTGTCCATTCTCTCCATATGACTCAGTCCATGGAAGCCATGATGTGGTGATGCCGGCATTGGACGAGGGTGAGCACAGTAAGACGTCTTACAGCTCCAGGTTAAAGTCCAACAGGTTTGTTTGGAATCACTAGCTTTCGGAGTGCAGTTCCTTCATCACTCACCTCCGATTCCAAACAAACCTGTTGGACTAAAACCTGGTGTTGTAGGACTTCTTACTCAGTCCATGGAATCCTGGCAACATCCTTGTGTATCTCTTCTGCACTCTCTCCAGTTCAATAACATCATTCCTACAGCAGGGGGATAAAACTGAACACCACACCCCAGGTACAGCCTCACCAAACTCCTGTGCAACTTCAACATAATTCGCCATCTTGAATTCAAATATGGAATGCCAGAGGTAAGAAACCTTAGTGGAAGACACTTGGGATCCATTCCATTTAACTCGCCGGCGAGAATCGGGAAATGCGATTCCAGAGGTGTTTTGCGCCCAAGTCGCCGTTCTCGCTGACGGCTAACGTGGGCTGTAAATTGCCCCATTTGTGTACAAAGGGAGTGAGTTTAAACTGAGCACGATTAGCAGTGAACGCGTTGACAGGTCCGTGTGAAATCTCTTTATCCGTGGCTTCAATGAATAGTTACCCCATTCACTTTAAACAGGCTGAATTGGCAGACAGAGTGCTTTTGTACAGATGTATCAATTGTGAATGTCACATTGCCTGACTCCAACCCATGGGCCAATGGTGTTTTTAAAAAGATATTAATGTAAGAAGTGAAAGTATATTGGGCCGGGTCTACTGACCGCGTTACGCCTGAAGGTCAGTAGATGCTGGGTGATCCCTCTTCCAACATCTACCCAGCTCGCCACACCACGTGAAATTTAACACAATCTCGTGAGACTTTGCGATGTGGATCCCGGCCACACTTTGTATATTGATGTGAGACAGCTAGTTCCTCGGTGCAGGAAACGGAACTAAGTGCGGCCTCGGCCGTGTATTCCCCGCTGAGGCCCTCAATCTACCTAAATTATCCATTTGATAGCGTGCTGTTTCTCGGCACTCCATGCGCCCAGTTAATCGCGCTACGGGTCCCTGTTCTCATGCGGATAGACTCCGCCCACTGACAATGTACAAAGCGGGTATCAACCTTGAAAGATTTGGCAACCAAACGCTTGAGAAATTCGACATGAAGAACGTGTCATCAGTGCCTTGCAAGTCTTGGAAATCTAACCACAAAGCCTATTTTCACATCTGTAAAATCGTTCAACTTTGACCCTTGTCTCATTTTGACTATGCCTGGTCAGTCTCTCATCTCCCATCACCCAAATCTCCGCCGCTCATGTCCAAACTCACACCAAGTCCAAGGTTCATCGATCAAGTTTGTGCTGTCATGTGAGAGTACCTTGCAGAAATGGGTGTTTCTAAATGGGTGTGTATATAAGTATCTATAGTGAGAGTACTTTTAAGAAATGGGCGTTTATTAATGCAGTGATGTCAGAGTCTGGGTGGAGCTGGGCTGTCTGTCAGCTTTTTTTACTTTCGTTTTAGGCTGTTTGCTGCAGGGTGTGTTTTAGTTTCGTTTTCAGAGCTAGATAGCTGCAGTCACAGCCAGAAGGTGTATTAGAGTCTCTCTCTGTAATCTAAAAACTGTAAATCGATCCTGGTGATTTAAATTAATAACAGTAGCGACTTTAACCTGATGTGCTTCTGGTAAAAGGTGTTTTAAGTCTCATGGATGTTAAAAGGAAAGCTTAAAGGATTACTTAGTGTTGTATTCTTTGGGGGTTGTATTTGAATTAATGGGTGCTAAGATGTTCACTGTATATTTTAAAAAGGTTAACTTGAGTTAATAGAATTAACATTGTTTTACTTTAAAAAAATACTTTTCCATTTCTGCTGTACCACACCTGTAGAGTGGGCCGTGTGCTCCCCATACCACAATCTAGTAAAAGTTGTGGGTCAGGTGAACGCCATGATACACTTTGGGGTTCTCTAAACCCTGGCCCATAACAGTGCTGTCTGACCTACATTGGACCCCAGTCTGGTCACGCCTCACTCTAAAAGTTCACACCCTTATTTTAAAACCAGTTCCTGGACCAGCCATCGTCCCCAGTCACCGCCACCCAGCCCTTTCCTGCTCAACTCTGCAACCTCCTGCCCTAAAGTTCTCAAGGATCTCTATACTCCTCCATTATGAGGCTCTTGTCCATTCCCGATGTTAATCACTGTCCTGTCGACGGCAGAGCCGCACCTCCCCCCCCCCCCCATCCCACAATGCTCTCCCCAGCGACGCAGCCAGTGAGCAACGCAAATGGCCATTGACTTTGACGAGGGCTGGAAGATCTCACTGTGGACGATGGTGAGCCGCCACCGATGCCATGAAGTTGGGGGGGGGGGGGGGGGGGGGGGGGGGGGGTTGGGAGATTTTGGCCAGATAGTGACTAAAAAACAAAACTCCATTCATGTGGGCAGACTTTAGGCCATGCCTTTCTGTCCTTTCTCTTTATGGGATCCGCTTCAAAACGCTGGTGGATTTCCGAAGACCACGAGCAGGATTTTCCCGCCTTTTCCGTTGTCGGGCCTTCTGGTCCACCGAAGGCGACCCCCAGTGGCGGGTTCCTTGGTGGCGGGTAATCCACGCAAAGCGGCGTGGACATCGCCAGGAGAGGAAGATCCCGGCAGCAGCCAATTGCGAGCAGGCGAAGTCGGCTTCACCTGATGGCTGCACAGTAGCACAGTGGGCAGCGCCATTGTTTCACAGCTCCAGGGTCCCAGGTTCGATTCCCGGCTTAGATCACTGTCTGTGCGCAATCTGCACGTCCTTCTCGTTTCTGCGTGGGTTTCCTCCGGGTGCTCCGGTTTCCTCCCACAGTCCAAAGATGTGCGGGTTAGGGTGGATTGGCCATGCTAAATTGCCCCTTAGTGTCCAAAATTGCCCTTAGTGTTGGGGTGGGGTTACTGGGTTATGAGGATAGGGTGGAGGTGTGGACCTTGGGTAGGGTGCTCTTTCCAAGAGCCAGTGTAGACTCGATGGGCCGAATGGCCTCCTTCTGCACTGTAAATTCTATGAAGCCCCAAATGATGCGCTGTTAGGTAATTTAGACATTCTGAATTCTCCCTCTGTATACCCGAACAGGCGCTGGAATGTGGCGACTAGGGGATTTTCACAGTAACTTCATTTGCAGCGTTAACGTAAGCCTACTTGTGACAATAAAGATTATTATCATTATGACGGAGCGGCACTCCGAAGGCTTGTGATTTCAAATAAACCTGTTGGACCATAACCTGGTGGTGTGAGACTTCCTACTCTAAATATTGATGCAATCTTGGACCCCACTTCCTAAATCTGACAGAGCACTGGAGTACTGCCTCCAGCTATCAACACAGTCCCAAGAAACCCAAACCTAGCCCCTGAACCGCAAATTTACGTACCCAAGAGGAAATTGGTGCTACCAATAAATTGCGTATTCGAACCGAGTAATTCATCAGAAGCAGAGAAGTGTCGAAGTCTCAGAACACTGTGCAGAGATAAGTAATGTTCTCAGCCTCAGGCAAATTTGATGATCGGCTGTGGGGGTCCAGAAAACGATGTACACTGTAACCTCCCCAGCCCAAAATGCATGGGTGAGCTATTTCAGCAGTTTCTGGATTACAGATCAATATTAGAATGTCTGAAAATAAGTGCGCATACCAGAAAACGCTGTCAATATAAATATTTACCTGCAACATAAAACAGTGATAAAACATGAAAAAGCCGTAATTAAAAATTAATCTGCTTATCTTTTATGTTTCTGCTGCAGACGCACAGCACTAAAATGAAGCCTCGAGTTGCTTGGGGCTGTACAGAATATTTCTAGATAACTGGGGCGGGATTCTCAGACCCCCCCCCCCCCCCCCCCTCTCCCGGGGAGGGAGGGGGCGGCGTGCATTTTGCCCCCGCTGGCTGCCAAATTATCCGCTGCCGGGGATTTGGCGGGGGCGGGAATCGCACCGCGCCAGTCGGCGGCTGTTGGCAGCGCCCCCCCCCCCCCCGGTGATTCTCCGGCCCGTGATGGGCAGAGTGCCGCCCTTTTTTTCGCCAGTCCCGCCGGCGTAAATTGGAGTCGGTCCCTTACCGGCGGGACCTGACGGCACGGTGGGCCTCCGGGGTCCTCGGGGGAGTCTGGCTCCCGGAGGTGCCCCATGGTGGCCTGGCCTGCGATCGAGGCCCACCAATCCGCGGGCGGGCCTGTGCCGTGGGGGCACTCTATTGTTCTGCATCGGCCGCTGTGGTTGTCTGCCATGGCCGATGCGGAGACGAACCCTCCCGCGCATGCGCTGGGATGACATCAGCACACGCTGGCGCTCCCGCGCATGCGCCAACTCGCGCCGGCCGGCGGAGGCCCTTCGGCGTCGGTTGGCGTGGCGCCAAGCCCCTTCACCACTGGCTGGCATGGCGCAAGCCACTCCGGGGTCTGCCAAGCCCCTGAAGGTGTAGAGGATTCTGCAACTTTGGAGCGGCCCAACGCCGGAGTGGTTCACGCCACTCCTTCCTGCCCGTGTCTTGCCCACCCCGCCGATTACGTCAGAATCCCACCGTGGGATTCACGCCGACCCCCCACGATTCTCCGTCCCAGGCCGGGGGGGGGGGGGGGGGGGGGTGTCGGAGAATCCCCCCCTGGTGTTTACGAGCAATAGATTTCCAGACTAGAAAGGATATAGTGCATCAGGATATAAGAGTCAAGGATTTTTCCTAACAAGGAATTTTCCCAGGTTCAGGCTGTTTTTTTTATGTACCTATGAGAGGTTGCTGGCTAGACCAGCATTTATTTCCCATCCCAGCATGGTAGCATTGTGGTTAGCACAATCACTTCACAGCTCCAGGGTCCCAGGTTCGATTCTGGCTTGGGTCACTGTCTGTGCCGAGTCTGCACGTTCTCCCCGTGTCTGCGTGGGTTTCCTCCGGGTGCTCCGGTTTCCTCCCACAGTCCAAAGATGTGCAGGTTAGGTGGATTGGCCATTCTAAACTGCCCATAGTGTCAAAAAAGGTTAGGTGGGGTTACTGGGTTACGGGGATAAAGGGGATAGGGTGGAGGCGTGGGGCTTGTGAGGGGTGTCCTTTCCGAGGGTCGGTGCGTACTTGATGGGCTGAATGACACTGTAAATTCCATGAAAAGCATAGGTTCCAGCTGGCACAACCGATCATGGGGGCCGGCTTGTAAGCATTACTTCCATGAGCCCGAGCTATGAGGCCTCCGCCCCTCAGTGGAGGAGCTCGCATTCCACGAGTCCCATGGGGAGATCGATTGGGTCACCCCTGTGAGTCTTGTGAGGGTTATCCATGTTCTCGGGCTCCCATGCCTCGCGTTCGAGATGGAAGCCCGATCCCGTTCCCGCCAAATAAAATCCTCCCGGTATCCGTATATTAATCCGGTCGCTCAGTGGAACACATGAAAGTATTCCCCAATCACCTTAGGGAGCCAGGTACTTGGAGGTAACGGGCTGGATTCTCCGATTTCCAGACCACGTGCTGACATCGGCGTGGGAACAGCGGCGTTTTATGCCAGAAAAAACGGTGCAACAGCTGCACCGATTCTCGGTCCAGTGAGGGGCTAGCAGCCGCGTGGCGTAAATCCCACATCTTTACCTGTGGATAGGGCGGGTCCCCGGTCACGCATGCGCACGCCGGCTCCCTGTGGCGGCTGCGCCATGTACCATTGCCAATAATGTCCCCCAGTCACTCCCCTCGGCACCCCCGGACCACCCCACACCAGTCCCCCCAGCCTTTGCCGAAGCCCCCGGGCAGCTGCATGGCTCCCCCCACCCCCCCCCCCCCCCCCCGCAGCCGCCACATGGGCTCCGCGCAAAATTACGCCATAAGTGATTCGCGCCCTCGGGAAATCGGCACATCGTGGGCGGAGCATCGGGCAGCGCCTCCTGCGGCAGTCCATACGGCGTGCCACGTGCTCCCCGCGTACGCCGCTTTTGAGGGAGGAAGCATCGCAAAAGTGGCGCCGCCCCCGATTTCGTGTGCAAACAGTTATTCTCCGGCCGATCGGAAAACGTGATTTCGCCGAAGAAGCGGAGAACTGGAGAATCCCGCCCTACATGTCTAAGGCACAATCATGCCGCTTTGACGTGGATAACATTGCTGCATTAACTGCTGGCCGAGCAAAAGTCAAACACGGCGGCCCTTTAAGCGTCACATTCACGGCCTCCGGTCGATGTGAGGCTCCTGCAGAGATGCGAAGAGAGCGAAGTGGGGAGAAGGCAGGAGAACGGGGATGAGATAAATATCTGCCATGACTGAATGGCGGAGCAGACTCGATGGGCCAAGTGGCCCGATTCTCCTGCTGTGTTTTACGGCCTTAAGTGCATTAAAATTCCTCCTCTGGCTTCGCTGCTCAAGTTGGAAGCTGTTAGTGGCTCATTAGCATATACTACTGAAAATTCACAGCAGATGCTAAACATTCTGGGCATCTAACTGTTATAGCAACATCTTCACAACATGGTAAATGTGTGAAAACGGTGTTCGATGACATCACCGCATCGCACGGCTCCCAATCTGACAACACTCATTAAACACACGGGCGACAGAACAACAATCTCAAGCTGGTAGGTCGAACTTAGAGAGGCGCAGAATAGGAGATTTACATCTCTCTGCATCAACTTTAGCTCCACGCTTAGAGTATCCGATTGGAGGGGTTGAAAGGTCACATACTGTGGCAAGGCGGAACAGTGGTTAGCACTGCTGCCACACGGTGCCAGGGACACGGGTTTGATTCCGGCCTGGGGTCACTGTCTGTGCAGAGTCTGCACGTTCTCCCCATGCCTGCGTGGGTTTCCTCCGGGTGCTCCGGTTTCCTCCCACAGTCCAAAGATGTGCAGGTTAGGTGGATTGGCCGCGCTAAATTGCTCCTTAGTGTCCAAAGATGTGCAGGTGAGACAGGTTTGTGGGGTTATGGGGATAGGGCGGAGGAGTGGGCCCATGTACGTTGCTCTTTCAGTGGGTCGGTGCAGACTTGATGGGCCGAATTGTCTCATTCTGCACTGTAGGAATTCTACGGATTCCACGGTCCTGCAGATAAGTCATAATTGGACTTGAAGCTCTAACTGTGGGTGGGGTCTTCCGATACTGCCAAAGGCAACCGCGCACCTCCCCCCCCCCCCCACGGTGGCATGTTCCCCGGTGGTGGTGCAGGCAAGACCCGTAAGAAAGGAAGGTACCGCCGGCAGCCATAGGCGATCCGCCTCCACAGAACAGGTCCCGGGGGTGTGGGAAAGTCCCCGCCCCTCTGTTACCCTCCTCACGGGTACTGCCAGACCCTCTGGGTTTCGCCAGCGTTTTCTGTTTTCATTTCAGATTTCCTACACCCTCAGCAATTTGCCTTGATCGCAGAATGATGACTTTTGACACCGGGGTCGGCCGCGGTACCTCCTTGAATCTCCACACGGCCTCATCGGTTCGAGTGGCCGGCTTACCTACCGTGTGCCTGAGCCACCTTGACAAACGTGCGGCGGGCCATGTGTCCGCTGGATAATGGCTTTGCCCTAGAGCTGCGAAAGCTTGATTGGTGCAAACACCGTAGCAGCTCGCACGCCTGTAGTTGGGGATGGATTTCAAAAGACTGAATAATGTATTGTTTGTCCTGTCAGCTACAAGTTCAACACATGTTGATTTATGCTTGACAAGGGTATTTGAACACAATTGGTTGGCTGACTGATTCTTGATGTGACACAGCTTGCTGAAAGATAAATGCCACGTCGGGAGTGACGTGCGTTGCTGTGGAGGTCAGGGATAATGTTAGCAGCTTGGCGCACCTCGGTGCATGCCAGAGGCGCTCTACATGTTCTCAGTCATAACTCAAGGGGTACACTCTCTCCTCTCAGGCAGAAAGTTCACTGCCCACTCCAGAAATGTAAAGTCCACGCCGACACACCTGTGCAGAGCTGAGGGAATGCTGCGCTGCCGGAGGTGCAGGCTTTCGAATGTGATGTCGAATCAAGGCCTGGTAAAGGAAGGAAATTCCTGGTTTCCTGGCCAATAATTCCTGGTTCCTGTCAAATGACTTCACCAGCAAACAAAAACAATTTAGCTGGTCAACAGATCCTTCTGGAAGAATCTAGATCTAGGGGGCAGAATTTTGAAATGAGGGGCTGAATAATACTGTGGGGATGGAGAGAGTCGACATTCTCCACACAAGCGCGCCCCAAGGCCGTGTATTGCTGTGGAGGACCAAGGGGAACTTCCGCTCTCACTGAGTGTGGTGACGTCACGGTTGTGTTGTAATCCGCCGACTGACCTCCAGGAGTAAATGTTAGAATCAGGTGACCTCAGACTGACTGGAGAGAGAAAGTGAGGTTGCCGGTGCATGCTAATACTGTTATAACCTGTAAGTTCTGTTATTCATCTGTTGTTTATTTATATAGTTGACCCACAGTAAATGCTAATAAATTGTATATAGCTTTAACTACAAGTGTTCTTGTGATATAAACCAGGCCATCCAACAAGAACATTACATGGTACCAGGATTAGATGGTATTAAACACTGAGAAAAAAACAAGCCTGCCACGAGGTCCACCGAGATTTGAAGATTTGGAAGACTGTCAGAATGAACAAAATGGAGTCATTAAAGCCACCAATGAGTCTCAGATTTCATGATGAGGTGGACAGCAACTGGCGTGTGTATAAACACCAATTTAATCTGTTTCTTACTGGAGTAAATTCAGGAGATCAATCAGATTCGCCAAACGGATTGATCACCAGCTCCAAAAGGATTTCCAAGCCCAATTACGGGTGCAAATCAACGGACTTTCATTTAAATATTCAGAGCTAGAACTTGCCCAGTGATGGCGAGATCCAGGTCGCGATGCCTCGCGAGATTCCATTTCGACCGTCACGAATCAAGCGAGAGGCGCGACGATGCTGCCTGAATCACGCCCTATATAATAATAATCGCATTTGTCACAAGTAGTCTTCAAATGAAGTTACTGTGAAAAGCCCCTAGTCGCCACATTCCGGTGACTGTTCGGGGAGGCCGGTCCGGGAATTGAACCCGTGGTGCTGGCATTGTTCATCACAAGCCAGCTGTTTAGCCCTCTGCGCTGAACCAAAAATCCCCATATATCTCGGTAATTTGGGTACAAAAAAGGGGGGTGGTGATTTGAGAATGGGGCATTTTTAGTCCCCAAGGGAGGAGAGTATGCAGGTGGCCGGATGCAAGTTTTAAGCCGTCAGCCATTGGTCAGGTTTGTCAGAGCCGTCCCAAGCTCCCCATCCCCAGAGGTGGGATTGGTGGTTGACAGGCTGCCATAGTGGGGGTCCCCGTCCACAATGGTAGCCTGGTGTATAAAGATTATTTCAACATTTAAAAGGTTGGTGAGAGAGTGCCTCAAAATGGAGGCTCTCACTCCCTCTCTCTCTCTCTGTGTCCCTGACCTGAACTGTTGGCTTCAGCTCCTTCCAAGGTGGCGGATCTCCTATTGGTCTTCCAGCTTTGACAGTCCAGCCACCCACCCTTCCCTGAGCGGCACGCCGCCCATCTGGCCACCACTTCAGGGAGCAATTCAGGGGAAAGTAACTGTCTGGTGATTGTTTCCCACACCGCGTGGGGTTGTGATCCCGACTTGACCTCCGTTGAGGTCCCGGTACAAAAAGTTCAGGGCAGCACAGTAGCAATGTGGATAGCGCAATTGTTTCACAACTCCAGGGTCCCAGGTTCGATTCCGGCTTGAGTCACTGTCTGCGCGGAGTCTGCACATCCTCCCCGTGTGTGCGTGGGTTTCCGCCGGGTGCTCCGGTTTCCTCCCACAGTCCAAAGATGTGCAGGTTAGGTGGATTGGCCATGATAAATTGCCCTTAGTGACCAAAATTGCCCTTAGTGTTGGGTGGGGTTACTGGGTTATGGGGATAGGGTGGAGGTGTTGACCTTGGGTAGGGTGCTCTTTCCAAGAGCCGGTGCAGACTCAATGGGCCGAATGGCCTCCTTCTGCACTGTAACTTCTATGATAATCTATGATAATTGAGATTGGGATTGACGTCAGGCTCAGCATTGATGGCCTCACGCTAGTCAATGGAGCACATGCTCACTGCGCAGGAGACATTTTCAAAAAGCTCACTGGTTTGAAGTCCCAGAAGCCTCTTGGATTCCTACATGAGCAGCATTTTAAGAAGGGGGGTGGGGAATGCAAGGAAAAGGGTAACCGGTGGACGTACTGGGTAGTATACAGGTACAGAAAATAATTAGGAAAGCTAGTAGAATGTTATCATTTATTGTGAGGGCTATCCATTACAAGAATAGGAAGGTTATGCTTCAGTTGTGCATGGCTTCGGTGAGACCACGGGGGCGCGATTAAACGGCCACTTCCTGCCGGAATCGGGATGGGACATGGCCGATAAATCCCGCAAGAGGATTAAAAGAACAACGGATTAAAATTAAATGAAAATCGCTTATTGTCACGAGTAGGCTTCAAATGAAGTTACTGTGAAGAGCCCCTAGTCGCCACATTCCGGCGCCTGTTCGGGGAGGCTGGTACGGGAATTGAACCGTGCTGCTGGCCTGCCTTGGTCTGCTTTAAAAGCCAGCGATTTAGCCAGGAGGTGAGAATTCTATTTATTTTTGGGGTACATCAAGCCTGTAACTGAATCTTGACCATAGTCTACCTGCTAATCACTGAACTGTTGTGACCATGAAAATGGTTTTGGCTTCTTAGATCATCAGGCGACTGCATTCCTGATCATGGGTCATTGTGGTAGAGCTTAAATGTGACTTGTCCACTACATTTACCAGCACAGAGTCATAGTTACATAGATACATAAAAGATAGGAGCAGGAGGAGGCCTTTTGGCCCTTCGAGCCTGCTCCGCCAATCATCACGATGCTGATTGCTCATCCAACTCAATAGCCTAATCCTGCTTCCTCCCCATAGACTTTGATTCCATTCTCCCCAAGCGCTATATCTAGCAGCCTCTTGAATATATTCAAAGTTTTAGTATCAACTATTTCCTGTGGTAATGAATTCCACAGGCTCACCACTCTGTGTGTGAAGAAATGTCTCCTTATCTCTGTCCGAAATGGTTTACCCTGAATCCTCAGACTGTGACCCCTGGTTCTGGACACGGTGCGCCCCGATCGCGGGCCAGACCCAATCGGAGGCCCCCCCCCCCAGTGAAGGATCGCTTTTCCCCGCCCCACAGGCCTGCGCAGAGTTCCCGCCAGCAGCGACCAGGGATGAACAGCGCCGGCGGGACTCTGGCGTATCCACGTGGCCACTCGGATCATCTGGGCCGGAGAATCGGTGGCCCCGCCGATTTCAGCGGCCGGCGCCGCGTCAAACGCGTCGATGCAAATGGTGCCGATTCTCCGCACCTTGGAGAATCGCACGCCGGCGTCGGGGGGGGCGCCGCGCCCGGTTGTGGCGATTCTCCGGCCCAGCGCGGGGCTCGGAGAATCGCCCCCACTGCCTTCTCTACCTCGCAAGGTCCCGCAAATAGAATTACTGTAAACACATTCAGTGTTGCTGATTCAGGAAAGGACTGGCGACTGATCGCCGAAAATATGTCCTCTTCATATCCGCATAATACCGCAGTGATAATCACTGATGTCCGATAGTACTGTCAGTCATGGCCTTCATATAACATAGGAACAGAGGAATGAGGAGCTGAAGTAGGCCATTCAGTCCCTCGAGCCTGGATCCATAAGACCATAAGACACAGGAGCAGAATTAGGCCACTCGGCCCATCGAGTCTGCTCCGCCATTCAATCATGGCTGATATTTTCTCATTCCCCATTCTCCTGCCTTCACCCCATAACCCCTGATCCCCTTATTAATCAACTCAGGAAGTAAAGTGTTGTACTCATCCATGTCTGCATCAATTGTGCCGAGGTGGAGATGGTTGACAGATCCCTCTATCATCAACAACTGAGCAGAAAGAGGGAATTCTGCCACTGCGCTCAGTTTGTGCTGGTACACTGGGTCTAGAGTATAAATCCTTGTCTCAGACATTCATCGGATCAAAATGGAAGGTGGAGTGGGGGGGGATTGCCGAGGGTAGGGTGCGGGGGTTGGGGGGGGGGGAGATTTCTAATGATTGCTTTCGGCAACAGGAAAGCTTTTCCAATGTCAATTTAAATTTATCCTTTCAGAATCCTCTCGCAATCTCACTCGACATGGAAAGGACAAGGAGCCCCGCGTTCACACAGAGTGGCGAACGAACATCTCCTTAAATGTCCAATTATTCACTGGACAATTAGCATTCCAATTGAATGTAACGGAAAACATTCGAAGGTGCTTAAATTAGACAACTTGTCAATATAATAAAAACAAAGGTTGGGACAGTATTGATGTTCTGCCACTTGACGTGATGTGGTATTAATGACACATTCAGTAAATAAAAAAGTCACGTTATATTTACAATGCATGCTGAAGCGATATAACAGCAAAACAGATACGCTGCTTTCAGCCCCGGAATACAATTTCCCGCGAGGGAGAGAGAGAGAGACGGGGACATGAGTCAAATTGAAGATGGGAATCCAGCGGAGCCGTGTGTAGTCCCATAAGACCTAGGAGCAGAAGGTGGCCATTCGGCCCATCGGGTCTGCTCCGCCATTCAATGAGATCATGGCTGATCTGATGGGACTACATAGACGAAAGGTCCAAAATCAATGAGAAGACTTGTAAATATGTCTTTCGGTCTTTACCGCATCCATGGGTGGCTTCGAAGAGCATCACCCTTAAATGATTGCACTGTATAACACGCCCTTGCTATTGAGTAAGCAGGAACGGCAGCTAGTTTGTGCATAGCCAGGTCCCTCAGCAAATTAAGACAAATGACCAATTAATTTGTTTTGAGTGGTGTTGATTAAGGAGAGTGATGCTCCAAGCACTGGGAGAACTTCCGATGAAAGGTCACTGGGCTGGAAAATTAACCCTGTTTTTCTCTTTCTGTAGATGCTGCCAGACCTGCCTGGTACTCCAAGGTTTTTCTGTTCTTATGCCAGCGGGAAAATCGTCTAATCCTCTTCTAAGTGCCACTGTATCTTTCCCATCCACACGAGTAAGCAATGTACAAGTTTCCCCCGCATTGGGCAAAATTTTAACAGTGAAACCTCTTCGGTGATGGGAGCATCGGTCAAAATGTGTTCAGGTCCTGAAGTTGGTCTTGAACCCATCACACTTCCAAGTAGGCGACAGCATCTGAGCCCCTAGATGGCCTGTCAAAGCTTACCCCGCCGACAACCTCGCTGTCCAAGTTTACCATCCATCTGCAGTGATGGTGTTTTCTATACACTGCTTGACAGGTTGGTCCAGGTGCTTTCCGCATCCACTTCATTAAACATTATTCATCCTGTTGGTTCTTTGTTTTACTTTTCACTAATTCAAATTTACTTTGTCTGACCCGACTAGCCTGACGACCAAAGAGTCAAGGTATCTCATTTCCAGGGATTTGAACGTGGCTCCTTTTTAATACTGATTATCACAAAGAATCATACAGCACAGAAGGGGGTCATGCGGTCCATCCGATCTATGCCATCCCTTTGAAAGAGCTAACGAATTGGTCTTACTCCCTGCACTTTCCCTATAGTCCCGCAATTTTTATTCTCCCTCAAATATTCAACTTTCAAAGGTTATTACGGAACCTGCTTCCAACAGGGAGTTAAAGCCGTTGCCTCACAGCGCCAGGGACCCAGGTTCAATTCCGGCCTTGGGTCACTGTCTGTGTGGCGTTTGCACGTTCTTCCTCTATCTGCGTGGGTTTCCTCCGGGTGCTCCGGTTTCCTCCCACAGCCCAAAGATGTGCAGGTTAGGTGGATTGGCCGTGCTAAGAAAATTGGCCCTTAGTGTCCAAAGATGTGCAGGTTAGGTGGGGGGGGGGGAGGGGGGGGAGGGGGGGGGCAGGGGCTGCTGGGTGGGGTGCTCTTTAAGAAGGTCGGTGCAGACTCAATGGGTGAATGGCCTCCTCCTGCACTCTCGGGATTCTATGAGTGCATCTCAGATCATGATAACTCACTGCATTTAAAAAATACACACCTAAATAAAACAATATAGGCTATTCAATCTAATGGCTCAGATGGGGTCAAAATGAATGGACGATAATTACGGCAGGTTAAGATGTTTTTACAATCCATCTCCTCTCATCCAGTTCTGGAATCGGATAATTCAATCGTGAACTTCTCTGTGGTCCATTGAAAGCTCCCTTGGCGACAGCAGTGAACATGTCGAGGTAGCCACATACACAACGCTGTTGTTGTCAAACGAGGATCTTCATTTTGTCACAACACATTCCAAAACTGCAACATCACCCACCTGGAAGGGCGAGGGCAGCAGGCACATGGGGAACCCCACCACCTGGAGGTTTCCCTCCATGTCACTCACCAACATGACTGGGAAATATATAGGCGTTCCTTCACTATCGCTGGGTCAGAACCCGGGAATTCCCTCCCTAACAGCACAGTGGATGTGCCTACACTGCATGTATTGCAGCGGCTCAAAGGCAGCTCCCCACCACCTTTTCAATTAGAGATGGGCAATAAATGCTGGCCTCATCAGCGACACCCACATCCCATAATATTAATAATCACAAGTAGGCTTACATTAACACTGCAATGAAGTTAATATGAAAAGCCCCTAGTCGCCACATGCCGGCACCTGTTCGGGTACACAGAGGGAGAATTCAGAATGTCCAATTTGATGTGTTGGGTAAGCTGGGTCTGCGAGGACTGTGTTTACCATAACAGTGAGAGAGACAGGCTTCCAACACTTGAAGAAATGCAACTCGATTTTATTGAACTCTTAACTATCATACATACTTTAACTGTGGGTTGACACTATGCTGCATTGACTGGAGACCTGAGGCTAACCTGACCAGACTATCTGACTACCACATGGTGTGTGTTTTAGTTGCTGCTCACGGGCTCTGACTGTCTCAGAGGCTGGATCCCGAGAGAGCGGGAAAACTAGTGCCCTCTGGCTTTATAGTGGTCGTGTCCTGTCTGGTGATTGGCTGCTGTGTTCTGTGTGTTCACTGGTCATCCTGTGTGTCCATCACTGCCAGTCTGTGCACCATCATATACCTGTGTGTATATTATGACACAATTCACCTAACAAGCACATCTTTCGGGACTTGTGGGAGGAAACCGGAGCACCCGGAAGAAACGTGCAGACTCCGCACAGTGACCCAAGCAGGAATCAAATCCAGGACCAAGGTGCTGTGAAGCAACAGTGCTAACCACTGTGCTACCGTGCCTGCCGACTAAGTTCAAGTCAAGTCGTCTAACATCTCCATCTGACGCGTTTGAATTGCTTCTCCTTGGGTTCCTGCGGAAGAGCAAGCTTTTTAATTGCCCACACTGTGTCACCAGGAAATCCTACCTACAGCCTCATGACTGACAGCAACCAGGAGCAACCCTCACCCTCCTGCTCAACACCAAACCTCGAAAACTATTCCTTTTTCCCTCTTTGTGTTGTTCCGTGATGTAACCTCATCCACCCGATAGGAGGTCATTTCGGTGAACTTTCCTTCAAGCCCAGGGTGGGGAGTGCAAGGGTAAGGGTGGGGTGGAGGAGAAAATCGATGGAGCAGTTCACCTTTGAGCCTGGGTCCTGGAGTTTATTAACTTAAGCCGAGGATCATCGCATTTATATATTGTTAAGGTCACAGTTCAGCAGTTGGGATTCAGGACTTCTGCAATATCGTTAGTGCCTCAAAGGAATCGAGCTACACTGTCAATGTCTTAGTCTGATTTTACAAAGCACAAGAGTAGCCTGTTCAGGGAGTCAAGTTTCAGTAGCTATCGTGTGTCAGTAAATTGGATTCAGGAAGGGTTGTTTTGAGCAGTGGTAGGGTTTCTGGGCTCGCATTTCGTCTCATGATTCAGAATGCTGCTTCCCCACGTAGGTGGGCCGGCTTTTACTGAAATAGTGAAAATTGTTCTAGCAGTGGGCTGAAATGTTTGTGTGAAATTAAACTCGCTTCTTTTACACTTCATTCACAACTTAATTTACCCTTTGAAAATAGAATCTCAGAATTACACAGCCCCAGCATGAGGCCATTCGTGCCATCGAGCCTATGCCGGGGACTTGGAAAGGGCTATGCAATCTCTTTTGCTCTTTACCCACTGCCCTGCAAATTGCCCTCCATTGACTACTAATAATAATAATAATTTTTCTGAGTGTCCCAAGTAGGCTTACATTAACACTGCAATGAAGTTATTGTGAAAATCCCCTAGTCGCCACAGCCCGGCGCCTGTTCGGGTACACGGAGGGAAAATTCAAAAATGTCCAATTCACCTAACAAGCTCGTCTTTCGGGACTTGTGGGAGGAAACCGGAGCACTCGGAGGAAACCCACGCAGACACAGAGAGAACGTGCAGACTCCTCACAGACAGTGACCCAAGCCGAGAATTGAACCTGGGACCCGGAGCTGTGAAGCAACAGTGCTAACTACTGTGCTATCTTGCCGCCCATAAGATCGTGCCATCTTGTTCTGGACTTCTGTCTACCCAGTCAACTTGTATAATTATTATCACTGCATTCGTCCAATGCAATGACATTACTGGCATTAAGATACCAATCTTACTGAGACCAAAGCTGCCGTGAAAAGTAACCATTTGCACTGTTGACATGAATCTCCGATCAGATTCTGAGTTTAAGGACCATGTTGGGACAGACTGGGGTTATTATACGTCACTTTTTCTGAGATCTCTGTTGTCAATGTCTTGAAGGTTATTTGTACAAAGCTAAAGAGATGTCAACTGATACCGTTATTGATATTTTAATTGCCTGTTTGATTGTATAAGGATGTAAGAGCAGCACTTTCCTTTCAAAAGATATGAGTGAATGATTTATTGCTATATAGTTTCACACATGCCATTGTTAAGCAGGGTTCGTTGGTGCTGTACATAGCGAATGGGTGAATGGACATGTAAGGACCATGGGTTGACATTACGGGCCAGGGTTTCGCGAGCAAAACTCCGACCACTAATGTCTGCTCAAAAACATTGCTTAACTGAGAATGTAGCCTCCCCCTCAATGCTGCCCTGGAGTCTTTTAGGCACAAATGGTGGCAAGAGGTATGGGGAGAGAGTACGAGTATGGAGTTGAGGTAGATCAGCCATGGTCATATTGAGTGATCAAGGGGCCGAATGGCTCCTATATGTCCCCATAGATTGGCTGCCGATTTGGGCTACGGCCGACACCAGGATGTTTCTACCTGTAGGGGAGTCAAAATTAGGAGCCATTAATAAATCCACTGAGGAATTCAGGAGGAAAGAAATTCCTTGAGGGTGGGAATGTTGGACTCACTACCACATGGAGATGAGGGGAATAACGTGAATGCTTTGAAGGTGAAGTTGGATAAATACATGAGGGAGAAAGGATTGGGAGGACATGGTGATCAGGTCAAACAAAGTATATGGAGCAGGGAGAAGGTTACGTCGACTATGAACACCCGTAAAGACTTCCTACGTAAGCTTATGCAACCTGCTGGCTGATAGGTAAGAGTGCTACCAGCTGAAACAAGATGACAGCCAGCAATCATATATATAATTTACAGTACAGAGTGCAGAAGGAGGCCATTTAGCCCATCGAGTCTGCACCGGCCTTTGGAAAAAGCACCCTACTTAAGATCATGACTCCACCTTATCCCCGTAACCCAGTAACACTGACTAACATTTTGTATACTAAGAGGCAAATTAGCGTGGCCAATCCACCTAACCTGCACATCTTTAGAGTGTGGGAGGAAACTGGAGCACCCACCCGGAGGAAACCCACACAGACACGGGGAGAAAGTGCTAACTCCACACAGACAGTGACCAGAGGCCGGAATTGAATGCAGGTCCCTGGAGGTGTGAGGCAGTCAACTAGCCACTGTGCCATCCAATGGTAGAGTATATTCAGAATTAACTATTTTTCATAATAATTTACTACGTGCTGCAACCACTATGATTGCCCTGAAGTGCTGTTATTTAAGGTGAGCAGCACCCACCCCACCCCTGCCCACACACACCCACCCCACACTGCAAAAGCATCTTTCAATACATTGGAAGGTGCCGAATCCAAATCCCTCCTTCTGCCGAGATCCAAAGGTTGCAATTTGAATTATTGCAAATTCATGCAGGCCCTGCCCTGGTGATTCTTTCAAACATTTTCCAATTAAGGGGCGATTTAGCGTGGCCAATCCACCTACCCTGCACATCGTTTATGGGTTGTGGGGGTGAGACCCATGCAGACACGGGGAAAATGTCCAAACTCCACACAGACAGTGACCCGGATCAGGATCGAACCCGGGTCCCCGGTGCCATCACGCAGCAGTGTCACCCCCCCCCCCCACCTCTGCCCAAACAGCAATGGGGAGCAACACCGCTCGCTTTTCTAGCGCTTGTTGGACGCGAGTGGTCGCGGCCTGACCGTTCGAATGAAACCATGTGGAATTCAGGCTGGGGGGAATGTGTCTTTGGGCTGCAGGAGGTGGAACTGAAGGTCGGGGCTGGTTGCCATGGAGTGAGAAATTTTCCCTGTGTATGAGCGAGGCGAAAAGAACAGGCCACCGATTTATTCCCCAATGCTCCCCCAACAGCATGGGTTGACGGAACCCCGCAGAGCTATCAGGAAGCGACTGCCATGCTGTTGACCCAGTGACGCCGATCAGCACGTGCCCAAGTTAAGATGGGGCGCGGCTTGCGGACGATGGCGTTGCCACGAACCTGCTGTCCATGTCCTTCCGGGCGGCGGAGGTGGTGGGTTTGGGAGACGCTGCTGAAGGACGAGGTCGCGAGCGTCCTCGTGGTTTGACCCCCGGCAATCGCATGCGGCCTGCGAGGGCCGTGAAAGGCACAGCTGAGCTGGGCCTGGTCGAAGCTGCCCCTAGTTCGGTGACGCTCGATTCATTGTGACAAATGGAGACTAGGTTTCGGCTAATTGGTTCTCAGGTGGAGCGTGCCCATCGGGTCAGCTGCAGTTAACCAACGGCGGCAAGTTTGTCTTAAGACCCAAATTGTGAGCGAGGAGCGACGATTCTCTTCTGCCAGGCTCACCATCTGGATTCTTGTTAATTGTCCTAACTTTCAATTTGCCTTTGCAAATGAGGGATAAGTAGATTTGTTGAGAAGGGATATCAGTCAGAGCCATGCCAGTAAACCAACACACTGCAGAGCTGAATAAATTGTCAAAACAATGTAAGTTAGGAAAATTAAATATGTGTGTTTGAAGTGCAGAACAAGAACAAAGAAAATTACAGCACAGGAACAGGCCCTTCGGCCCTCCCAGCCTGCGCCAATCCAGATCCTTCATCTAAACCTGTCGCCTATTTTCCAAGGATCTACTTCCCTCTGTTCCCCGCCCGTTCATATATCTGTCTAGATGCATCTTAAATGATGCTATCGTGCCCGCCTCTACCACCTCCGCTGGCAAAACGTTCCAGGCACCCACCACCCTCTGCGTAAAAAAACTTTCCCACGCTCATCTCCCTTAAACTTTCCCCCTCTCACCTTGAAATTGTGACCCCTTGTAATTGACACCCCCACCCGTGGGAAAAGCTTTTTGCTATCCACCATGTCCATACCTCTCATAATTTTGTAGACCTTAATCAGGTTCCCCCTCAACCTCCGTCTTTCCTACTCAACCTTTCTTCATAGGCAACCTCCATACCAGGCAACATAAGACCATAAGACCATAAGACATAGGAGTGGAAGTAAGGCCATTCGGCCCATCGAGTCCACCCCACCATTCAATCATGGTTGATTTCAACTCCATTTACCCGCTCTCTCCCCATAGCCCTTAATTCCTCGAGAAATCAAGAATTTATCAATTTCTGTCTTAAAGACACTCAATGTCCCGGCCTCCACCGCCCTCTGTGGCAATGAATTCCACAGACCTACCACTCTCTGGCTGAAGAAATTTCTCCTCATCTCTGTTCTAAAGTGACTCCCTTTTATTCTAAGGCTGTGCCCCCGCGTCCTAGTCTCCCCTGCTAATGGAAACAACTTCCCTACGTCCATCCTATCCAAGCCATTCATTATCTTGTACGTTTCTATTAGATCTCCCCTCAACCTCCTAAACTCCAATGAATATAATCCCACGATCCTCAGACGTTCATCGTATGTTAGGCCTACCATTCCTGGGATCATCCGTGTGAATCTCCGCTGGACCCGCTCCAGTGCCAGTATGTCCTTCCTGAGGTATGGGGCCCAAAATTGCTCACAGTATTCTAAATGTCTGGTGAACCTCCTCTGCATCCTTTCTAAAGCATCCACATCCTTCTGGTAATGTGGCGACCAGAAATGCACGCAGTATTCCAAATGTGGCCTAACCAAAGTCATGTACAACTGTAACATGACCTGCTGACTCTTGTACTCAATACCCCATCCAATGAAGGGGTATCGAACTGCGTTGCCACCTTCAGTGTACAATGGACCTGAACTCCCAGATCTCTCTGTACATCAATTTTCCCCAGGACTCTTCCATTGACCGTATAGTCCGCTCTTGAATTAGATCTTCCAAAATGCATCACCTCGCATTTGCCTGGATTGAACTCCATCTGTCATTTCTCTGCCCAACTCTCCAATCTATCTATATTTTGCTGAATTCCCTGACAGTCCTCCTCGCTATCTGCAACTCCACCAATCTTAGTATCATCTGCAAACTTGCTAATCAGCCAGAACTATGGTGCCACAAGACACGTCAATGCATTTCACAGCCAATGACGTGTTAGCACAGTACTGTTGCAACACAGCAAGCATAGCAGGCAATTCTCAACACAGCAAGATCCCATAAACAACAATGTGGTGACTAGATAATCTGGGGGGGAGGGGGCATGTCGGTTGAGAGATAAATATTGTCCAGCACACTGGGGCGAACTCTCCTGTTCCTTTTCAAAATACCTTTGCGCCAGAGGTCAGACGGGGCCCACAGTTTAAAGACCTTTCCAAAAGCCAGGGCCTCTTGACAGCGCCTCCCTGAAATACCAGTTGTGGGTGGCATGATCATAAATGTAAGAACTGCAAGGGTTAATGACATGTCTAGAGTAGCCACTAGAGGGAGCTATAGGTACTAGTATATAAGGCATTGATGCTAAGCCTTGGGGGGGGTGTGGGGGGGGGGGGGGGGGGTGGGGGGGTGGGGGGGGGGGGGGAGAGTAGTGTAGGAGTTAGCGAGAGGCAGACAGAAGTAAACATATGGTGAGTAAGAGCAGATCATAGTTATTAACAGTTTAAAGATCACTTGTAGATGAGTGTAGTTTGCACGTTAATAATCAACCGTGTACTGTTTAGGAGTACGTGTCGAATTCAAATTAGCAGTGCTGATAAATGTATAGCTTTGTGCAAGTTCAGGCTACTTTGTGGTCTTTGTGAATACTACGCCAATCATCCTGAATTTAGCAATACAAAGAACACCACAGTGTGGAGATTTTGTGCTCAGGCCTTTGGGGTGGCCCTTAAAACACTTCCAAATCAGGCAGTAGTGCTCCCCAACGAGCAATGGCTGGCAAGGGCTCAAAGAGCAGTGGGAATAGTCTGTAATGAGGCTTTCTGGTCAGTAGCAGGAGAGCTAATGCTTCCAGGAATCATGTTGAAAGCAATGTCAAGGCTTTGTTCACTGCTGAACGCCACAGCTGCGAATAAAGCCACATGATGGCTCACTCTCTGCATGACCACGCGCAGCACTCCCCATCTCTGAGTCACCCTCGCTGCGAAGGCCAAGGCAATTAATTAACAATTAAATCCTACCCAGGCACCGAATGATGCCAGCAATTCTCCGTAGGGACAAGGAGAGGCTGCTTAATATTGATGTGTCCCAGCAGGTGCGAATAATATCGGCCCCTCCTGACACTCCCCCCCCCCCCCCCTCGGCTGGTGGAGTTTAGTGAGCCGCACCAGCAGGGCCGGTGAGACACCCGGGCACCGGGACATGCCAGTGCCAGGCTCCGAAAGGGTAGACAGAGCTTCTGGCCGAGTGCCAGCTCCTGGATAGAGAGTGCCCGTTTGTCATTACGAGCGGGGAAACCATTTGGAATTTACTTAATCCTCGACGAGCCGTTGATGCATTGCCGCAGTCAACTGTGTCTAACCTGGCTTTTTCCTTCCATGACCACGATAACGCTTAATTTGCACACATGAGGTCCCCTCGCGAGTGAAGAGTTACTGTCTCAAGACTCACGAAGGAAGAAGAAAAAGGTGCCTTTCGGTAGCGCCTGCCACATCCTGAGGGAGTCCCAAAGCATTTTACAGGCGGTACATTTGGAATGTAGTCAGTATTGTAACATTGGAAACGCAGACAGCCAATTATGCGCACAGCGGGTACCCCCAACCAGCAACCTGATAACGGGCAAATGTTTGCGATGTTGGTTGAGGGGTAAATGTTGATGAGGACAGCAGGGAGAACTCACCTGCTCTTTTCAAAATAGCGCCATGCGATCTTTTTATGCCCACTTCAAAAGGGGGTCTGTCAAAGCCTCGGTCTCGACTGAAGGAGGGCACATCTGGCAACGCGGCACTTCCCCCAGTCTGGCGCTTGGAGGCTTGATCTAGAATTTGCACTTAGGTTTGTGACACACCGTTCAGGCCAGAGTGCCAGCCAATGAGCTACAGTCGATAGCCAGTGAAATGCACAGGGAAGGGGAGTTGATGCTGGCAGTATCATTGACCATCTTCTGGTCCCCGTCGATGCCTGCTACCCCGCTGCCATGGAACCCGCTGTGAGGGGAGCGGGGGGGGGGGACACGGGGGGACGAGGGGGGGGGGGGGGGGGACTTCAGTGGCACTGGAAAATCCAACAGGTGCTGAGGGCTGGACAACCTGGCCTCATGTTCATGTCTCGGACCCAACTTTCCTCCAGGTGATGAAAACCCCATTGTGAAACTGTGCAATTCAGTGTAGTCAAACCTCGGCTTAAAAACCTGATCAATGACATGAGATTGTACCATAGAATCATCGACCTTACCGTGCAGAAGGAGGCCATTTGGCCCATCGAGTCTGCACCGGCTTTTGGAAAGAGCACCTTACCCAAGCCCACACCTCCACTCTATCCCCATAACCCAGTAACCCCACCCAACACTAAGGGCAATTTTGGACACTAAGGGCAATTTATCATGGCCAATCCACCTAACCTGCACACCTTTGGACTGTGGGAGGAATCCGGAGAACCCGGAGGAAACTCAAACAGACACGGGGAGAACGTGCAGACTCCGCACAGACAGTGACCCAAGCCGGGAATCAAATCTGGGACCCTGGAGCTGTGAAGCATTTGTGCTAGCCACTGTGCTACCGTGCATACCATCACTATTAGGCGGGGTATTTACCCTTACGTGCACTGAAAGGTTGCGCGGGATTCTCCGGTGCCCCAGTCGCATGTTTCCAGACGGTGGGCCGATCGCGGGCGGTGGGATTCTATCACCCCGCCGCTTGTCAATGGGATTTCCCATCGTAACCACCCCACGCCACCAGCATATCCCGCGGGCTTAGGCGCTTTGCCGGCGAGAAAATTGAGTCGCAACAACCGAAGAATTCCGGCTGTTGACAGCAGTCGATCAAAAATCCATGAAGGTTTACCCGTCAAAAATAAAAAATCATCTCTCGGAAAGGGAAGGTTTTTGCGGCTGGATTTGACTGTGGTAAATCATCAATTTTCAAATCCCTCTGAGTAAAGCGATCTGTTCCAACTCAAGGCATCTGACATCCGACAAAGTCCTTTCAAGATATTTCATACATGCGTGCCGCACTTTCCATCCTGTGGTGTTGCTCCTGACTAAAATCAATTTCTTCACATATGTAACACTGAACAAATGGACCAGTTGTACTACAATGTTTGACCACTGTCTCCCACATCACCCTCACTGGGAGCATTTTACCAAAAGGATGGAACAGCTGAATCAAATTGCATTGAAATTAGACTTAAATTTAAATTAGACAACCCCACTTCCTGTGAGGACGTCCAACCCTGCTTGTTAACTGTGAATGACATGCCCCCTGCCCGACCTGAGGACCAGCCAGCCAAAGCTCCACCTCCATCATTATCAACGTGGGCACAGTAAGAAGTCTTACAACACCAGGCTAAAGTCCAACGGGCTTCTTTGGAATCACTAGCTTTCGGAGCGCAGCTCCTTCATCATGTGAGTAAATGTGAATAGTACCTCCCAAACCAATGGCTACAGACATCTAGATGTCTGAGGGCAAAAGTTGCACACCATCCCGATTTGGAAATAAATCGCCGTTCCTTCAGAAATCAAAAGATCCCACGGCACTATTTTGAAAGGCGTTTTCCCTGTTGTCCTGGTCACCTTTATCCCTCAATCAACAACACAAACGTTTGTCCATTATGAGGCTGCTGGTTGTGCGCACTTGCTGTGTGTATAATTTCCAATTTTACAATACAGACTACATTCCAAAAATACTTCATCGCGGGAGGCACGGTGACGCAGTGGTTAGCGCTGCTGCCTCACGATACCGAGGATCCGGGTTCGATTCCCCGCCCCGAGTCACTGTCCGTGTGGAGTTTGCATATTCTCCCCGTGTCTGCGTGGGTCTCACCATCGCGGCCCAAGGATGTGCCGGGTAGGTGGACTGGCCACGCTAAATTGCCCCTTAGTTGAAAAAAAAATGTTCCAAATTAAAAAAATACCTCATGGCTTGTGAAATGTTTTGAGGTTCCCGCAGCCCGTGAAAGGCGATATCTAAAGGCACCTTTTTCTGCTTCCTTTGTGAGTCTTGAGACAGAAATTCTTCACTCGCGAGGGGACCTCGTTTGTGCAAATTAAGCGTTATCGTGGTTATGGAAGGAAAAAGCCAGGTTAGACAGAGTTGAGGATTAAGTAAATTCCAAATGGTTTCCCCACTCGTAATGACAAACGGGCACTCTCGATCCAGGGGCTGGTACTCGGCCAGAAGCTCCGTCTACCCTTTCGGAGCCTGGCACTGGCTGCTGGAATGTCCCGGTGCCCGGGTGTCTCACCGGCCCTGCTGGTGCGGCTCACTAAACACCACCAGCCGAGGGGGGGGGGGGGGGGGGGGGGGGGGGGGTTGTCAGGAGGGGCCGATATTATTCACACCTGCTGGGACACATCAATATTAAGCAGCCTCTCCTTGTCCCTACTGGAGAATTGCTGGCATCATTCAGTGCCTGGGTAGGAATTAATTGTTAATTAATTGCCTTGGCCTTCGCAGCGAGGGTGACTCAGAGATGGGGAGTGCTGCGGGTGGTCATGCAGAGAGTGAGCCATCATGTGGCTTTATTCGCAGCTGTGGTGTTGAGCAGTTAAAGGGGCCATGTTATTGCTTTCAGAAAGTTGCTGGGGGAAGATCTGGGAAACATCCTGCTCACCAACACTCTGGGAGTATTTCTGCCCCATGGACGGCAGCATTTCAAGAACACAGATTTCGGAGAGTTGGTACAGACTTGCTTGGGCGAACGGACTCCTTCCGTACTGTAGGAATTCTAAATCCCTGCCATGTTCCCAGGGGCTAATAGAGATGGATATTAAATGCTGCCTTTGCCAATGATACCCGCATCCGATGAATGGATTGAAAGTGGATATTTTGAGGCCCTATTAAGAGTTAGACCACCGATCAGGGTTATGCTGTCAAGTTTTTCCGTGAGACACAGCCAAAAGTGACTGGTGTACTGCTCCCCAAATGGCCTTACGCACAACTGCAGAGCTTCAGCAACACGAGGTCAAGGCACAAATGAGGATGCCCATTCAGCCCATCCTGACACACCTATCCAAAGCTACAGTACAAGACTGACCCCTGGGATTGTAGGGCTGACTCATAAGGGGAGATTGAGTCGGTTATCATAGAATATCATAGAATTTACAGTGCAGAAGGAGGCCATTCGGCCCATCGAGTCTGCACCGGCTCTTGGAAGGAGCACCCTACCCAAGGTCAACACCTCCACCCGATCCCCATAACCCAGTAACCCCACCCAACACGAAGGGCAATTTTGGACACTAAGGGCAATTTAGCATGGCCAATCCACCTAACCTGCACATCTTTGGACTGTGGGAGGAAACCAGAGCACCCGGAGGAAACCCACGCACACACGGGGAGGATGTGCAGACTCTGCACAGACAGTGACCCAAGCCGGGAATCGAACCTGGGACCCTGGAGCTGTGAAGCATTTGTGCTGTCCACAATGCTACCGTGCTGCCCCCTAGTTAGGAGTGCATTTACTCGAGTTCAGAAGAATGACATTGGGATCCCATTGAAACCTATAAAAGTCGAACAGGACTAGACAGGGTCGATGCAGGAAAGATGTTCCCGATGTCCAGGGGGTCACCGTTTGAGGAAACGGGCTGGACCGTTTATGGAAGAGATGAGGAGAATTTTCTAAACCCGGAGAGTGGTGAGCCTGTGGTACTCGCTACCACATGAAGCAGCTGAGGCCAAAACACTGCACGTTTTCAAGAAGCAATTAGATATAGCACTCAGGTCGAAGGTGATTAAAGGATATGGGGGAATGGCAGATTCAGCCATGATCATAATGAAGATGGAGCAGGCTAAATGACCTCCTCTTGCTCTTATTTTCTTTTTTAAAATAAATTTAGAGTACCCAATTTTTTTTTCCAATTAAGGGGCAATTTGGCGTGGCCAACCCACCTAGCCTGCACATCTTTGGGTTGTGGGGGTGAAACCCACGCAAACACGGAGAGAATGTGCAAACTCCACATGGACAGTGATCCAGAGCCGGGATTCGAACCCGGGTCCTCAGCGCCGTGGTTCCGGTGCTAACCACTGTGCCATGTGCCGCCCCCTTGCTCCTATTTTCTATCTTACTACCGCCTTTACCAGCGTCCAAACATCCCTCAGATGGTTTCCCAGATTTTCGGCTTGATGGTTTTACCTTGAATTATAATAATAATAATAATCTTTCTTAGTGTTACAAGTAGGCTTACATGAACACGGCAATGAAGTTACTGTGAAAATTCCCTAGTCATCACATTCTGTTCGAGTACACAGAGGGCGAATTCAGAATGTCCAGTCCCCTAACAGCACGTCTTTCGGGACTTGTGGGAGGAAACCGGAGCACCCGGAGGAAACCCACGCAGACACGGGGAGAACGTGCAGACTCCGCCACAGACAGTGACCCAAGCCGGGAATCGAACCCGGGAGCCTGGCGCTGGGAAGCAGCAGCGCTAACCACTGTGCTGCCGAATTTCACTCAGGCATTCGATTGCTCGCTCCCTAAAATCTTCCTGACTTAAAATTCCCTCAGAGGCAAGTAAATTACCTCACCAATCAAACTCTTCCACAAAGAGCCTCAAATAACACGTTGCCAATAGAAACCGTCTTTCTCCAGAAAGAAAGCTCGTTCTTAGAAAAGAAAATCGAAATCCTATGCTGCAATGACTACTCTTCCTCTCGAGCTAATACATAAATCCCTAACAGGGGAAGAAGTCAGAATTTGTTTCTGTGCTGCGAGCTTTGAGATGCCAGCTGACTGCCGGCAGCCCGTTAGTCGCAGCCCTCGATGTGGCCACTAGGCGGGGACACGGCGGCACAACTCCACTTGAAAGCCTTTGGGAGCTGCAGGGCGAACTCACAGAAGCAGCTCCGAGTAGAACAGCCAAGCTGCTTAACCCCCTAAGCGCCAACGGCAGCCTTCAAATCAGAGTGTCTGCCTGCCCGGGCCCCATGCCTTAACGCCCGTGGGGTGGGGGGCGGGGTGGAAGACACAGCACCCAAACGGCTCAGAAACGCAGCTGTTCAAACTGGTTTTCAGCAGGTCGGCTATGCCAGCATGTGGGGACCCAGCGCCGATTAAAAATAACAGAATAGGTGAAGTAAATGAAAGGCAAGGGCGAAAATAATGCGTCAAGATCGGGAATCAGAAGTGGGCAACTTATGGACAGGGAGCAGAGAAGGACATAGAACATAGAACAGTACAGGCCCTTCGGCCCTCGATGTTGTGCCGAGCAATGATCACCCTACTTAAACCCACATAACCCGTATACCCGTAACCCAACAATCCCCCCATTAACCTTACACTACGGGCAATTTAGCATGGCCAATCCACCTAACCCGCACATCTTTGGACTGTGGGAGGAAACCGGAGCACCCGGAGGAAACCCACGCACACACGGGGAGGACGTGCAGACTCCACACAGACAGTGACCCAGCCGGGAATCGAACCTGGGACCACTGGAGCTGTGAAGCATTGATGCTAACCACCATGCTACCGTGAGGTAGTGACAAAGTGATAACTTTTAGATTGTGGATTAAGGTTGAGTTCAGGAGCAAGGATGTCTCACTGCAGCTGTACAGGGCCTTGGTGAGACCACACCTGGAGTATTGTGCTCCAGTTCTGGTCTCCTTATCTAAGAAAGGATATCTTTGCCATGGGGGGAGAGCAGTGGAGGTTCGTCAGTCTGGTTCCTGGGGTGGCAGCATTGTCGTATGAGGAGAGATTGGGTGGACTGGGCCTGTATTCACTGGAGTTTAGAAGAATGAGAGGGGGTGCAAATTCAAAATTCTGACAAGTCTGGCCAGGCTGGTGTGTTTTGTTATGCTCTTGGCGTAGCATAAGCTGCTTCCTTGACGTGCACTCTAACGAAGAAAGGTTCAAACTTGGAGATAGCTTCAACACGTTTATTAAACTATTAACAATTCTCCTACTTGGATTCGACTCTCCTGTTAATCCTGCTATAGCTACTCGGACTGTCGAACCAGTCTGCTACAATCCACGTGGTGGGTGTGATGTTCAATCAACCCTGTGTCTGTACTCACTGAGTGTCTCCACTGGAAAGGGGACGATCATGTGTGCTGTGTCCTTTATATATGGGTTGGTGTACCCCCTGTGGTAGTGTCACCTCTGTGTGTATCGTGAATGCCCATTGGTCGTGTCCTATCTCACAGACCCATTGGATGAATGTCTGTCTGTCATGCCTCTGGTGCTCCCTCTAGTGTCTAGCTAGTCTACATGTACTTATATTAACCCCTTGTGTATCTACAGTGATGCATATCACCATATGGTGCAGGGATGTTGTTTCCTCTGGCTGGGGTGGGAGTGTGGGGGTCGAGAACAAAAGGTCACAGTCTAATGACTCAGGGTAGGCCATTTGGAAATGAGATGAGGAGAAACTGGGGCTGGTTTAGCACAGGGCTAAATAGCTGGCTTTTAAAGCAGACCAAGGCAGGCCAGCAGCGCAGGTTCAATTCCCGTTCCAGCCTCCCCGAACAGGCGCCGGAATGTGGCTACTAGGGGCTTTTCACAGTAACTTCATTTGAAGCCTACTTGTGACAATAAGAGATTTTCATTTCATTTCAATCTCATGAGGAGAAACTCACTAGGGAGGGTGAATTGTGATGAGGATGCAGGGATCTTACAGCAAGATCTGGACAGGTTGGGCGAGTGGGTAAACCAATGGTAGATGCAGTATAATTTGGATAAGTGTGAGGTTATTCATTTTGGAAGCATAAACAGGAAGGCAGATTACTACCTGATTGGTTGTAAATTGGGAGAGGGGAGTGTGCAGCGGGACCTGGATGTCCTTGTGCACCACTCGCTGAAGGTAAGCATGCAGGTGCAGCAGGCGGTAAAGAAGGCTAATGGTATGTTGGCCTTCATTGCGAGAGGTTTCGAGTACAGAAGCAGGGATGTGTTGCTGCAATTGTACAGTGCCTTGGTGAGGCCACACCTGGAGTATTTTGTGCAGTTTTGGTCTCCTTCTCTGAGGAAGGATGTTCTTACTCTTGAGGGAGTGCAGCGAAGGTTTACCAGACTGATTCCAGGGATGGCGGGTCTATCATACGAGGAGAGATTGACTAGGTTGGGATTGTTCTCTCTGGAGTTCAGAAAAATGAAGCGGGATCTCATAGAGACTTATACAATTTTAACAGGACTAGATAGGGTAGGTGCAGGGAAGATGTTGGCAATGATGTGGGTGTGTCCAGAATCAGGGGTCACAGTCTGAGAATTCAGGGTAAACCATTTTGGACAGACATAAGGAGACATTATGCGAAAGGGGGCGTGACCCGCGGGTGGGTCGCGGGGAAGTGTCGGGAGGGTCATGGAGCCGTCCGTCGCGGCGCTCCCGATTGCGCAAATCTGCACGCAGCAGCCGGCTGTTAATAACGCCGGCTGCAAGCGGCCTGCAAAATGGCCGCGGACATGTAAAAAAAATACGGCCGCACTGCGCATGCGTGCCAGGTCATCGGCGTGCATGCGCAAAACTTTTTGTTTTACAAGTTTGAGAGGGGAGTTTATTCATTTATTTTATTAATTTAATTTTTATTTTTTTCATTTATTTTATCATTTTCTTTTACATGTTTGGGGGGTTTATTTGATAACATTTTACAGGAAAAAATTGCAGAACTTTGGAACAGTTGGAGACTCCATACTTTCCGATACCGGAAGGCTCCACCTTCATCCAACAGGTTCCATTGGAGGAGCGTGTACGAGGGCCAAATGGACCCAAAACCATTTCCTCCATTTTTGTCAGCAGCAAACAAGGTAAGAGAAAATGGTGAGTCGTGAAGGTTGGCTGGCGTGGGTCGCTAAGGTCGGCCGGGTTGGGTCCCGAAGGTTGGCCGGTTAGTAAAAATAGGTCCCCGGAAAAATTGCTTGAAGAACACTGATCTACAAGATACACTGCAGCAACTTGTTAAGCCTCCTTTGACAACAACTTCCAACCCCATGAAAGTCTACCAACTAAGAGGGCAAGGATAGCAGACACATGGGTATGCCTTCACCTGTAAGTTCCCCTTCAAGCAACACACCATCCTGTCATGGAACTATATCACTTCCCTCGTTGTTGCTGAGTCAAAGACCTGGAGCACGCTCCCTAACAGCACTGTGGGTGTACCTACACCAGATGGACTGCAACTGTTCAAGAAGACGGCTCACCATCACCTTCTCAAGGGCAATCAGGGATGGGCAGTAAATGTTGGCCTAACCAGTGATGTTCACATTACTTGAATTAAGGAAAATGAACAAACCAAGCTGTGGAAAGTATTAGGAGCTCAGGAGGGGAAAGTTAGCAAATAACAAATAACAAAGAACAGTACAGCACAGGAACAGGTCCTTCGGCCCTCCAAGCCTGCTCCGATCACATGTCCAATCTAGACCAACCACCTGTATCTTTCTGCACCCAGTCTGTTCATGTGCCTGTGCAGATAAGTCTTAAATAGCACTGAACATTCCTCCCTTGCCCGTGCTCACCTCCACGTGCCTTTTTCGGAGAATATTCCACCTCACTGAAATAGAGGTATGATAGAAAGGGGGAGGAGCTGAGAGAGAGAAAACTCCAGTCCGCAACAAGCTTTTAATTACAGACTAGCTATAACTGGGATGGATAATGCCGGTGTCTCTCCAGAAAAGGGAAACAGGACTAAAGTAGACATGTTACTATTGTTGCCTCCAGCTTGTTTGCAATACAGTAAACAAACTTGCAAGCGTTTCTACTTCCAGTGAAACCATAAAAGATGGGAAGCCTGTGTAACCATTCAAAGTGTCAGACCAGAAGATAAGGAAGGAAAAGGCAAAAAAGTAAAGGTGCAAAGTCACCTAAATCAGTGATGGGAACCTAGGCAAGTGAGTGGACCTCCTTCTTCTCAGTGGGCCACAAAATTGAAATTGCGGCTTGTTATTATTATTATTAATAAAGATTATTATTATGTCCTAAAGCACCTCACAGGCAATGCTGTGCTTTACGAAATGTTGTCGCTATTCTAGTGCAAGGAATCCAGCGGTAAAATTCTGCACAGCAAGATCCCAAAGATAAGCAGTATGATAATGACCAGATCATCTGCTGCCTCTTTTTTCTCAGTGGTTGAGGGTTAGGTGTTCGCCAGGTCACCCTGGTTAACTCCACTGGCTCTTCTATGCCTGTGTTCCTTTACATCCACCTTCAAAAGGCGATACCTCTAACAGACCTGCATGCCTTTGGTAGTGCGCTGGAGTCCCGGCATATCCCTAAAACTAACCGATGTGAGAAGCAAATGAGATTCGAAAACCCAACTCGGAGAAAGTTAACAACTGCTCCCTCTTTCTTCCTTTCTGAGCTTGCTACAGTTCGACCTGGGTATTGTGGTGAAATGCATCACTGTAAATACACAAGGGGTTAATGTAGATACACTAGGACTAAGTAAACACTAGAGGGAGCACCAGAGACATCATGACATGCAGACATACAGCTAGTGAACACATAGAATAGGACACGGCCAATGGGCAGTCAAGACACCCAGAGGTGACACCACCACAAGGGGGCATTATGCAACCCATATAAAAGGGCAGGGCACACATGCTCTTCCCCTTTGCACAGACAGCACTTAGTGAGAAGCACAGGGGCAGATCAGAAGCACCACACCCACCGCATGGCTTAGAGCAGACTGGTTAGTTAGATTGAGTTCCTGTAGCCAGATTAGCAGGAGAGTCGAACTCAAGTAGGAGAATTGTTAACTGTTCAATAAATGTGTTAAACCTATCTCCAAGTCTGAACCTTCCTTTGTCAGAGTATACATCAAGGAAGCAGCTTATGCTACATGAAGAAGCATAACACAACAGGTATCTTGCTGATAAATCTCCCCCATCACCCAAGGTCGGTTGGAATTTTCATCCTCAGGAACCTTCCGCTCCAACCTCTGTGCTTCAGCCGTCTAATGTATTCAAACCTTCTACCTCCTCCGCTTTGATCAAAGGTCGAACCGCTTTCAAAATGTCTTATCCTTCAAAATGTCACACGATACAGCCTCCCCTCATCTCTTACACTTAACTCCCCAGTCTTCCCAAAACTGCAGCTGCATTCCTGCCAAGCAACGGGGGGAGGGGGGGGGGGGAGGGTGGGCTGGTGGGGAGGGGGTTAGGTGCTGGGGGAGTTGTGAGGCTGACAAATAGCTATAGCAGGGACCGAGAGGCTTCATGTCACCAAAATCTCCTGCGCCCCTCGAGGCTCAGACATCTGCCTTGACAGATACACCCAATCCGTGGCGCAGGGTTCAAATCCGCTCAGTCCCACACATTTGCCTCAAAGGCAAAGTGTCTGCCAGATGCGAAAAATAAAATGTTGGAGTTTGCAGCTCTATTGATTTTTTTTTAAGTCGATCCGACATCCTGCAGTGCTATGCATGACTGGACACCATAGTTATGTTCAGTGTCATATTTTCTGAGGCAATATTTTGCATTAAAAATTCAGTTCTGAAGCGACAATGTTTCGTCACACGAGAGTCACGGAGAAAGTAATTACAAGTCAGATTACATGTGAGGATTGAAGGGGCTTCCTTTCAGGAACTGTGAGGGTTGTTTTTTTTTTACACCACTCTGCTGTCGGAATTCAGGCTATTGTCCGTCCTTTTTCAGTTCAGAGTCATGGGCATAGAATCATAGAATTTACAGAAGGAGGCCATTCGACCCATCAAGTCTGCACCGGCCCTTGGAAAGCGCACGCCCACTCACACTCAGACCTCCTCCATCCCAAACCCCTTAACCCAGTAACCCAAATTTACCTTTCTGGACACTAAGGGCAATTTAGCATAGCCAGATCACCTAACCCACACATCTTTGGACTGTGGGAGGAAACCGGAGCACCCGGAGGAAACTCATGCAACACAGGGAGAACGTGCAGACTCCGCACAGTGACCCAAGCCGGGAATCAAATCTGGGACCCTGGAGCTGCGAGGCAACTGTGCTAACCATTGTGCTATTGTGCTGCCCCCAGTAGGTCATCAACAACAGCTACCTACCTTCATATAGCACCTTCAACTCAGCAGAAAATGTCTTTAGGTGTTCCACAAGAGTCTCGTCAAATAAACTTTGACAGTGAGCCATAAAAACAGAAGGGTTTTTTTTTCTGACCACTGAGATACGAGTCAGTATTACACTCTTAAAATCAAGCTTTGCTGAAGAGGTAGGATTTAATAAGTTTCTTAAAAGTGGTTGGGGGGGGGGGGGTGGAGATCTTTTGGGGGGAGCGTGTGGATAAGGGGTACAATGTCTGAGAGGTTTAGAATGGGGATTCTGGAGGTTAAGTTCGAGGCTGCTGAAAGCATCTTACTCCAATTGTAGACATGACGTGGAGATGCCGGCGTTGGACTGGGGTGGACATTGTAAGAAGTCTTACAACACCAGGTTAAAGTCCAACAGGTTTGTTTGGAATTACTAGCTCTTTCATCAGGTGAGTGACGAGGTAGGTTACACAAACACAGTATATATAGACAAAGTCAATGATGCAAGATAATACATTGAATGCGAGTCTTTGCAGGTAATTAAGTCTTTACAGGTCCAGATGGTACAACTGGAGAGAGGGATAATCACAGGTTAAAGAGGTGTGAATTGTCTCAAGTCAGGACGGTTGGTAGGTGTGGTTATATGCATCACTGTAAATACACAGGGGGTTAATGTAAATACACTATGACTAAGTAAACACTAGAGGAAGCACCAGAGACGTCATGACATTCAGACATACAGCTAATGAACACATAGAATAGGACACAACCAATGGGCAATCAAAACACCGAGAGGTGACACTGCCACAAGGGGGCATTACACAACCCATATATATGGAAAATGTACACATGCTCTGTCTCTTTCCACAGGAGGCACTTAGATAGTAGGACAGGGGCAGATCAGAAGCATCACACCCACCACGTGGCTTAGAGCAGACTGGTTAGTTAGACTGAGTAACTATAGCTCGATTAGCAGGAGAGTCGAACTCATAGAGAACTGTGCTGATGGTTCAATAAATCACATTGAACTTACTTCAAAGTCTGGAGTATCTTTTGGTCAAAGCTGCATCGAGTTGCAGCCTGTGTTATCCCAGAGTACATAACACAACAGTAGGATTTTGCAAGCCCAGGCCGGATGGTGGGGGGGCTCAATGTAGTGAGACATGAATCCAAGATCCCGGACTCTTGTGTGCCGGACTTGGCTATCAGTTTCTGCTCGGCGATTCTACGTTGTCGTGCACCTTGAATGCTGCCTTGAAGAACGCTTACCCGAAGATAAGAGGCTGAATGCCCTTGACTGCTGAAGTGTTCCCCGACTGGAAGGGAACATTCCTGCCTGGCGATTGTCGTGCGATTGTAGAGTAAGAGATCCGAACGAGAGGAACTCAGAGATTTTTCAGAGGGTTTAGGGCGGTAATAGAGAGGGGCGAGGCCATGGATGGATTTATAAATGTGAAGGAATTTTTTTTAATTGAGGCATTGCGAGGGAAGGATGCCAATGCAGGTCAGTAAGCACAGCGGTGATGGATGGACAGCGTTTGGTGTGAATTAGGATATGGACAGCAGAGTTTGGATAAAGAAGGAAACAAGATTTAATGTGCTGTCTCTTTAACTGTGAGCAGAACACCGTTTACATCACTGTTGGGAAAAAAAAACTGCTTTAATGTCGAGGTCCACTGTGGTTTAACCTGCAACTTTTCAAAAGCTGACATTTCATCAATGCCCATAAATCATCCCGGGCTGCTTACTCGTCAACAAGAAACATGTTGGATGCAATTTTGCACTCGACTTTAATGTCTTAACATGCAGCAAGCCAGGTTTTGATATTTACTGTAACAGAACAATAGGGAGAAGGACCTGTCCGTTGATTTGCATGAAAAGTGGGTATTTGCATAATTAATATTTGGCATTTTTGTGATCACATCTTTTCTCGCAACGAGCTATGAATAGAAACAATCTCGGGTAGGTGTTTAGATTAAGCCTTTAACCCTTTCCCCAGCAAATGTCAGTGAAATAGTGTAGGAGTAGAGACGGATTGTCATTCGAGATAGTCCCAGGATTGATCTCAAGCCTCTGTTTACTTTGGTGGAAGGGGGAATGTTGGAGCGTCTGGGATGCAGGAGAAAAGAACCAACCTGGATGGGGTTGGCGATGGCGGGGGGGAGGTGGATTCCTGCTCCTGATTGCTGGCCCTTCGTGTCCAGGAAAGTATGGAGGGTGATTTAGGAATAAGCCTGAATGCCCCCTACAGTTAAAAAGCTGGCCAACATTCGCCATGTAGGCACAGAATTGGAAAACGCCAAGTACAGGGTGGTACCCATTGTACGGTACACGGCGACAGGGCATAGAATTACTGTTAAATTACTCTAGCAAGAGCTGGTTGTGGTAGAGATCAGCAAATACCAGTAATAAGTTGGGAAGGGACACTTTTCAGAAAAAAGATGATAGCCAGGGAGCTCATGCCTCTCCAAAGCGAGGCCTTTATAATTATAAAGGGATTTGACAGGGTAGAATTAAGGTTTATTTTATCTGTGGAAGAGTCCCAACCTAAGTGAGCCACTGACAATTTCAGCAAAGAACTCAAGAGAAATGTCTTTACCCAAAAGTGTGGTAAGAATTTGGGATTTGCATTTGTTGCCCATCGTTAGACTTTTAATACCAGGTTTTTACTGAATTCCAATCTGCTGTGGTGGGATTTGAACCCTGGCCACCAAAAGATTACCCTGGGCCTCTGGATTACTAGCCCTGTGACAATGCCATTGTGTCACCACCTCCTGTGACATGGACCAGTTCTGCTGAGTGACCTGTTCTTATGCTAGAGGCAGTGGCGTAGTGGTGTCACTTTACTAGCAATCCGGGGTAATGCTCCAAGGATCCGGGTTTCAATCCCACCATGGCAGAGGGTGAAATTTGAATTCAGTAAAAATCGTAATGGGCCATGAACTGATTGTTGTAAAAACCCATCTGGTAGAAGGAAATCTACTGTCCTTACCTGGTCTGGCCTACATAGGACACTAGATCCATTGCAATGTGATTTACATGGAGGCCCAGCCAGTGACCACATCACAAAAGAAAAGTTATATGTATTTTGTTTAACGCCTTGTAAGATTAATCACCCCAAGGGGCGTAGGGGAGGATTTTTGTTTTCTGGTACATTGCCGCCTAACTTATCTGTGTTCCTATCTGGCTTCACACATCTCCTAGCAGATTACACAGCTCTAGATGGGGTGAGGAGACATGGATTGATCATGCTAAATTGTCCCTTTGTGTCCAGGGATGTGCAGGTTAGGGTGGGTTACGGGGATAGGGCGGGGGAGTTGTCCTGGATGGGGTGCTCTTTCAGAGGGTGGGTGCAGACTTGAGGGGCTGAACAGCCTCCTCCCTCCAGGGATCCGATGATTCTATCAAATGGAACGGCTGAATTTCACGTCCCTTCCCCCCCCCCCACCTCCCTCCCCCCCCCCCCCCCCCCCCACCCCCCCACCAAGCACGTTTTGCAATTTTAAAAAATGACATTGCGAAAAGACAGGAGTTTCCACACGCCGTATCTGAGTTTTTAAATTCGAAATAAGAACACACTCAAATAGAATATTTTGCCACTGGGAGATGCTTTGGGAAACAAAGTGTGGCCAAGATTTGGAGTGTGGGAACGTGGCAGCAATTGAACAATGGAGCTGTTCCTTCAGCAACACAATCCAATCTCACACTGGAGAGGTGCAGACGAGCAAAGGCCACCGAGTGAGAGAGAGCTTTCCTTTTCAGCACCACGAGCATTGTGCTTCTGGTAAAAACACACACCCCCTTTCAGCAAAATACGACTTGGGACCGAATAGATATGAAACCAAAGGCGGCGAAATCGCTCCTTTAATTACAGTAATTGTCTATCTATCTTGAGAAATACACCTTCTGCCTCTTCTTATGCCCGTGTTCACGGCGCCTCCCTGAACAGGCGCCGGAATGTGGCGACTAGGGGCTTTTCAAGGTAACTTCATTTGAAGCCTACCCGTGACAATAAGCGATTTTCATTTCATTTCATTGACCTGGAGGGACTCGTTCTCAAGGAACCTGACTCTCACTGTCTTCTAGAAAGAATGTTACTTGGTAGTCCATTCTTCTGGGAGGAGGGGGGTGGAGGGGGGGGGGGGGCGGGAATCCATCTGCAGAATGCCTTTCCTGCATTTTGTAATACTTTGCTGGCCTTCACACAGCGAGGACACATCAAAAGCGCTTCATTAATAGTTAAAGGTGTTTTGACATATCCTGAGGTCGTGAAAGGTGCAAAGGAAAATCATCCTGGTGCCGCTAAAATATCTCTATTCTGGTGGAATGCACTGTGGTGGGTGAGTTACAAGCGCCTGAATTCTCTCCAACTTTCATCTTATTGCCTGAAATTTATTCTGTCTAAACCTGTGGAAGTTGAACCCCCAATTAGGACACTAGTGTGCGAATGTCAGTGTGGAGTCAGAGCTTCAGCCTTAGTTGTTAGACAGTAGAGCAACTGGGCTGCCTGTGGAGGGTTCCCATTTTGACAACTGTAGCTATCTTTAGCTACCAACAGAAGCAATAGCCTATTTTAAAACAACACGGTGCTCATTTTCTCTTGCAACAACGCTGACACTGTTGTTGATACGTCGACTGCTTATACTTGTACGGGGAGCTGCTGTGTAAATGAGAAGCAAGATCACAGGGCAGCAAAAACCCCCTTTCTTGACTGTACGCGAGAACGCGGAAGACTGCCATTGATGTGCCAGTCAGAATTTCTCCCTGTGTTCTTCAGATGGCTGAAAGCCGACGGCCGCCCCTTTGCTCGACCACCACGATGTTGGGGAAAGCATGAAAATTCTGCTCTGCACAGCAGCCTTCGCAAGTTCCTGAACTTCAATGCAGACACTGCAGTCAATGGCACTTGTCAAAACTGATAGAAACTAGTGGTTGCCAATCAGGAGGCAGTATACATCCAGCAGGTGGGGTCAGTTTAGTTGGTGCATTCCTATGCTGATTGTTTTCAGCTGCTGGTTTAGTTGATATGGTCATGGAAAAATCATTCCAAAATTGATGGGCGACATGCACACATATACACACAGATATGCACACATATACACTCAGATATACGCACATATACACACAGACATGCACATGTACACATGCAGACACAGACATTCACACGCAAAGAAACAGTCACAGACAGACACACACAGACATACACACATATACATACAGACATACACATATACACATACAGACACAGACATACACACGCAAAGAAACAGTCACAGACAGACACACACATATGCATACATACACACACACAGACATACACATATACACATACAGACACAGACATACACACGCAAAGAAAGTCAGACAGACACACACACAGACATACACATATACACATACAGACACAGCCATACACACAAAGATACAGTCACAAACAGACACACACACATATACAAACAGACATAAATATATACACCTACAGGCACAGACGTACACACGCAAAGATACAGTCACAGACAGACAAACACATACACAGACAGACACATCCACACACAGACTGACACACGCACACATAAACACACAGACAGACACATACAGACAGACACACATGCATGCACACACACAGATACAAATGCAGACATATACAGATACACACACCAATACAGACCCACAGACAGACACAGACACACATGCACATACAGATACACACAGACATTCAGACAGGCAGACACATACACAGACACACACAGAGGCAGACAGACATGCACACACAGACAAACAGACACATACACACATAGACCTTCTACTGGGCAGCACAAGTAGCTAGCACTGTGGCTTCACAGCGCCACGGTCCCAGGTTTGATTCCCCACTGGTCACTGTCTGTGAGGAGTCTGCACGTTCTCCCCGTGACTGCGTGGGTTTTCTCCGGGTGCTCCGGTTTCCTCCACAGTCCAAAGATGTGCAGGTTAGGTGTATTGGCCATGTTAAATTGCTATTAGTGTCCAAAAAGGGTAGGAGGGGTGATTGGGCTATGGGGATAGGGTGGAAGTGAGGGCTTAAGTGGGTCGGTGTAGACTCAATGGGCTGAATGGCCTCCTTCTGCACTGTATGCTCCATGTATCTATGTATCTATGTAGACATACATGCACTCAAACACAGACAAACACACACGCACGTACACAGAAGACACACACACACGCATACAGACATAACAGGCACCTACATTTCTTCCCCACTCCCTCTCTTCTTATGGTGCTAACTCTCATGGTTCGATAAGTAATGTGTTCTGATACCTCAGTCAATTCTCAGTTTGAACCGCAAGGACATCACAGCTGAGGTAAACCCTGTCCTAACCCATTGTCCACATAAACACACATACACCAGCAAGGCCAGGAATCAGAACTGTTTTACAATGTCATTGCCTTCACCTGACCAGTGCTGAAGTCACTTTGTGAAGCTGGCTGAGATCAGCTCACTGAGCATAAACTGGAGATGAATGAGGGGAAAAGAGCTGATTTGGGCAGCTCCATTTCAAGCTGGACAGTACCAAGAAAGGGCAGCGTTTCTTCTGTTCTGGCTCTCACGTTTTGATTGCCTTCTGTCACATGTACTGCTAGCATTGCCCGGCCATAAGAAGTGAGAAAGTAACACACAATGCACCTAATCTGTGTTGAAAGCGGAGAAAAGAAGAGATGACAAGAAGCAATGAATACTAACTATTTTTGTACAAGTCGCACCTCTTGTCATGATATTGTCATGGGAATGTCACTTTAAGAAATGTTTATCTTCTCAAGTGGCTGCAGTGATGTCAGTGTGTGGGTGGAGCTGGGCTCTGGCTCTGCTTTTTACTTTCGTTTTGAGCTGGAAGCTGTTTTTGGCTCTGAGCTTTAGTTTCGTTTTCAGTTGGAGAGCTGCATTCAAACCAAGGAGGTGTATTGTGGTCCCTCTCTCTGCATGCTAAAGACTGTCTCCACATCACTTGATGATTTCAAAGTAATACCTGTTTCTGTAAGGAATGCAAAGCTACTGGGCTGAGTGCCAACGCCGGAGTGAAACCCGGAGTGTTTTACTCCGGCGTCTGAGGCCGCTCCTTTCACCCTATTCTCCCCCCCCCCCCGGGGGCTAGGAGTGGTGGTTCGTGAATCCCGAATGCCCGGCCTTGATGCTTGCGTCAAAGCGGCGCACCGGGAATGACACGGCCGGCGGCACCGAAGTGATGTCAGCCGCGAATGCGCAGGTTGGCCGGCTCCACCTGCGCATGCGCGGTTTCCGTCTTCCCCTTCGCTGCACCCGCAAGACATGGCGGCTTGATCTTGCGGGGCGGCGGAGGGAAAAGAGTGCGTTGTTTACAGACGCCGGCCCGACGATCGGTGGGCACCGATTGCGGGCCAGACATCTGCTGAGCACACCCGTGGTGCTCGATCCTCCCTCCGCCCCCCACAGGCCCCACACTCACCTGTCGTGCTCTGTTCACGCCGGCAGCGACCAGGTGTGGTTGGCGCCGGCGTGAACCGGTCGGGTTCGGCAGGCCGCTTGGCCCATCCGGGCCGGAGAATCGCCGGTCACCGTGAGGAGCGGCGATTCTCCGAGCGGCGTGTCAAAAAACGCGAGGGAATGAGGAATTGAACAAATGAATGTGAAATAAAATGGGATAATTAGTTAGAATAATGTAGAGGATAGAGCTGGTCTGATGGTAGTGAGTTAGCATGAACAAAGGAATTCAGCAAAGCTGGCCAGGAAGGGGGGGAGGGGAGCCTCGTGCAGAGGGTGGTGAAAAGAATGCTGGGTAACAAGAGGCCCAGGGTTGAGGAATGCAAAGTGAGCCAATCAGGATATATGGCCAGGTCAGGAGGTGTATAGAATGACCTATGGGAATCTTGTATGTGAAACTTGATGCCATTTGAATGATATGTATAGAAGATCTCTTTGTCCTCTGTCTCACTCGGCTTTGGGAGTTTCAGGAGACTATATGTGTTCTGAATCTCTATAGAGCGGGTCAACCTTGCAAGTTGTTTAAAAATAAATAATACCATACCTACAGATCTCTCTCGAGTTTTATTGAGGCCAGACTGACAGGTAAAGAACTTAATTTGTCACATCAGTCCATAAGAGAGTCATTTAGGCGTCTGGTATCTGCGGGGAAGAAGCTGTTTTTGAATCTGTTAGTGGGTGCTATATAAATGTCTTGCTGTCGCGGTAATGTCAGGTCATGTGCAAATTGAGGAATGCTACAAATGGTTTACCATTGTGCTATTCATATTATAACTTTGCTAAGCTTGCCAGAACGCAACGAAGAAAACAAAATGGAAATTGCGTCTCGATGAAGACACCCACCGGATCTCAAGGATTAAAAATCACAGTCCTACGGTTAACAGCTTGCACACACCTGATCCATAGAGATGCAGCTCCAATGTATAAAAAATTAGTTAAAGGCAAGCACCTCAGCAACCTTCTCTGCTCTTCCTTCCAAAAGGATCCAGATAAGAAAAATGAAATGATTTCTGTTGATCAGGGATGAATAATTTGGACTCTTATTGTTTCTTGTTTTGGTTTAGCTAGGGGCTGGTTTAGCTCACTGAGCTAAATCGCTGGCTTTTAAAGCAGGCCAGCAGCACGGTTCAATTCCCGTACCAGCCTCCCCGGACAGGCGCCGGAATGTGGCGACTAGGGGCTTTTCACAGTAACTTCATTGAAGCCTACTCGGGACAATAAGCAATTTTCATTTTCATTTCATTTCATATATAGACATGTCCTGGACTTGAGCGTGAGGAACACAGTTTTAACATGTGCAGCTGGACTAGAAACTTGGCGATGTATTTGGCAATCAGCCCTAGTAAGGGGACAGAGGAGATTCACCAGGATGTCACCAGGAATGAGAGGCTTCAATAATGTTCTGGTCACCGCATTGTCAGAAGGACGTGGAAGCTTTGGAGAGAGTGCAAAGAAGGTTCACCAGGATGTTGCCTGGTCTCGAGGGTGTTGGCTATGAGGAGAGGTTGAATAAACCAGGATTGTTTTGACTGGAAAGACGGAAGGAAGACCTGATAGAGGGCGACAAAATTATGAGAGGCATAGACAGGGCGGAGAGTCAGAGGCTTTTTCCAAGGGTGGAAGTGTCAATGACAAGTGGGGCACAGGGTAAAGGTGAGAGGGGGAAAGTTTAGGGGAGATGTGCGAGGTACGTTTTTCACACCGAGAGTGGTGGGTGCCTGGAACATGCTGCCCGGGAATGAGGTGGAAGCAGGCACATTAGCAACATTTAAGAGGCAATGGATGGATATATGAATAGGGAGGAAATAGAGGGACACGGACCGAGAAAAGGCAAAAGGTTTTTTGTTTAAGTTAGGGCATCGTGATCGGCAGAGGCTTGGAGGGGCCGAAGGGCCTGTTCCTGTGCTGTACTTTTGTTCTTTGTTCAACTATCTGGAGAGATTGGAGAAGCTGCCGAGAAGAGTGAAGACTAAGGTGACGTTTCATGGGAGTGTTCGAAATTAAGAAGGATCTTGAAGGAGCAGGCGAGGGGCGAATCATTTCCTCAGGTGGGTTGGGCAATCAGAGTTCACAATTTTCAAATAATTGACCAAAGAACAAGAGAGGACAAGGGAGTTGTGGCAGAGTCGGATTGCATGGGAACTTTTAAACGGCAATTGGAACATATATTTGAAGAGGGCTAATTTGCAGGGTTATGGGAAGAAGCTGAGGTACATGAATAAATCGGATAGCTCTTTCAACCAGACAACACAGGCACTACAGGCCTTCTGGGCTGTAAGATGCAAATTATTTAACGATTACATAAATAAGAGGATTAAAACCATATTTTAATAAGCATCAAACAAATATTTTAATGTGCACATATGTTCAGGGAACTCCTCAAAGCCTCCTCTAAAAGTTCCCTGGTTTGATTCACTTCGAAGAAAAATAAAAGGGACAGACAGCAGGTAATCTGTACAAAACGTAATGGAGGCAGAAACCTGTTAAAAAGAAAACTAATATTTTCGCGACACCTTTCACAGTCTCAGGGGGTCCCAAAGGCATTTTACATGCGAGGGCTTAGAGTTGAAGTGCAGCCACCGTTGTAAGGTTGGATGTGCGGCAGCCATTTTGTGCACAGCAAGCCCCCAGAAAGAGCAACGTGACGATGACCAGTTGATCTGTTTTTTCTTTTAATTTAGAATGCCCAATTTATTTTTACCAATTAAGGGGCAATAGAGCGTGGCCAATCAACCTACCCTGCACATCTTTGGTTTGTGCGGCCGAGACCCAAGCAGACACAGGGAGAATGTGCGAACTCCACGCGGACAGTGACCCAGAGCCGGGATCGAAAATGGGACCTCGGCGCCGTGAGGCAGCAGTGCGAACCACTGCGCCACCGTGCTGCCCTAAGTTGATCTGTTTCAGCACTGTTAACCGAGGGACGAATATTGGCCGAGACAGCAGGGGGAGTTCCTCCACACTTCTTCAAGTGGAGCTGTGGGATCTTTCCTACTCGCCAGCGAGGGCAGATAAGGCCAACCGAATAGCAGCGTTTCCGACAGTGCTGCACTCCCCTGGTTGTTGGGGGCCGGCCTGGGTCGTGTGTGCTTACCTCCCCGGAGCAGAGCGTGAACCCTTCAAACCCAAAGTTGATGCCAATCAATCCAGTCGAAACGGTAGTTAACAAGAACTGTGGTTTTAATCAGCTAGAATGTGCCCACCAGTAGCTCCTCCCGCACTGAGAGGCTGTCCCGGATCGATGGATTATATACCTTCTCAGAGGGGCGGAGCTACAGGCGGAGCCAACAACAACATCAACACAACAATAACAGGGAGTAAATACAATAATATATACAACAGCCATACGTGGCTCACCACAAAGGTCAAGAGCCACAGCTGACAATGGAGGCAAGGGTTGTGGGCGCGATGGAGGGGAGGTGGGGGTGACGACGTACGTCACAGTTGACCCACCGCATTTAAAAACCCAGCAAAGTATCTTTTTTTTTTGCAAGTGTCGTTAAAGTTCTATCCTAAATATGCGACAGCAATCTTCGCCTCTTCATTCTGCGGCAGCAGCACAGCGTTTGCGACGCGCGCTGGTCATAAAGACAACCATTAAAAAAAAAAGCCACATATTAACTGTCTGAACAGCCCGAGACACTTTATGAGCAAATAAAATCATCTTCATTTTGGTCAGCTAATTAACATAGGCCCCAGAGTTTGAATGTTCCAGTGGGGGTCAGTGAGCTAAAACCTAATTAATAGCAGCTCACAGCTGTGGATAGGGCTGGCAATTAACGCTGTCCCAAGTTAGAGCTCAACTCCCTGGATATTTGATGGCTGTTAATACTGCCTCCGCACTCCATGCACTAATAGGAACGAGGTATGACAAGGGCTTAAACTCCCACCCCCTCCCCCTTCAATGAATCTCGAAAGACTCACTGGGTTGCAAACACCATTCGTCTGGCAGGGGTCAAGAAGTGCGGTAACTTTTCCAATGTATGCGTCATTCTCATTCATTCCCCCCCACCTCCCCTCGCCTATTTTCCGTGTTTTTTTGGAGTAAGCAGTGTCCTGACAGGCTCTCTGCACATGAGGAGCCACTGCACTAAATACCTTAGATTAACTTAAACATTCACTCCCTTCACCTCCACCGCAGTGCAAACCAGCTGCAAGTTGCACGGCGGCAACTACAACAAGGCTCCATCAGCAACGCTTTCCAAACCCGCGGCCCCTGACCACCTAGAAAGCCAGGACCAGCAGGCACAGGGGAACACCATCACCTACATGTTCCCCTGTAAGTCAAGCGCCATCCTGAATTGCAACGATGGGCAGGATTTTACGCCACTCCGCGCCCCCCCCCCCCCGATGCGTGTTTTGCAATGGTGGAGGCAGCCTGCAATTTGCTGGAGGTGGAATCTTCCACTGTCGACAGGGGTTCCCCATTGTTCAGCCGCCCACTCATGTGCCTGTTGATAGGAAAAAAAATAGTTGCCGGTCCAAGATTCCCCAATTTTTTTCTATCTATTCCTTGAGAGGTGGAGTTGTCAATTGGACTCATTATTCAAATCAGATGGACACTTCCGCACAGTAACCCAGCCAGAGTCCAGGGTTCGATTCCCGGCTTGGTTCACTGTCTGTGTGGAGTCTGCACGTTTTCCCCGTGTCTGCGTGTGTTCCCTCCGGGTGCTCCGGTTTCCTCCCACAAATCCCGAAAGAGGTGCATTTTCGGTGTCCGTGCTGTCGTGAACGCCGTCGCGTTTCATGACGGCGCGAAATGGGCGTGGACAGTCAGGATTCTGGCCCCCATAGGGGGCCAGCACAGCGCTGGAGCGGTTCTCCTCGTACAGCCTTACATCCTGGCGTGGACTGGGGGCGGTGCCAACCCACGCATGCGCAGTGGCGAAGCGCCAACCAACGCATGCGCGGTAGACCCGCGGAACGCTCCGGCCCCGCGCAACATGGCGTGGGGGTTCTGGGGCCAGAAGCGGAACAAAGTAAGCCTTGGGGGTGGGGGGGGGGGGGGAGAGAGAGAGAGAGAGAGGCTGGGCCCGCCGATCGGTGAGCCCTGATCGTGGGCCAGACCCCATCGGAGGCCCCCCCCCCACCCGGTGAAAGAGTGCTTTTCCCCGCCCCACAGGCTGCCCCCCGACCCTTAGCGCAGATTTCCCACCGGCAGTGACCAGGGGTGAACGGCGCCGGCGGGACTCTGCCGTTTCCGCGTGGCCACTCGGCCCATCCGGGCCGGAGAATTGGCGGCCTGGCCGCAGACAGCAGCCCGCGACCGCCACCCACCAAACTCGCCGATTCTCCGCATCTCGGAGAATCGCGTGCCGGCATCAGGGCGGCGTGGCGCGGTTGTGGCGTTTCTCCAGCCCGGCGTGGTGCTGGGAGAATCGCGCCCATAGAGTCACATGTAGGCCAGACAGGGTAAGGGTGGCAGATTTCCTTCCCTCAGGAGGCATCAGTGAACCAGATGGGATTTTACGACAACGGTCATCATTCCAGATTTTTGGGGATGTCTTTCATTGAATTCAAATTTTTACCATCTGCCGTGGTGGGATTCGAACCCAGATCCACAGAGAATTACCCTGGGCCTCTGAATCACTACGAGGAGACAATACCACTACGCCATTGCCTCCCCTTGCTAAGTGCTTGTCCCCCTCCTTCGCCTTGACAAACAGGCGTCCTGTGTTAGTGTACGTGACTTATTTAATCTCTCCTTAAATCACAAGGATTTGGAGCCGTGATTAACAAAATTTAATTACATTAGTTCATCGTAGCTCAAGATCATTGAATGTTAATTCATTTTTCTATTCTGCAGCTGCAAGGCTAAAGTATTCCCCAGAGTGCATTCTGGGAGGCTGTGTCCACAAATACAGATGCTTCACTGAATGGAGTTTCGAGACCCCCCCGGACGAAGAGCGAGGACTTTTCGCTGTCGGTCGACGGGGTTCCAGCTCTTTTAATGCCAGGGGAAAAGGGGTGTGAGCCGGATCTAGAACCTGCGCCCGTAGCTTGTTATTTCTTGTTTTAAGCGCCAGAGCTATTCTGCGGGAGGTGTGGACAAACGCAGGCAGTTAGGGGTAATAGAATCCCGACAGCGTGGAACGAGGCCATTTGGCCCATCGAGTCTGCACCGACCCTCGGAAAAAGGCAGCCTGCCCAGGCCCACTCCTCCAACCTATCTCCATAGTCCCATAACCCCATTGGACATGAAGGGGCAATTTATCACGGCCAATCCACCTAACCTGCACATCTTTGGACTGCGAGAGGAAACCGGAGCACCCGGAGGAAACCCACGCACACACAGGGAGGACGTGCAAACTCCAGGCTGGAATTGAACCCGGGTCCCTGGCGCTGTGAGGCCGCAGTGCTAACCACTGTGCTACGGTGGCGCCTCCACGGGACTCAGCCCCTAGTCTGGTACAAAGAAATTTTAAATAGAATGTACCGCAGAGAAACAGGCCATTTGACCCAACTGCTCCGTACTGGTCAGTGCTTATGCTCTGCATGAGCCCCCTCAAACCCTCTTCAACTCACCCCAGCAATCCAACCTGCTATATCTTCCTCCATTATGTGTTCATCTATCTCCCCCATAAACATTTCTGTGCACTTTGCTCCTGTGAGACATCATGAAATTCGATTCAGAAATCTTGCAAAGGGACTTGGGACTATATATTTTTTTACACCAGCACTGTTTTGATTGCATTGAGACAAGTGAGCGCCAGACAGCTAGAGTCAATGTTGAGAAGGAGTATAAAGTATTCATAAGGTCTAGCGCTGCACCAGTTAATCTTCTTGCCAGCTGCTCGAGCAGGCATTGGCACTTCATCTCTCTGGAGAGCTTCCTCATCAAACCGAAGCTCCGCATCTACATCTTCTGCTCCGCGGGGCTAAAGGTACTGGCTGCAGGCTACATCGATGCTGCTAACTGATCAGGAGTGGAGCCATGGTCCAAGTCCAGCTTCAGAAGGAGTTTTTCATCCCATTCTCACTGTGAGCTATCCACAAGCTACACTTTACAGACAGGCTATGGTCCACTGAACCTACCATTCGTCAGGAGAGAAAGTTGCTCCAATTTTGGTCTCAAAATATGACTTGTTTTGTTTTACTTAGAGAGCGGTTAGAATATGGATCTCACTGTCACGTGGGGTGGGTGGGAAAAATAAGATAATGAGCATTTAAGAGGAAACTAGGTTGACACATGAGAATAGAAGGAAATGCGAAGGTGATTCAACGATGTACGCTGGGTGGAGGCTTGTGTGGCACACAGACCAGTTGGCCTGTTTTTACACTGTAAATTCTATATATGAAATATTTCAAATTCAAAAGTAAGTCCAGCACAGATATTATTATTACCTTTATTATTGTCACAAATAGGCTTACATTAACACTGCAATGATGTTACTGTAAAAATCCCCAAGTCGCCAACCTCGGGCGCCTGTTCGGGTACACAGAGGGAGAATTCAGAATGTCCAATTCACCTAACAAGCACATCTTTCGGGACTTGTGGGAGGAAACCGGAGTACCCGGAGGAAACACACGCAGACACGGGGAGAACGTGCAGACTCCGCACAGACATTGACCCAAGGCATGAATCGAACCCACCCACGAACTCACAGAGCCAGGGTCCCGGGTTCGATTCCTGGCTTGGGTCACTGTCTGTGCGGAGACTGCATGTTCTCCCCGTGTCTGCATGGGTTTCCTCCGGGTGCTCTGGTTTCCTCCCACAAGTCCCGAATTCTCCCTCAGTGTACCCGAACAGGCGCCGGAGTGTGGTGACTAGGGGATTTTCACAGTTAACTTCATTGCAGTGTTAATGTAAGCCTACTTGAGACAATAATAAAGGTGATGATGTGCAAACCCCACACAGTCACTCGAGGCCGGAATTGAACCTGGGACCCTGGCGCTGCAAGGCAGCAGTGCTAACCATCGTCCTTCTCATTTGACTCCAATTGGGGAATGAAGTTTCAGATTTCCACTGGAATTTGATGACAGAAGTGTTGCCTGGCATTGCCCGAACAGCTCATTTCTCATTTTAAAATTAACCCGCTTTGTTCTGCACACTCGAGAGGAAGTAGATTCTATCTATCATGAACTCCTTTAATCACCTTAAACACGTCAATTGGATTGCCCCTTAATCGTCTGCTCTATCAGGGAATATCAGCCTGGTCTCTGTATCCTGTCCTTGCAATTAAAGCTTTTTTCACCCCAGTGTTGTTCTGCTGAATCTGCGCTGCAGGCTCCACTGATGTTGGGTGGGCCCACACATTGACCTATGGCCGGGATTTTCCAGCCTTCCATCTCCACCCCGCCCCGTAACATCCCACCCTCAGGGCGAGCGCTTGAAACCTCTGTTCGCATCGGCGAGACTGGAAGATCCCCCCAGCTTGAAGGACTAGAACATTCCGGCCGCAGCTCCTGTCTGCGTTGCTCCTGCAGGCCGTTGACCCAGCTGTTTTTCTGACGGGGTCCAGGCAGCACCAACAGGAATGTGGTATGGACCGAATCAGAACTAAATTCTCCAGGGTGAAAACAAATAATGGAACTATGCAATACGCACAATCCACCAGGCAGAGTAAATTAAAGTCATTTTCTTCAAACAAAATTGGAACATGACCTGCCTTGATCCTTAAGCAACAGAATTCCACCCCCAAACCTTTCCACTTTTATTTAAGCTTTTCTTTAAACACAGTTGGGTGAGCACTGCTGCCTCACAACGCCAGGGATGCGGGTTCGATTCCCGCCTTGAGTGACTGTCTGCGTGGAGTTTGCACGTTCTCTCCTGCGTGGGTTTCGTCCGGGTGCTCCGGTTTCCTCCCACAGTCTGAACGATTTGCAGGTTAGGTGGATTGACCATGCGAAATTGCACCTGAGTGTCCAAAGATGTACGGGTTAGGTGGGTTAGCCATGCTAAATTGCCCCTTCGTGTCCAAAGATGTACAGGTTAGGTGGGGTTCGGGGCTACAGAGATAGGGCGTGGGACTGGGCCTGGCTAGGGTGCTCTTCCGGTAATTGCGGATTCGATGGGCCGCATGGCCATCTTCTGCACTGTAGGGATTCTATGAATACTCCTTCAGACCTAATTCTTTGACCAAGGTTTGGGTGACCTGCCCTTATCCCTCCCTATGCGGCCAGGTGTCAAATTGCCTCTGCGAATGCTCCATGCGAAGCACCTTTCATCAACAATGCGAAGGCTGCGTTAGAAAAATTACAAGTTGCCTTGACAATCCTGACTCCAGCACACGTGTACCCAAGGCAACAGCAGCTGACTGGACCTGCACAGAGCAAAGGTTTGAACAGTGCGAGACATATTTGGCTTCAAGCTCGGCCGTTAAAACAAGTCCTGTTCTTTTACTGGCTGCGATGTAATGTGAACAATGCAGATCTTCCCGGGCTATCAGGGCTTAATAATGTGAAGCAGAGTCTATAAACGGCAAGATGCAGCCACTTAGCACATGCAATGTGTGGAGTAGCAGATGCTCGGGTTAACTGTTAACTAAGGAACCAGATGGCGGCAGCGATCAATTTAACTGTCCCGCTTTAAGATAAATCTCCTTCTTGATTTATTTTTTCCCCCCTTTTCCATCACCTCTGCCTCAGAGCCAATGCTCTCGTTCAAATCTGTCCCTTGGATCCGAGAGAGAGAGAGAGATAGTCGCGCCTCAAACATGTTCTGCTCATCCGAACAATGAAAAAACAAGGGGCGGGATTCTCCATTTTGGAGACTGCCCCCATGCCGGAGTGAAAACGGTGGTCTTTTGCGGCAGAAAAACTGGTGCAAAACGGCCACCGATTCCCTGTTTTGCTGGGGGCTAGCAGGGAGGCAGGGCAGAACTCTAGCTGACGATACGGCCCTGAGCACTTCTGGTTCCGTGGCCGTGCATACACACGGCGGTGGCCTTCAACGGCCGCGCCTTGCTTCATGGCGGACTCAGCCTGCGGGCCTGGGCCGCAAAAAATAGTGCCCCCTTTTGGCCGCTCGCGCGCCCTGGACCACCCGCTCACAGTGCCCACAGCCCCGAATGAACCCCCCTGCCCGTGGATCGGCCCTGCCCCGACTGTGGTGGGTACCAGACTGAGTCTGTAGCCACCACTCCAGGAACCTGGACGGTGTGAGCACACGTGACCTACGCCGTTGGGAACTTGGCCGGTCAGGGTCGGAGCATCGCGGGGCAGGCCTTAGGCAATGGCCTGAGGCCATGGATAATCGGCGCGGCGTACTCCTGGAGTACTCCGCTTTTCAGGGGATGGAGAATTCAAAAACTGGCGCCGCTCCCGATATTGGCGTCAAAAAGGATTCTCCGCCCCATCGCCAAAGGCGAATTCGGCATCGGGGGAGCAGAGAATCCAGCCCAAGATGTTTTCCATTGTCATTCGATTGTTACAAATGTCAATTAAAGTTGCTCAACCCTATGTTTAATGGTTACTGTGATAGGTGGAATGCAAGGTAGTTGATTTTCAAATCTTGGTCACCGTTGACCGTTTAACAAACAAACATATTCCCATCACCGCGACAGACTGCGTACGGGGAAGCCTGTCACTTGGATTCGGTTAGCTTCTTCCGCACACATAGAGCCACACAAAGAAAAGATGATGATCACTTCAGATGGATGATAAACTTCATTGCATGAAATTTGTGTCTCAAACACACACAGACACACACACACTGCAGATGCTTGATTCATTGGCGTGAAATATCGTTCATAGATTTCGCTTTCAGCGGTATTTCTTTCGAGCCCCCCCCCCTCCCCCCCCCGCCGAACTTGGTGCATTTCTGCCCCCATCTCCAAACGTAATTAAGGCCCAAGAGGGCATTTCACGGTCTCGGCATTGATGTGTTTAGATTTGCATTTTACCCAAAGCCACAACACGCAGCTGAATCCATCATGAAAATAAGTCGTACGAGTGCCTGATAAAGATGCAGACCTTACATTTCCAAAGCTGACACGTTTCTGCGGGAAGAATGGATTCAAAAAGCTCGGCCTCAAATCGGGGAAGGATGATCAGGGCAGAGGAGTTGCACAGTCCCATTTGCAATGATGGACCCAAATGTTCATCGATGCTGTTAATATCTGGCCACAAGGGTAAAGGGGAAATTAAGTAAAGTCGCCACAGTCCCAGATGACCATAGGTTGCTTTTTTTCCTTTCAGGGGGAGTGATGACTTAATCTGAGGATCGACACATCTCAGACGAGGGTCAAGGTTGAGAAGGCGGGGCCTTCATGAATAACCTCAGCCGGTACGGGGATTGAATCCACACTGCTGGCCTCGCTCTGCATCACGAACCAGCGATCCAGCCAACTGAGTTAAATGTATCGATGCTGTTAGCTGCTGGCCATATGCAAACCCAAAGCACAGGGGCTGGTTGAGCACAGGGCTAAATCGCTGGCTTTGAAAGCAGACCAAGGCAGGCCAGCAGCACGGTTCAATTCCCGTACCAGCCTCCCCAAACAGGCGCCGGAATGTGGCGACTAGGGGCTTTTCACAGTAACTTCATTGAGGCCTACTCGTGACAATAAGCGATTTTCAGTTTTCATTTTTTTTCATTGATGCTTTAAACATCTGACTGTATGTTTCCTCAGAATATCACGGCTCCGCCGGTGTGCTCATTTCAAAATGTACCATCATACAGATTTCCTTCCATCATTAATACAGAAAATACCGGGTAGTCTCAGCAGGTTTCACAGCATCCATGGAGAAAGAAGGGAGCTAACGTTTCGAGTCTGGTTGACTCTGCGTCAAAGCTGGAGAGAACTGGAAATAGGATCAGATTTATACATTGTTGGGGTGGGGGTATGTGGGCGTGGAGCGGTGGGGCAAGGGGCCAGCGATGGGTGGAGATTGACAAAGATGTCGTGGACAGAAAGAGAAAAGGAATGTCAGTGGAGGTGATTAAGGCGAAGGTGGGTGCTGATAGTGGCGCATAAAGAGGTTAGAATGTGTACATGGCATAACAACGGTGTGTCGAAAGGCAACTAGGAACAGATGTCTCAAGTGGGGTGGGGGGGGGGGAAGGAGAAGAATGGTGAGGGAAAAACAGGTCAATGGAAAATAAATGGCTGGGAATACAATTGGAGAGAAGATGGGGTAGAGAGTTCACAGTCTGAAGGTGTTGAACTCAATGTTAAGTCCGGAAGGATGGAATGGGCCTAATCGGAACATGAGGTGCTGTTCCTCCAGTTTGCGCTGGGCTTCACTGGAGCATTGCAGCAGGCCAAGGACGGACATGCGGGCGTGAGAACAGGACGGTGAGGTTTTTAATCAAGTGTATGAAGAGCTCATATAGCGACTTTGGGCGGGATTCTCTGACCCCCCGCCGGGTCGGAGAATCGGCGGGGGGGGGGGGGGGGGGGGGGGGTGCGACGTGAATCCCTCCCCCGCTGCCGGCTGCCGAATTCTCTGGTGCCGGGGTTTTGGCGGGGGTGGGAATCGCGCCGGTCGGCAGCCGCTGGCAACAGCCCCCCCCCCCCCCCCCCCCCCGGCGATTCTCCGACCCGCGTTTTCGGCCGGTCCCACCAGCATAGATCAAACCAGGTCCATACCGGCGGGACCTGGCTCTACGGGCGGCCTGCAGAGTCCTGGGGGGGGGGTTATCTGGCCCTGGAGGGGTGCCCCCATGGTGGACTGGCCCACAATCGGGGCCCACTGGTCTGCGGGCGGGCCTGTGCCGTGGGGGCACTCTTTCCCTCTGCGCCGGCTGCTGTCAACCTCCGCCATGGCTGGCGCGGAGAACCCCCCTCCGTATGCGCTGGGATGACGCCAGCACACAATGGCGCTCCTGCGCATGCGCCAACGCACGCCGGCCGGCGAAGGCCCTTCGGCGCTGGTTGGCATGGCGCCAAGCCCTTTGCCGCCGGCTGACGCAGCGCCAACCCCGCCAGCGCCGGCCTAGCCCCTGAAGGTGCGGAGGATTCGCACCTTCCGGGCGGCCTGACGCCGGAGTGGTTCATGCCACGCCTCGGCAACGGTACGGCCCGCCCCGCCGGTTAGGAGAGAATCCCGTCCCATGTAACTCCTGAACTATTGCAAAAAACCATCCGCTTCACCCGTGCCCTTTAGGGAAGGAAATCTGCCATCCTTACCTGGCCTGGCCTACATGTGACTCCAGGCCCACAGAAACATGGCTGACAATCTCGGAAACGGCCCATCAAGCCACTCAGTTGCATTCAAGATGGACGCTCAAGGGGCATTAGGGATCAGCAATAAACATTGGTCTTGTGATTTAACACCCTGGCCCTGTGAATGAACTAAAAACGTAACGCACCTTCAATTATATTCAAGCCTAGAAATGACTGTTTGACATGATCAGGCAGTCTTAAAATCTCTGTACAGTGTACCGTCATGTGGAGAACTGTCAACCCACTTCAAGGAATTGGGTAAAAACCCCGATAAAAGCAGCGCACATAAGGAATGTATACATTCATTTCCAATAGTATTTTCCCAACTACCAGCAAAACAGGAAGGCCGTTGAACCACGTCAAGCATTAGAAAGGTTTGATTGGGTCGGCAAGATGAAACTCTGGCAGGGGAGTCAAGATCAAGGGGAAATTGTAGAATGGTGAAAGCACAGACGGAGACCATTCAGCCCGTTCTGTCCATGTTGGCTCTCTGCATGAGCAAGCCCTCCAGTGCCACGCCCCTGGCCTTCTCCCCGTAGATCTTCCTTTCCCGATGACAATCCAATCCTCTTTTGAGTGCCTCGATTGGACCTGCCTCTGCCACACTCTCGGGCAGGGTGCCACGCTCGCCGTGCGTAAAGGTTCCTCCTGACGCCGTCACTTCTTCTTCTGCTAAACACCTTAAATCAGTGTCGTTCGATCGTGACACGTCAGGAGCGAAATAAGGGCAAAGGGTGGTGGAAATTTGGCACTCGCTACCCTCTTAAAGACTGTAGATCCTGAGTGACAATAGGAGATCTGACGACTGTGATTGGCAGGTAGTTGTTAAGTAAGGATTCTGCTGGGATTCGGAGTGAAGGTGGTTGAATTGGGGCAGATCAGACATGCACGGTAGCATTGTGGATAGCACAATGGCTTCACAGCTCCAGGGTCCCAGGTTCGATTCCGGCTTGGGTCACTGTCTGTGCGGAGTCTGCACATCCTCCCCGTGTGTGCGTGGGTTTCCTCCGGGTGCTCCGGTTTCCTCCCACAGTCCAAAGATGTGCAGGTTAGGTGGATTGGCCATGATAAATTGCCCTTAGTGTCCGAAATTGCCCTTAGTGTTGGGTGGGGTAACTGGGTTATGGGGATAGGGTGGAGGTGTGGGCTTGGGTAGGGTGCTCTTTCCAAGAGCCGGTGCAGACTCGATGGGCCAAATGACCTCCTTCTGCACTGTAAATTCTATGAAATTCTATGATCTAACTGAATCGTGAAGCAGGCCAAACGGGTTGAATGGCCTGTTGGAAAGTGCAAGAGTGTTGGGTGAGGACGGGTATGAAGTCAAAAGGAAGGACATGTGGACATTCTGTTCTGCAATGGCCTGCCGGGCCATTAGACAGTGGCACAGAATCAAGCCAAAGCACTTCGGAGGGAAGAATGGGAGAGGATATATGGGGTTAGAGAACCTTCCGGCAACAAAAAGGATTTTCAGGCAACGGGCATCCATCAAGCCAACTGGCGCAACTTTCACCTCCAGTTTTCATTTTAACTAAAAGAAGTGAACAGCAGAAGTTTGAAATGAATAAATGATTAACATAGTTAGGTTGGCAGAAAGTAAAGAGGGCTTCTTTAATTTGGTTAATAAGGCCCCTCTTTCATGTATTTGATATACTTAACAGTCACTCTCGGGATAATAGATGAAAAGTCAAATGAAAAGAATTGCTCTTAACTTATCTTCAACCCAGAGGACTGACAGCTTCTGCAGCTACAGAAATCCATACATCATTACACACCGGTACTTTTTCAGTACATTAATTTTACTCCCCCCTATCTTATATGAGTTGAGAAGAATATTAAGAGAGATAAGACTTAAAGAAATTAGTCAAACTGACAAGAGAATTTGCAGCATGGACATACTTCAACTGAAAATTGTATTTTATACAGTAGGCCGCCACAGTAACAAGATCTCGGCACCATCAATTATAGTGGGAAGCAAATTCGAACACTTAATTTTACCATTATATATTCTCTATAGCTTTTGGAGGAGGCAGCACAAATGATCCGTGCTCCGCAATGTCCGGTATTCTTGTATTCTTTCCCTAATTCCATCTTCCTTCCTTTACTTCTCTGCCACTCTCCCTGCCTTCCGCCAAGGCCGACCGGATCGGACAAAGAGGGCAAGGGGGCACAAATAACAGGATGAAGCAACGGGCCCAAGTGGTATTCCTCTCTGCTGTTAGTACCGCGGCATTCAAAAGATTCCATCGTCCGGTTCGCACAAAATCCCTCTCTTCCGACTCCTGCCAGGAATCTCTCACCTTCCTGCGGTGAATGTAACTTGGTAATTCACACTGTATCTTTGTAAGCGCAGTAGCGTTCGCCGACCACTAGGGGGAGTAGCTCTGGGAATGCTCAGGAGTTTGTACAGGGCTCCACCCTTGGCTCCGCCCACTACTCCTCCCCCTTGTGCTGCTGGATAAATACCCTTGTCCAGAGTCAGCCTGCAGTTCACCGAGAGTTCATCAACGGGTAACAGGCTGGCTCTGTAGTAAGTAGAATAAAACCACTGTCCATATCGGAAAGCACGTGTCTGGTGAATTGATGGTTCCGTCACTTCCACTATAGTCTTACGACGTTTCAGCAAACTAAAGATGTCTATTGTTGCTGTTGGAGTGTTTTGATTTTGCGGCCATTAACGAAGCCTGAGGCCTTGTTCAGCTGCAGCGGTTTCTTGTAATCTTACAAATCACCCTGGGCACATTCGGTCACTTTCATTCTCTTCTGACTTAGCCTATACCCAGGTCGGAAAAGCATAGACTCAAATCGTCAAAGTTCCTGCGATTTAAATTATGGCAGAAAGCAGCTTCTTGGGGTGAGGGGAAAGGGGAATGTATAACACTCGGAGATGGTTCTGCTATTTGCATCTAGCGTCAATGTGCGCCCCTCTTTACTCTCACTCTCCCTGAGCACCAGTCATTACTGCGTTGATCGCGCTATCACCTTTGAATCACAAGGTTCCGTGTTCAAGCCACATTCCAGTACCTTAAGACCATAAGACATAAGAGCAGAATTAGGCCGCTAGGCCCATCGAGTCTGCTCCGCCATTCAATCAAGAATGATATTTTTCTTATCCCCATTCTCCTGCCTTCTCCCCATAACCCCTGATCCCCTTATTAATCAAGAATCTATCTATCTCTGTCTTAAAGACACTCAGTGATTTGGCCTCCACAGCCTTCTGCGGCAAAGAGTTCCACAGATTCACCACCCTCTGGCTGAAGAAATTCCTCCTCATCTCTGTTTTAAAGGATCGTCCCTTTATTCTGAGATGGTGTCCTCTGGTTCTAGTTTTTGCTACAAGTGGAAACATCCTCTCCACAATCAATCCAGGCCTCACAATATCCTGTAAGTTTCAATAAGATCCTCTCTCATTCTTCTAAACTCCTCCGAGTACAGACCCAGAGTCCTCAACCATTCCTCATACGACACGCTCTTCGTTCCAGTGATCATTCTTGCGGACCTCCTCTGGACCCTTTCCAAGGCCCCAGCACATCCTTCCTTAATTAGGGGAGCCAAAACTGTTCACAATACTCCAAATGGGGTCTGACCAGAGCCTTATACAGCCTCAGACGCACATCCCTGGTCTTGTATTCTAGCCCTCTCTACATGAATGCTAACATTGCATTTGCCTTCTTAACTGCCGACTGAACCTGCACATTAACCTTAAGAGAATCGTGAACAAGGACTCCCAAGTCCCTATGTACTTCTGATTTCCTAAGTATTTTCCCATTTATGAGAGTTGGGAGTTCGCCAGAGGTGTCCTGGCTAATGATCAGCCTTCAACCAGCATCACAATAACAGATGAACTGATTGTTAGCACATCATTACTTGTGGCAGCTTGCTGTGCACAAATAGGCTGCCGTGTTCCCTACATTAGTGACTACACTTCAAAAGAATGTAATTGGTTGCAAAGGACCTTGAGACAGCTGGTGGGCATGGAAAGCGCAATATAAATGCCAGCCTTTATTTTTTTCCTTACACCTGTGGGACAAGGAGCCAAGACCGAGCGCGAATGATTTATTGTCACACGTGACTTGATAGCCCTCAGGATCACCCTGAAGTGAACATTTTCACTGCCTCAAGGACCTTTCAATCAAAGATCCTGCCCTTGGGGAAGAACATAGTGTTGCACACTGTAACTCCCGAAAGGGGCAACTATTGCCACAGTGCCCTAATCATGTGACCCTGCCCATGGCCAGCAACACAGAGACTTAAGGGGGCTGAGGGGAGAGTAACGCACCCGCTTCACCTGTGTCATCTGCGTTTGACTCACCAATTTGGGATGACTTGCTGTTGGGTGACATGGTAGCATAGTGGTTAGCACAGTTGCTTCACAGCGGCAGGGTCCCCGGTTCGATTCTTGGCTTGGGTCACTGTCTGGGCGGAGTCTGCATGTTCTCCCCGTGTCTGCTTTGGGTTTCCTCCGTGTGCTCCGGTTTCCCCCCACAAAGTCCTCGAAAGAAGTGCTTGTTGGGTGGATTGGACATTCTGAATTTTCTCTCAGTGTACCCGAACAGGCGCCGGAGTGTGGTGACTAACTTCATTGCGGTGATAATGTAAGCCTACTGGTGACACTAATAAAGATTATTGTGGGATTCCCCACACGGGGTTGGAATAGTGAGCGGGGGGGGGGGTTGGAATAGTGAGCTTCACACCCCTTCCGATTTGTCCATCATTGTCCCATGTAGCACCTTGCCTACAGCAGTGAAGACTACCAATGGGGCAGCAAATTGTGGAGTTGATCAGGTCTTGCTGGTCAAAAACACCCCTAGATGGTTAGTGAGTGTGGTCAAAGGCTGTCTGGGTTCAGGCCCTTTAGCAGTGCTGGATACCATTTACAGGCAGGGGTCACTTGTGTTTAGTATCTCCAACGTGGTCAATACAATTCTTTCCTATGAGTGGTGCTCACTTTGAAGACTTCCACCCACAATTGGAGAAGTCTTTAAGAGGCAACTTCTGCCTGTGACAATAGGAAACCAGCGATATGGCTCCTCATCAAAATTCACGCCTCTAACTCTGTCAAGCCTGCTTGAAATTGGGACAGAAGGGAGCAGGGAATCCTTAATCCCATCTCTAAATTCTCATTGCTTCCTTCCTTGCCTTCCGATGACAACTGGTCTTGTTGAGGCCTTGTCACATGGCCTCACACCCCCACAGTGATCAGACTCACACTCTTCACCCAAAGCGGAAGGTTCTCACCTTCGCCGTGAAGAACATTCCCCCTTAGTCTAACGTCACCCAACCAGAGGAAGGAGCCATCCATCAAAGCACCCAGTGAGCAATTACCCTGCACAAAATGGTGGCCGTTCTTTTCCCAACAGTCACTCAGTCAAAGGAACTCACTTTACTTGAAGCACCTTTGAGAGTTTTCTGAGAAGCTTGATGAATTGTTATGTAAATGGAGCACTCCTGGTTTTTTAGACTCAAGATATTTTTTATTCCTTTTTCAGGATTCATTCCCTCAGGCTTAAATTTAAGTAATCGTTTTCAAAGAGTGAGAGGTAATTTTGCTGAATCAAGAACAGGCCTACTTAGACGATACTTCGAACAGAGTGTCAGGTAGGACTGTGGCTCTGGATTTAGGTTCTGTGTGTTTCGTAACTCAATGCTTCAAAGTGAAGCCTTCAGAGTGTCCTTGTTCCGCTTACTTTGACCGCCAATGATGGTTCACCTCAGATTCAGGCTCTGCACAGAAGATTCACTTTGGTAAGGGAGCGTCGAGCGCCCTGGTCACATGACCAGCCCAACTCAAGTTGCGACTGTCAAGGGCTCTGAAGGCTTCACTCGGGAGTTTCGATATCAACTTCGAGTCCCACGATCACTGCGTGTGGCCTTCTTCGAGAGAAAGCGCATGTCAGAGGGAGGGAGAAAATGCGTGGAGCAGAAATATCAAGCCAGCAGCTTAACCAAAAAAAACTCAATCGTCTGTGGTTCCCTGTCCTATTTGAGGCATTATCTACAGGGCACAAACCAGCCTTGAGCTCACGCGAGACCGTCCAAACTTTCTGGATGATGAACATGGTCATCATCGCTTCGAGGGGCTGGTTTAGCTCACTGAGCTAAATCGCTGGCTTTTAAAGCAGACCAATCAGGCCAGCAGCACGGTTCAATTCCCGTACCAGCCTCCGCGAACAGGCGCCGGAATGTTGCGACTAGGGGCTTTTCACAGTAACTTCATTGAAGCCTACTCGTGACAATAAGCGATTTTCATTTCAACTTCATAACTGCAATGAAATTGCCTCACACCAACATGACTTTAGAGCGCAAATGTATCCCTAACGATTGAAGGAAGGTTTCGTCCACTTTTCAGTACTTATCATTTTCCCCACTTCAGGGCTCTCTTACCAGTTGGTTAACAACGCCACACCCGAATGTTATTCAACGGCAAACATTGCATGACGTCAGGCTTCGACAACAGAGGATAAAGATCAACAATTTCAAACCGCAACTCGCTAATTAAATCAACCGTCAGCCCTCATGTTTCCCTTCTCTTTGTTGACTGCCGCTGATAAGTCACTTATAAAGAAAGGTTCAACAATTTTCTTTCGACACTGAAAATCACTCTCGTTTCCTCCGGGTGCTGCAGTTTCCTCCCACAGTACAAAGATAGAACATAGAACATAGAACAGTACAGCACAGAACAGGCCCTTCGGCCCTCAATGTTGTGCCGAGCCATGATCACCCCACTCAAACCCACGTATCCACCCTATACCCGTAACCCAACAACCCCCCCTTAACCTTACTTTTATTAGGACACTACGGGCAATTTAGCATGTTAGGTGGGCTGGCCATGCTAAAATTGCCCCATGATGTCCAGGGATGTACAGGTTATGCTCTTTCAGAGTGCAGACTCGATGGGCCGAATGGCCTCCTTCTGAACTGTAGGAATTCTAATGTTCTGTGGTTCTAAAGGAAAAGTTCTGCTGTTTTGAAGTTGTTTTGACGCTTTAGATCTATAATTGTACCTTTCAAGTAATTCCAAATTCTGTACAGCGATTTTTTTTTCGAAATTGTGTTTACGCAGCATCTTTCACAACCTGAGGATGTCCCAGATATCTTCCCAGACAATGAAACACTGGCTGAAGTGCAGTCTCTGTTGCAGAGTAGGAAATACGAGGCATCATTTTGGATACGGAAATTGCCCGCACACAGCACGGACACAAGTTACCAGGTTATCTGTGTTTTAGTGCCATTGGTTGAGGCATCAATGCTGGTAGGGGCACAAGGGGGAACTCCCTTGTTCTTCATCAAAACTAAATGCCCACTGAGAGTCAGCCGGGTCCTCAGTTCAATGTCACTTCCAAAACACGGCCGCCCAAGACAGCGCAGCATTCCCTCAGTAGTGCACTGGGAGTCAGCCCTAGATTTCGCGATTAACTCTCTGGCCACAACTCTCTTGAAGCCACAAAACTCTGGCTCTATGGGGGTGATTCTCTGGCCGCAATGCACCTGCCGCACATCTCACTACCCTGGAAGAATAGCGGAAGAGCCCCGAAACGGCCTCTGCGCTGGGCGCAGCTGACGTGATCGGGTTCACGTCCTTGCTGGGCGTGAACGACATCAACATATTTAAATAAGCGCTTAAATATGTTTGGTCAGTTGCAAATTGGATTCTTCCAGCTCTGGGTATTCTCCCCCCTGCCCTCCCACACACACCTCCGTGGCGCAGTGTGAGGCTGTCGGGACATGGCAGAGCAGGGTGCCAGCTTGGCACAGCCAAGGGGCCTGAAGAGGGTGGGGCCATGAAAGTGGCAGGGCTATGAAGGGGTGGATTGAGGACAGAGGGCATGAAGGGGGTGACCCACAATGGGATTTCGTTCAGCAGGTGGGCCGGGGGGTCCATTGGTACTGCTGATTAGTGGGGGGGGGGGGGGGGGGTCGGGAGGGGGGGGGGGGGGGGGGGGGGGGAGGGGGTCCGGTGCCAGCTAGGAGGAGGTGGGTCTTTGCTGGTGAGAAGGGGGCAGGTCCTGAGGTATGGCCGGATCCACCGATGCCAGAGATCCTTGGGGAGAGTGGAGGGGTGAAGAAGAGGCTGGCGGGGTTGGGGGTCTGCACTCTCGATGTAAGATCGGGCTGCCCTTCCCGATCTCCGTGAGCCATGGCTTGCCTGCGTCTACAGGTTCCACACATCACGCTTTCGGTGTGTTTCACCCCGGCTCCCAAAAAAAATGACTAAGTGTGGGAAGATCGCAATGGGAATCGCGCCGGAACAGCTGGGGCGATTCGCATCAGTTTTCCCACCCCGGAATGTCACTTTGGCTGGATTTCTCCATCCAAACATGGCGGACAGGATTCTCCGGTCCACGGCACGGAGTTTTGGCCGTTCGGAAAATTCTCCATTCTGGAGGGGCGAACCCGGATGGGAGAATCCGGCCTTTTGGAACAATTCCGCCCAAAGACAAGAAGGATGTCATTCAGACGTGGATTAAACTCCCGGATTCCCTTGTGGTTGCCAGCATGACATAATACGTGCGGGTTAAACAATCAGTGGTGGAGAATGTATAACCTGCTGCGTTTGTGGAGGAAGACTGACGGCTATTTCGTTGCAAATTCTTGACCAGAAATGTCAAGTTGAGTGTAAAATGGTTCAATGTTTTGGCCAGGTTCCCGACACAGTGGAAGAGTTAAGTTACCGTGCATAGGAAGGGAGATTAGGAATTAAGTTTGACCCTAACGGAAAGGAAAGATTTGGGAAACAGTGATTTACCTCAACCGTCCCACCACCCTGTTAATTACAGCAGCCTGATTTTAAAGTTGACCAGCTTTCTGTTTTCAGATTAGCGGACTTTAAATTGTCCAGAAACACTTTGTTCGTGAAATATTCCCTATCATTTAAGCTGAGGTAAATAGCAGTGAGGGTGTGCCGCATTAGGGGCCAGTCCTTTCTTTCTAAGAGAGACCTTAAGCCAACAAAGGCCTACCCGCCAGCCCTGGTGGAGGCTCTGCCGCTACCTGAAGATAAATTTAAAGGTTGCCCCCTGGAAACGGCCGCTCCCTCGATCAGCATCGCCGATGATAAATTGACGGACCACGTCGCTCACTGGCCCACCTTGATTTTGCTGTGCCCAACAGGGCAGGTCGCCTCGGCCACAGAGGGATGTGACGGGACTCTATGTAAATGCAGGGTCTGCATTTTCAAGACACCAGTTTGAACGTGAGGTCGTGGGAAAACATTCAGCATGGCCCCTCAGCCACTTGGGTTTGCTCGCAGCAATTAAATGAAATGAAAATCGCTTATTGTCACAAGTCGGCTTCAAATGAAGTTACTGTCAAAAGCCCCTAGTCGCCACATTCTGCCGTCTGTTCGGGGATAAGAAGCGTATGCACTTTTACCAGGTTATTTAGCTCCCAACCATCACTTATCCCAAATTCATGGGTAAATGGAAGGTAGGAATTACACGGCAAAATATTTAGACCTAATCCCATGTAATTTATCCTCGAACATCCTGATTGTCGCCTGAGACAACAATAATGAAGTTCTGGATTAATCGCAGCGATCAATCTTTATCAATTAATCTGCAACAGACCCAGGAATGAGGTGAGGAATGAATCCCTTAGTGGTGAACTGCTTTGTACAATAGGGGCCCAAATTATCCTGTTCCTCCCAAGCCTGCCTCACTTACCATGCGCTATGTCTCAAATTACTCATATACTGCATCCCAAAATGTTACCTTCTGAAAATAATCTATCTAAATAAATGCTAACTGCCTCAATCTTTTCCCTAGTGTTACCTGCGCTTATCTCATTACTCATCAGTGTCCCGGTGTTTTTATTTATTGAGCAGGATAAATGAATTGTATGTAATGGCTCACTGATTGCGAGAGGGAAGTCCCGTGGTGCAGTAGCAGCATCCCTGCCTCTGAGCCAGAAGCCCCAGGTTCGAGTCCCACCCCAGGTCTTGATGGCCGAGGAAGGTGCGTCCTTAACCCGGCCAATCAGGTTGAGTGTGTGTGGTAGTATGGCTAGGGAGATCGCATTACCTTAGAACCAGGCTGCCATTGGTACAGCAGTCCCGCTGCCCATTGGCCCAGGCAAGTCATGTGCCTCTCTGCCAATCGGCTGTGGCTAGTCATGTGACAACCCCGCCGATTGGCCGAGAGGATGGTTATAAAAGCCCTTACCATGCGGCAGTCGGCCTTTCCTTGTACGACCACTGCGGGGCTCACATCTAGCTTATTAAAACCTAATATTTGAATCCTCTCTACGACGCGTGTCAGATTGATGGTACATCAGTGTGCCAACTTGCAAATTCCTTCCAAACATGCCAATGGCTGGCGGTAAGAGCAGGACAGACTCTGGTCAACCATGCTTGAGGTGGAGTGGCGCCCCTCCAAATATAAGCCCCCTGTCGACAGACGAGCGACCTGTTCTGGGAATTACTAGCTATGGAGAGTCTGCGGGAAGAGAATCGGAGTGGAATATTTGCCAGAGGCCCCTGGCCCCCTCACAAAGATGGTTCCTCATCACACCTTTGCCACTTAGCTAAGTCTTTATCCACATGAATGTTACCTCCAGTTGGAAAATTTACATTCGCTTTGGTTTAATGTGCAATCTTAAACTCTCCAGATGGCCGGCCTGTAAAAGGGAACCTTTAAGCTAATCTTAGCTGTGATTAAAAACAGAAAATGCTGCAAATGCTCAGCAGGTGTGGCAACATCTGTTAAGAGAGAAATGGAGTTAACGATCCTGGTCAATGACTTTTCATTCGTGCTGATTAAGGCCGTTGACCTGAAACCTTAACCGCCCGACTCGGTGAAGCGACGAGGCCGTTAAACCTCACGAGCGGTCTCTCGCGAGAATCGTGACACTTGGAACGCCTAGCGAGATCAAACGGGATCTCGCAAGATTTCATTATCTGGATCTCATCCTCGCTCGTGAGATCCAGATTTACATATATTTTAAAAAAGAAAAAGATTTAGAGTACTCAATTAATTTTTCCCAATTAAGGGACGATTTAGCGCGGCCAATCCACCTACCCTGGGTTGTGGGGGCGAAACCCACGCAAACACGGGAAGAATGTGCAAACTCCACACGGACAGTGACCCAGAGCCGGGATCGAACCTGGGACCACGACGCCATGAGGCAGCAGTGCTAACCATGCGCCACCATGCTGCCCTAGATTTACATATTTAAGGGAGTGATTAGTTTCATTTAAATATGTCAGTGCCCGATTCTGATGAGGCCTGGGAACGAACGGCTAGGCCTGGGAGATCTCGCCATGGCTCTGTTTGGCACTGGTCCGCCCGCCACGGTTGCGAGGAAAGGGTGGGGGGTGGGGGGGTGGGGGGGGGGGTGAGGGCTCACCTTCGCCTGGAACGTAAGATGCTGCCGGTGGGAACGGCCAGAAAATCCCGGTCAAAAAGTTGTGGGTTCAAGCCTCATTCGAGAAACTGGAGGGCAAAATGTAGACTATTGCTCCAAGGAGATATTTAGGGAGCAATGTGCTGTCAGAGGTGTTTTTACTTTGCAGTAAACTGGTGCCCTCTCTGGTGGAAAGATCCCATGGAAATATTTTGTGTGAGAGTTTGCCCCAGCCTCCTGGTTAATATTTTTCCACCAGCCAATATCACTGAAGCACATTATCTTGATCATTCTCACAATTCGGACTGTGTGAGCTTAACGTGTGCAAATTAGCTGCTGTGTTTCCCATTTTACCACAGGGGCCTCTATGCCAGGTATACCCCAGTGATAACATGTGCTTTGACACCTGAGACCATTAACTATTGCAGACTTTTGACTGCAAGGTCGCATGTTTAAATCTAGGCCTCTGTTCAGTTAGCGGAATTAAGTCGGAGCTCTGTGACTTGTTTTACTTATTCATTCATAAGATGTCATTGCCCATCATTAATTGCCCTTGAACACAGGAACATCGGAATTAGGAGCAGAAGTGGGCAACTCAGCCCCTCGAGTCTGCTCCGCCATCCAATCAGGTCATGGCTGCTCTCTTCCTGGTCTCAAATCCACCTCCTCACCTAGAACATAGAACAGTACAGCACAGAACAGGCCCTTCGGCCCTCGATGTTGTGCCGAGCAATGATCACCCTACTCAAACCCACGTATTCACGCTATACCCGTAACCCAACAACGTCCACCCCCCTTAACCTTACTTTTTAGGACACTATGGGCAATTTAGCATGGCCAATCCACCTAACCCGCACATCTTTGGACTGTGGGAGGAAACCGGAGCACCCGGAGGAAACCCACGCACACACGGGGAGGACGTGCAGACTCCGCACAGACAGTGACCCAGCCGGGAACTGAACCTGGGACCCTGGAGCTGTGAAGCATTTATGCTAATCACTATGCTACCGTGCTGCACTGTTACCCAAGTCCCTTTAAACCGTTTTATTAATCAGAAATAAACCTCTCTCCTTCTTGAAACCATTTAATGACTCCGATTTCACCGCACTATGGGGCAGCGAGTTTCACAAATCATCAGCCCTCTGCGAGAAGTAGTTCCTCCTCATCTCAGTTCTAAATCAACCGCCTCTCAATCTATACTCGTGACCCCTCGTTCTAGATTGCCTTACCAAGGGGGAACATTTGGTCTGCGTTTACTTTATTAATCCCTTTTAGTATTTTGCATACTTCAATCAGATCCCCTCTCATCCTTCTAAACACCAGTGAGAATAAGCCCAAACGGTTTAATCTCTCCTCACACATCAACCCCTTCAACCCCGGAGACGGTGGTGGTGAGCTGCCTTCTTGGGCCTCTGCGCACCGCTTCCTAGCAGCATTGTCACAGTGCTGTTACACACAAGGAGTTGCAGAGCTTTGGCCAACTAATTGCTCGAAGAAGCCAAAAGGCAGAAGCCAACCATAAAAGCATAAGTTACAGGAGCAGAAGCAGGCCACACAGCCAAGAGGACCTGTTGCTGCTCAATAAAATCATGGCTGATTTGACTGTGGCTTCAACTCCACTTCCTTGCCGTCCCCATAGCTCTGGACTCCCTTGTCAATCAATAGTCTGTCTAACTCAGCCGAGAATACATTCGATGATTCTGACTCGACCTATCATTGAGGAAGAGGGCAGCATGGTAGCATAGTGGTCAGCACAATTGCTTCACAGCTCCAGAGTCCCAGGTTCGATTCCCTGTTGGGTCACTGTCTGCGCGGAGTCTGCACGTTCTCCCCGTGTCTGCGTGGGTTTCCTCCGGGTGCGCCAGTTTCCTGCCACAGTCCAAGGACGTGCAGGTTAGGTGCATTGGCCATTCTACATTGCTCAGAGTATCCAAAGAAGGTTAGGTGGGGTTATGGGGATAGGGTGGAGGTGTACAGATAGGGTGGAGGTGTGGGCATAGGTGGGGTGCTCTTTCTAAGCGCTGCAGACTCGATGGGCCAAATGGCCTTCTTCTGCACTGTGAATTCCAAAGGTTGAAGTCCCTCTTCGAGAAGAAATACCTGCTCACAATCCCTGCCCCCCCCCATCTTAAACGGGAAAGCCTTTATTTTTAAACGTGTGCCCCCTAATTCCTGATTCCCCCCCCCCCCCCCCCCCCCCACACACACACACGGAGGGAACCGCCACTCGGGATTTACCCCATCAGTCGTGACTCCAATCCTGTGACTGTTGCTGCAAAGTGCTAAGTGAGGATCAGTGATAATGTGCGAGAGTCTTTAGAGCTACACAAGGAAAATGTCCTAGTTGAACAGGCCATCGAACTAAAGAATCCCTGCCCTGCAGAAGGAGGCCATTCGGCCCATAGAGTCTGCACCCACCCACCCTCTTAAAGAGCAGCCCCACCCGCCCTATCCCCGTAACCTCACCTAACCTGCACATCCCTGGACACTATGGGCAATTTTAGCACTGCCAATCCACCTAACCCGCACGTTTTTGGACTGTGGAAGGAAACCAGAGATCTCGGAGGAAACCCACACGGACCAGGATTCCCTACAGTGCAGAAGGAGGATATTCAGCTCAACAAGTCTACACCGGCCCTCTAACTCGCCCCACTTCCCCACCCTATTCCCGTCACCTAAGGGGCAACGTAGCATGGCTAATCCACCTAAACTGCACATCTTTGGACTCTGGCAGGAAACCCACGCAGACACGGGGAGAAAACGCCACACAGACAGTCGCCCTAGGCTGGAATTGAGCCCGGCTCCCTGGCGCCGTGAGGCGGCAGCGCTAACCACTGTGCCACCGTGCCGCCCTAACTGACAACTCTGTACAGACGTAAAATGACAAAGCAGTTCCAGCTAAGAAGTCTAGAATTACAGAAGCTCTTGTTGCAGAGGGAGACTATTCCACGGGAGGGGGGGGGGGGGGGGGGGGGGGGGGGGGGGGGGGTAGATTAATGAGTAGGCTTATGGGGTCCTTACAAGGGGCAGTGAGTGGACAGTGAGGCCCCGGTGCAAACATGTGGTTGTGGGTGAAATGTACCCAAATGCAAGAATACTGTATAATAATAATAATCACTTATTGTCACAAGTAGGCTTCAATCGAGTTACTGTGCAAAGCCCCTAGTCGCCACATTATGGCGCCTGTTCGGGGAGGCCAGTCCGGGAATTGAACTCGTGCTGCTGGCCTTGTTCTGCATTACAAGCCAGCTGGTTAGCCCACTGTGCTAAACCAACCCCGTATGCAACGACTGAAAATGAAAATCGCTTATTGTCACAAGTCGGCTTCAAATTAAGTTACTGTCAAAAGCCCCTAGTCGCCACATTCCGGCGCCTGTTCAGGGAGGCTGGTACGGGAATTGAACCGTGCCGCTGGCCTGCCTTGGTCTGCTTTCAAAGCCAGCGATTTAGCCCTGTGCTAAACCAGCAAATCATTGATAAGTCAGAAGGCAGAGCTGACTGATTCATCACAATATAAATACTGAGACTTGACATTGTAGTTCAGGGCAGTATTTAATGGGGGCAATGGGGGATCTCATCTGCCAGCTTGCAGAGATGGCGAGAATCCCATGCTGCCTCTTTTTGGGAAGGCCAAGCCACATTCAGCGTTAACCAGACACTGAACTGGGCCACGACAGGCCCAACCTGGGCCCCAGGACCCCAATGCCCCTGCGATCTCCCGGCCCATCAGAGGCCGGCAAAGAGCACCATGGTGACCGCCTGTAATGCACCTTCCCGCGGGTCAGGATCTCTGGGGAGCCCAGGCACCCAGTGAATAATGGTGGGATGGTGGTTGTGGGCTGGGGTTCTGACGGAGGGGGCGGTGGGGGGGGGGGGGGGGGGGGGGGGGGGGGGGGGGGGGGGGACAGAAGAAAGTACGTGGGGGTGGTTCTCAGCAGGACCCTCTTCCTGATGCCAGGTCCCCCGGTCAAAAAAGTAATGCCTTTGAATGAGGGACCTCCCCACGTCCCACCGAGAAGGTGAGAGCCACTCACCCCACTGAGCAAATACCAGTGGTCTGATGAGACTCTCAAATGCTCACTTAAGGGCCTCAATTGGTGGGGGAATGGGAAGGCTCACGCTTAATTGGGGCAGAGGTGGGAGATGGAAGCATCCCCACCCACTACCCTACCCTTCCACCCCCCCTGTCACCAATCTCACCTCAGCGGAGGCATTAAATTACACCCTCGGGTGTGTTGCTTTAGTGGAGTGGAGGAGGGGGGGGGAAGAGAGAACTGTACGGAGAAGGCAAGTAAGGCCCTAAATATTCTTGGCTCCCCAAATAATAATAATAATCACTTACTGTCACAAGTAAACTTCAATGAAGTTTTTGTGAAAAGCCCCCAGTCGCCACATTCCAGCGCCTGTTTGGAGGGGCCGGTACGGGAATTGAACCCGCGCTGCTGGCCTTGCTCTGCATTAAAAGCCAGCTATTTAGCCCACTGTGCTAAACCAGTCCCAAATAATTCTTAAACTGGCTGTGAATTCCTTGCTCCGTTTTGGCCGCTGGCTCTTCAATAGGGAACTGCAAGATTAATCGCACTCTCTCTCGCTCTCTCCATAGCTTGTAACTTCCTCCATTTGAAATGCTTATACAGTACAGATAGAGCATGTAAATATATGGTGTGTCAATCTTGTGTTTCTGAGGAAAATATACTGTGATTGTCAGAAGTGGATAAGTCACTGCTCGCAGACCGCCGCAATCGATGTAGATTGTAAAACTGACCTTATCCCTCCACTGACTTTGTCATTCATCAAGCTAACTTTCTGCGTTATCTATCACAGCACGCCACTGATCTTGACGTATTTCCTTATCTCTCCATGTTCGTTTGTTAAAGGGTTTAAATTGCGACAGGATGCGAAAGGGGGATACATCTTCAGCTCAACACTCGCTGCATTCCAATAGGCAGCGCCTTGGCAAAGCATCCGCAGGCAATTTCAGCACCGGCTCCCCATTCCCACAGTCGGCGTGTACTTCTGGCTACGCAATTAGCACCGGCGCTAAGAAGCACTTGGCTGACACAGCGGCACCGTGGCAGCTTTCACCCCTCACTTTACGTCCGCCTGATCAAACTTCGGTTTGCACCTCGCCCTCCTCTATTCCCAACACACAGGCATATGGCACAGACAGCTGTAGAACAATGAGGGACAGAAGGAGAAGGGCCCAGAGTTCCCGCTCATGTCAAGTCAAGGACTGGGCCTTGTCACTTTGGCTGTCACCGTCATAATACCCAGGCAAATAACTGTGACCTTCACCACGTTTGCAGAATGAAACATTACAATACAAGCTGACTACAGCAAGACCCTCCCCCTCTCTCTCTCTCACTCTCTCACCCCTCTCTCTCTTTCTCTCGTCTTTTATTAAAACATTTCCCCTTTTGAATTCAATTCAGCCCCATCATGAACTACCAAATCCTCTGCCCTCTTAGCTTACTTGGAAATCGTCAAGTTTTCTTTTAAAAGTCAGTGCAATTTAATTGCGCAAAAAAAAACAGGCCCTTATTCACAGGTCCGAACAAGTCTCCCGGGACATTGTTAAAGGCAACTCCTGGGCCTGGGGTGTGCTTACAATATGAGGTGGTAAGTAAAAACTGAGCAACCTTAATAATCTCCGGTTGTTCCCAAAGTGCATTGCAGCTGTGGCACACTATTTTTCTTTTTATTTGTTCATGGGATGTGGGCGTCGCTGGCTGGGCCTGCATTTATTGCCCGTCCCTGAGGGTACTGAAGGGACCAACCACATTGCTGTGGGTCTGGAGTCACATGTAGGCCAGACCAGGTAAGGATGGCAGATTTCCTTCCCTAACGGGGACATTAGTGACCCTGATGGAATTTTACGACAATGGTTTCCTGGTCCTCATTAGATTTTAGCTCCAGGTTTATACTGAATTCAAATTTTACCATCTGCGATTGATGGGATTCGAACCCTGAGTCACTAGAGCATTATTACCCTGGGTCTCTGGATTACTAATCCAGTGAGAATACCACTCTGCCACCACCTCCCCTTGAAGATTTTCTGTTTATTTATGTGATGCAGGCATCGCCATGGTTTACTACCACTCTGCCATGACTGAGCAAATAGTTTTTTTTTTCATTTCAGAGAGCAGCTAAGGGTCATTGCTGGAGTCACATAGAACATAGAACATTACAGCGCAGTACGGGCCCTTCGGCCCTCGATGTTGCGCCGACCTGTGAAACCATCTGAAGCCTATCTGACCTACACTATTCCATTTTCATCCATATGTCTATCCAGTGACCACTTAAATGCCCTTAAATGTGGCGAGTCTACTACTGTTGCAGGCAGGGCGTTCCACACCCCTACTACTCTGAGTAAAGAAACTGCCTCTCCGTCTCAGGAATGGAGAATTCCGTCGCCTGCGTTTTTCCAGTACTTTCTGCTTTTCTTTCAGATTTCCAACATCCGCTGTATCTCGCTTATACTAAATAATATCGACGGCTGATCTTCCGCAAGTGGCAACACCTGATCTACGTCGCCATCAGGTTATCGTTTCTCGAGAAGAGAGCCCAATCCTGTTCAGCCTTTCCTGTTAAATGCAGGGGAGGGGCTTTGTTGCAAATGTCTTTGCGCAGATTCTAAACTGCCGTGTTCAATGCAATACCATAGTCGAGTCCGAGCCCAGGACTGACCAACCGTAAAGCACAATTCTAAGGAGATCCATCCATCAATCTCCGCTTTGCCATGAATCCAGCCGGGACCCTTACTGTTCGAATATTTGTCAACACAAATTTCTGTATTGCAAGCTAACTAATTGCTGACAATGGGGCTTTAAGTAATGAAAGCTGAGCATATGACAAGCGTGTGATAAATGATCAGATCAAACCAGGCGCCAACTACCAAGGGATACCAATTAAATCATCATCACCCTTTTCAAAGGGAGAATAGGCAGCAATAATGATAAGGAAGTACAGAACTGCACTTTTTAAAAATATGTACACATAAAGCAATCTTGACGGTGCCTTGTTTAAGTGTCTCCACCCAGGCTTGAGGTGACTTGCCAGACATTTTGAAAAAGTTAAAACTGCCTTTTCGATTTAAGGATATGAATACCTCTGCTATCACACTGGCACATGGGTTTATTAAAGCACCTCACCTCCCTGCTTCAACTGAGTCACCGGCTGCTTTTTTGGAGCTGGTTATAATATAATATAATCTTTGTCCGTGTCACAAGTAGGCTTACAGTAACACTGCAATGAAGTTACTGTGAAAAGCCCCTAGTCCCCACACTCTGGCGCCTGTTTGGGTACTCCGAGGGAGAATTCAGAATGTCCAATTCACCCAACAAGCACGTCTTTCGGGACTTGTGGGAGGGAACCGGAGCACCCGGAGGAAACCCACGCAGACACGGGGAGAACGTGCAGACTCCGCACAGACAGTGACCCAAGCCGGGAATCGAACCCGGGTCCCTGGCGCTGTGAAGCAACAGTGCTAACCGCCGTGCTACCGTTCAGCCCAACTAAGTACGTTGATGGACCCCACGTGTTAATCAATGTCTCGAGGAGATGTAACACTGAGTAGTTAATGTTTCCTCTGATGTGTCGGGTACTCTGGATCCAGAATGAACGGGAAAACTAGTGCCCTCTGGTTTTATAGTGACCGTGCCCTAACTGGTGATTGGCTGCTGTGTTGATTGGTCTTGCAGTGTGTCAGTCAGTGTGTGTCTCTGCACCATCATATACTTATGTGTATATTATGACATCCTCCTTCACCATTTACCTTTAGAGCTCGTGATAGGGAGGCACTTAGTTCCTATAAGAGTCTTGATGAATCTCCATGAAACGATGGAACGACTGGTTCATTACCTCCTCCCCCCCGCCCCCCACCCACCCCCCCACCCCCGCCCCCCCCCCGCTCCCCCCCGCCCCCGCCCCCCCCCGCTCCCCCCCGCCCCCCCCGCTCCCCCCCGCCCCCCGCCCCCCCCGCTCCCCCCCGCCCCACTCCCCCCCTGCCCCCGCCCCCCCCCGCCTCCCCCCCCGCCCCACTCCCCCCCTGCCCCCGCCCCCCCCCGCTCCCCCCCCCGCCCCCGCCCCCCCCGCTCCCCCCCGCCCCACTCCCCCCCCTGCCCCCGCCCCCCCCCACTCCCCCCCCCACTCCCCCCCTGCCCCCCGCCCCCCCCCCACTCCCCCCCCACTCCCCCCCCTGCCCCCGCCCCCCCCCCCCCCGCTCCCCCCCCGCTCCCCCCCGCCCCCGCCCCCCCCGCTCCCCCCCGCCCCCGCCCCCCCCCCGCTCCCCCCCGCCCCCACTCCCCCCCCCCCCCCCCCGCCCCCACCCACTCCCCCCCCCCCCCGCTGCCCCCGCCCCCCCCCCCCCACTCCCACCCCCATTTAGCCCACTGTGCTAAACCTGCCCTTGGCCCCCTACTTGTGACAATAATAAGATTATTATCATTACATTATTCCTAGTTAGTTACATCTTACTGTGTCTGCTCTGCATTATGAATACATAAACGTCCTCTACCCCTGTCCTTCGAGATGGCAGTGTTCGTGAGTTGGAAGGTGCTGTCCGAGAAGCCTTGGTGAGTTCCTGTAGTCCATCTTGCAGAAGGCACACACTGCCACTAGAGGGAGTAAATGTTTATCGATGGGGTGCCAATGAAGCGGGGCTGCTTTGTCCTGGATGGTGCTGAGCTCCCTGAGTGTTCTTGGAACCTCATTCTTCCAGGCACCTGGAGGAGTATTCCGTCATACTCCCGACTTGTGCCTTGTAGATAGTGGGCAGGCTTCGGGGAGTCAGGTGAGTTACTTGCCGAGGATTTCCAGCCCTTGCAGCCGTGGTATTTTAATTAATGGCTGGGTCCAATTAGGTTTCTGGTAAACCCCCCAGGATGTTGATAGTGGGGAATGCCAGTGAATGTCAAGAGGTGATAGTTAGATTGTCTCATGATGAAGATAGCCATTGCTTGGTACTTATGTTCCGCGATTCCTGAAGCCTTGGTGAAATGAAAATCTCTTATTGTCACAAGTAGGCTTCAATGAAGTTACTGTGAAAAGCCCCTAGCCACCACATTCCGGCGCCTGTTTGGGGAGGCTGATACAGGAATTGAACCGTGCTGCTAGCCTGCCTTGGTCTGCTTTCAAAGCCAGCTATTTAGCTGTGTGCTAAACCAGCCCCGGTAAGCTCATTAAAAGTATCTGCATTAAAGACAGCCTCGGGAATCCCCACATGGTTGGAGACTTTGTCGGGGACACCATGGCAACTGTGGACACTCAAAGAGCACGTTTCCAACATTAACCTGTAGGGGGAACCACTGTTCTTCCAAAAGGACAAATAAACCTGGGCCCAGGCTTTACAGTCGCTGGCAAAGTGACGGCACTCACCTCAAACAAAGCTGACCACAAAGATCCAGCAATTCTACCGCATGGATTTCCCCTTTCCTGACATCAGTTTGAACCTATCGCCAGGTCACGGCGATCTCCCGGCATCCAATAGTCGTGAGGCCATCAAGCAGCACCAGCGGCCAATAACACTGAGGTATTCCCACAGACAGCAAGCCAGGAAATAAAATGCTCTGCTCATCTTTTGTTTTTAACGAAGACATTTGCGGAGATTTAAATAGATGACTGGGACATACACATGGGATTAAGGCAGAAGCTGAAATATCGCAAACCTTTAATAAAAAAATTTTAAATGTGAATTTATTTTAATCACAATACTGTCATATATGTTCTTTTTTTTCCTTTTCATAGGACTGCTGTCCCATACTCACTGCTTCCCATCTACAAGTTCAAAGTCAAACATGACCATAGGCTGAAGACTCAGATCTGATTAATTAACAAAGACAAAATCTTATATTTATATACCGCCCTTAACATAATAAAATATCCCAAGGTGCTTCAAATGAGCATTATAAAAACAAACTATGACACTGTGTCACAAAAGGAGATATTGGAAAAGATGCCCAAAAGCTTGATCAAAGAGATAGATTTTAAGGAGGTCTCTTAAAGGAGTATGGCGAGGTAGGGATATAGAACAGTGATCTATAAAATAATGAGGAAGGTCTATAAAATAATGAAGAGCATAGATGAGGTATCTATGAGGTAAAGAAGGTAGAGGAGTTTAGAACTGGAGGGCATAGGTTTAAGGGAGAGATACAAAAGAGACCAGAGGGGAAATTTCTTCACACAGAGGGTGGTGAGAATCTGGAACGGCTGTAGTAGAGGTGGGTACAAGTTTGTCTTTTAAAAAGTAGTCAGACAGTTATATGGACAGGGTGGGTAGAGAGGGATATGAGCCAAATCAGGGCAAGTGACTTTAACTGAGTGTTAGAAACTGGGCGGCATGGAGAAAACAGCAGATGAATAACAATATGAACATGCACAAGCAACCTCTCTCCCAGCTCCTTAGTCATTCTGAGGTCACCTGACTCTAACATTCACTTATATAACCTAATGAGACTCCTAGGGGTCAGTCGGTGAATTACAACACAACCATATCACTACATGGATGACTCGACAAAAGCTGGAGAGAACTGGAAACAAGTTGAGGTTTATACTGTGGGGCAGAGGAGGCATGCAGCAGTGGGGGTGGATAGACAGCCTGCAATTGGTGGAGATTGACAAAGTTGTCACGGACAGAGATAAAAGGGAATGTAGATGGTAGTGATCAAGGGAGATTTGAATATGTGCACCCAGTGACGTCAAGGCTCCGTGTGTTGTAGGACCCGACCAGGAGGATTGAGCTTGTCTCTTAATCTCAACTGACATTTGCTCTTGGTTTTCCTACCTGGGGCCCATTTTAGCAAGCTGAGCTCGCATATCCGAGGGAGAGGTCTAGTCCCTTTACACAATGGTTCCTGGACGACTCGAGGCAGACTGGTCGAGCAACGCCACTCAGAGAGTGGATGGAGCTGAGCGCCAGCTGTCCTATACAGTTCTCTTCTCAACAGAGGATAGCACAGCAGACAAAAAACTGCGCAAGCCCACAAAAAGCAGCTTGACTACAAAGGATCTGAAACAAGTAGGTTTTCAATGATTGCACTCTTCTTATTTTGACAGTGCAAATTAACGTCCACTTATTGGGCCTATTATCTCATGTATTGCCCGCACCAGTTTCGGAGAGAGAAGCACAGAGAGAAAGGGCGCAGAAAATAATCAGGGAGGCAGAGCCAATCGGAAGCAATAGAACCATAGGATTAGAACTGTGGAATCCCTACTGTGCAGAAGGGGGCCATTCAGCTCATCGAAGGGCAACTAGGGATGGGCAATAAATGCTGGCCTAACCAGCGACATCCACATCCCCTGAATGAATAAAGAGTCTGCACCGGCGCTCTGAAAGGGCTGCCTAACTAGGCCCACTCCCTGCCCTACCCCCGTAACCCTACCTAACCTGCACATTATTGGCCTGTGCGAGGAAACCGGAGCACTCGGAGGAAACACACGCAGATACGGGAGGAACGTGCAAACACCAAGGCCAAATCGAACCCGGATTCCTAGCGCCACGAGGCAGCAGTGCCAACCACTGTGGCACGTGCCGCCCAAGAGAGCTCAAACGCGTTGACAGAGGAACAGATCGAATAGCGGCAACCTCAATCAGTGCCTCCATAAACCTGCGAAAAGGGCAGGAGGTGCCTGACAGAGTCTATCGCCATCAGCATGCTTTTTTTAACGGAAAAATATGAATGTTCTCAAAGGTCTCAGCAGGTGCAATGGCGTTGAAGTGAGGTTGATAAAAATGATGACAAACATGGCATCACTTGCCCAATTCAGTTCTATTATCCGTGGCCCTCTCTGGGTGACGCATCGTGAACTTTGCGCGGGCTAGGGTAATAGAACATAGAACATTACAGCGCAGTACAGGCCCTTCGGCCCTCGATGTTGCGCCGACCTGTGAAACCACTCTAAAGGCCATCTACACTATTCCCTTATCGTCCATATGCCTATCCAATGACCATTTGAATGCGTTTAGTGTTGGCGAGTCCACTACTGTTGCAGGCAGGGCATTCCACGCCCTTACTACTCTCTGAGTAAAGAACCTACCTCTGACATCTGTCCTCTATCTATCTCCCCTCAATTTAAAGCTACGTCCCCTCGTGCTGGACATCACAATGACACTGCAACTCAGAGGACTCTCTGCATGCCGCCACCCACTCCAACAAAATAATACATTCTTTTAATATCAATTTAGAGTGCCCAATTATTTTTTTCCCCCAATTAAGGGGCGATTTAACGTGGCCAATCCACCTAACCTGCACATCATAGAATTTACAGTGCAGAAGGAGGCCATTCAGCCCATCGGGTCTGCACCGGCTCTTGGAAAGAGCACCCTAACCAAGGTCAACACCTCCACCCTTTCCCCATATCCCATTAACCCCACCCAACACTAAGGGCAATTTTGGACACTAACGGCAATTTATCATGGCCAATCCACCTAACCTGCACATGTTTGGACTGTGGGAGGAAACCGGAGCACCCGGAGGAAACCCACGCACACACGGGGAGGATGTGCAGACTCCGCACAGACAGTGACCCAAGCCGGAATCGAACCTGGGACTCTGGAGCTGTGAAGCGATTGTGCTATCCACAATGCTAGTGGAGGTTGTGGTTGGCACGGCGAGAATGTGCAAACTCCAACACTAGGAGTGACCCGGGGCCGGGTTCGAACCCGGGTGCCCGGCGCCGTGAGGCAGTAGTGATAACCACTGTGCCGCCGTGTCGCCCAAAAGGAGCGAGTTAACACCTTGATAATGCAGAGAGCACGATTCAGTGCCTTGTTAAATACAGGAAACTCTTCAGCAAAGTCCCTTCCTGCCATCTGAGGCAACTGACATCATCTTGCAACACGTAAAGCAGAGTCAGCGAGCGAGCGTGCAGCCTTGGAGTAAGGAGTCTCGTCCCTGAAGACCCCGCCCCCACCCCCTCCCCCTCCCCTCACCCCCCCCCACCAGCTCGGACACCAAGTCTAATAGACGATCATTTATATGCATTTGCAGTTTGAACACATTTAATTAGATGTAATGATCCCATAGTTGCTGGGGCAATGACACATGGAAAATGAGATGATACAAGATTTAAATTAACTGTCAGTCAGCCCGTCTGGCAGCCCGAGCACCAGAAAAAAGAATCGGGAGCTCGCCAGGCATGTTCTGCATCCAACCAGTTAATCCAAGGCAGTGCTGGATTAGAGGCTGTGATCAGATCCGTGCCTTCAACAGATGGGCTGGACAGAATCATCGCTCTTCTAGGCTGTTTAAAAGTCATTCATCACAAAATCAAGGTTAAAGAGATTGTGTCTCCGTGCTTAACCCCTTCCTGAATTGGACATGGCGCTGGGACCATCTTCAAAAGGCTTTGCGACAGACAGAGAACACACCAAAAAAAAACCCAAAATGCACGATGCCTGTGAGTGACACTGCAATTGGGCGGCACGGTAGCACAGTGGTTAGCACTGTTGGTCCCGGGTTCGATTCTCGCTTGGGTCACTGTCTGTGCGGAGTCTGCACGTTCTCCCGGCGTCTGCGTGGGTTTCCTCCGGGTGCTCCGGTTTCCTCCCACAGTCCAAAGACGGTTAGGTGGATTGGCCATGATTAGTGACCAAAAAAAAAAGGTTAGGAGGGGTTATTGGATTATGGGGATAGAGAGGATGTGAGGGCATAAGTGGGTCAGTGGAGACTTGATGGGCCGAATGGCCTCCATCTGCACTGTATGGTCTATGTTCTAGGACGTGTGTGTCAGGTGAAGTGGACATTCTAAATTCTCCCTCCGTTTACCCGAACAGGAGCCAGAATGTGGCGATTAGGGGGCTTTTCACAGTAACTTCATTGCAGAGTTAATGTAAGCCTACTTAATAATAATAACAATCGCTTATTGTCACAAGGTGGCGCTGGAGCGAGGCGACTCTCTGCGAGCTCTCCCTAACAGATCCACTTTTTACTAAACTTACAATTTCTTTTATTTCCCTTTCTTCCCTACTTAATGATCTGTTGAGCTGCTCGCAGAAAAATACTTCCCACTGTAGCTCGGTACACGTGACAGTAAACAAATCCAAATCCAAGTAGGCTTCAATGAAGTTACTGTGAAAATAATAAATAATGAATAAATTATCGCTTATTGTCACAAGTAGGCTTCAATGAAGTTACTGCGAAAAGCCCTTAGTCACCACATTCCGGCGCCTGTTCGGGGAGGCCGGTACAGGAATTGAATCCGCGCTGCTGCCTTGTTCTGCATTACAAGCCAGCTATTTAGCCCACTGTGCTAAACCTGCCCTTGGCCCCCTACTTGTGACAATAATAAAGATTATTATCATTATATTATTCCTAGTTAGTTACATCTTACTGTGTCTGCTCTGCATTATGAATACATAAACGTAAAACATATTCTCAACATGCTTTTCAAAGGTGAGTGGGCCCTTGGCATCCTGTGTTCCGTTGCCTGACTTCAGAACAGGACCATAACCTGTGGGCCATTAGATGCCAGCCAACAGAGGGCGTAGGCACCAGGGAAGGCACTGCATGACAGGAGATTCAGTGGGCCTCTCGGAACAGGAGCCCAGGCCCTTGGCGAACCTAAGCCAGGAGAGGGGGCCGAAGAGAACTGGAGGTGGGGAGAGAGAGAGAGAGAGAGAGAGAAGACGGTAATGGTTGCCACCTGCCTGGCTGCCACAGCCCTGGGGGATGCACTGAGGCTGTACGAGCAGGAGCTGCTCAGAGAGCACCCTGCAGCAGCGGAGCCTGCCCCAGAGGAACAGGAGGCAGCTGGTGAGGAAGGGGAACTGTCATGTTGGGGGGGGGGGGGGGTGATGTTCCCAACCCATCTGCTGCCCTTGCCCCTTCCAGGTGGTGGGGGTGGCAGTTTTGGAAGGTGCTGTCGAAGGAACCTTACTGAGTGGCAGAAGTGCCCCTTGTGGATGGTGGGCACACCTACCATTGTGCCTTGTCCTCAATGTGACCATACACAGAGACCAAGTAATCCTTACTCTGAGGCTAGTTTGTTAGAGATAAGCTGGACAACACAGAGGATACCATTCAGCCCATCCTGCCTCTGCTAGCCCTTCAACGCAGTTTTCTAATTAATCCCAAGACACCGCCATGCTCTTCATTTCAAGCATTTATCCAACTACCTTCCGGAAGTTACTATTGACTCTATTTCCACTATGCTTTCAGGCAGTGCATTCCGGATCACAACTCACGGTGTTTTAAAAAAAAAAGAGGGAATTCTCCTAATTTCCCTCATGGTTTTCCCTCGCACCAGCCGCGTTACAAAGCAAAATCAGGCCGGGATTATATAACTGGTGGCCAATTCATCACCGCCTCCTCATAGAATTAAAAGCAGCCACTATAATTCAAGACTGAGTGACAAGCCTGGATCTCGTCAAAAGATGGTTGAAAGCTGGATATTCCAGGGCACAGGCCGAACGACAACATCTTGGCACATTCAGGTTAACTTCAACTCTAAACTGGTTCACGGCAAAGCAATCGCCTGCGACAGATATCTGGGACGTGGCACAGAATTCCCGCCTCAGCCTCCTGTGGGTTCCTCTGCTCCAGGGTTTTAACTTGAAAAGTTCAAAGTCTCTTTCTTTTGGAGTATCTCTGAAGCCCTGTACATCTCTTGGGGTCACTTTTGTTTTCCACGACTAGTGTCTGCTCCAACTGGAAGCTTTTTAACCATTTAGTTATCGAGCTCTCGCCAGTTTTGTTCTCGACCCCAATATCATTTGGCGCGTCTCCACCTGGTCTGTTGGGTAACCTTCCAGCTTCTAATCGGCCGATTGTCTTCCTGACGACCGCAAAAGCCATCAAGGCCGAGTTGGACAGTTTTTTTGATCAACCAGGGAGTCACGGGCTACGCGGAGCAGAGAGAACAGAGGAGTTGAGGCTGCAATCGTTAGCCACGGCCTGATCCAATGGCGGAGCAGAACCGAGGAGACTACGCCTGCTCCTAATTTGTGTAAAAAGGGAAACGTTTTGCGGCCGGAATTCTCCCGGCCGTTTGCACCGCCGGCAGTGCACCCCTTCCCGCTGGTCTCCCGTGGGCGCGGGGTGTCCTCAACGGCAAATCCCGCCGACAGTGGAGGGAACAGAGAATCCCGCGGCCAGCAAAGGGCCACGCCGCCTCCCACCGACGTGAAATATGCGGGGGGGGGGGGGAACGGAGAATCCAGCCCCGCATTTTATCCTGTTATCTCCTCCCTTGCCAGTGCACCATTCCCTGGATAATTTGCACTCCCCGGAGTCCATGTTTGCCCTTCACAGGCTTGGGTCAGGGGTGAATGGCAGATGCCTTGCTCCTATCACCAGAGGAGCGGGCCTACTGGGCCTTGGCCACTGTCTGGGGCCTAGCCCTCGGCAACACCGGCGAGGCCGGTGGTTTACTGGGTGTCGCACAACCGTGCGGGCGAAAAGTGGCCTATTGCAAGCCGGAGGTCACCAGCATTAGAGCAGTTCAGTCCTGTTCCCCCCTCCCTCGCTTCCATCTGCCTGGCACGTTTCATAGAATTTACAGTGCAGAAGGAGGCCATTTGGCCCATCGAGTCTGAACCGGCCATGACAAAGAGCAACCCACTCAAGCCCACGTATCCGCCCTATCCCCGTAACCCCCACTTAACCTTTTTTGAACACTAAGGGCAATTTAACGTGGCCAATCCACCTAACCCACACATCTCTGAACTGTGGGAGGAAACCGGAGCACCCGGAGGAAACCCACGCAGACACAGGGAGGATGTGTAGACTCCGCACAGACAGGGACCCAAGCCGGGAATCGAACCTGGGAACCTGGAGCTGTGAAGCAACAGTGCTAACTATCGTGGCAAATCTCTAAACGTGGGCACTGGAGAGAACAAATAAATAGCGCGGACGGTAAATCTCATCCCCCTCATCTTCCTGTTAACCATTTTATTTTTGAAAGGGCCCTCCCTTTTGAGAATGCAGTGACTCAGCCTCCCTCGCAGAATACTAATTAACGTGTGTCCTTTGTGTTGGAAATCTGAGCGAAGGGTTTGGATTTGACAAATTCCTTTGATGTGATGGCTTTGATCCTAATGCAAATAGCGCTTTTCATGGCCATCTTCTGTGAGGATTTTCACCCCCTTCACCACCCCCAGAAAGACATATTTCAAGTCTTGCAACATAAATAGAAGCTGGGGTGTGACTGAAGCAAGGCAATAGTGTACTCGCTGAGCTGCAGTGACATAATGCGTTCAATAAAGGTTGCCGTTGTGCTTATTTTTTCTTTTGCCCTGTTGTAACGGCAGAGGTGTCGAGCAACAACAACTTGCATTTGATAGCACACCGCACGGAATGAAAACATCCCAAGCCAAGGGTGTAATCGAACAAAATTTGGCACCGAGCCAGGTAAGCAGACAACTGGACATTTGACCAAAAGCTTGGCCATGGCAGGAAGTTTCGAGGAGCATTTTAGAGGAGGAGGCACAAGATTTGGAGAGAGGATTCCTTTGGCACGAGTCAAGGAGGAGAAAGCTGTGGAGAGACAGAAGATGATTACGGAGATGCCGGCGTTGGACTGGGGTGAGCACAGTAAGAGGTCTTACAACACCAGGTTAAAGTCCAACATGTTTGTTTCGAACTCCAGCTTTCGGAGCGCAGCTCCTTCCTCAGGTGAATGAAGAGAGACAGAAGGGTCCAGAGAAGGAGGATCTGACCAGATCTCGCAAGACGCCGTGATCTGGGTCCAGCCCACAATGGGCAGGGCCCAGTCTCGCACCGTTAAGTAAGTTTTGAAACTCCCTTGGCCACTTAGCCCATCCTGACATCGGATCGAATGGCCGCCAGGCATCTATTGGCCTCACTGAGGAGACCCCAGCCAGGCGCTGTTCAACATGGTCCCCACAAACGGGAAACAGGTGGAACAGCACGGGGGCGGGGAGGGGGGGTCGCTCAGGCGACTGCAGGCCCCAGAATGGTCAGCCTCCAGGCAGAGTGGTACACTGGTACTGCTGGACCCACCCGGGCACTTTCAAAAATGGAGCGCCGATCTCTTCCTGCATGAGGAACATTCCACAAGGGGATCCGAAATTGCAACAGACTGCCGTTAGATAGGGGGGGGGGGCGGGGGGGGGGGGGGGGGGGGGGGGGGGGGGGGGGGTTCTCAGCGCTACAACAGATTAGGCCGCTATTTTTAAAACGCACCCTCGCCAGAGTTGCAGCCGAACAGCAACCAGGCCTCATCTCAGAGGTCTCGCGGTTCTCCACCCTCCGACAATCATCACCTGCAAACCCCCTCCCCACCACCCCCTCCGACAGTCACCGGCAAATCCCCTCCCCTTCCACCCCCCTTCCCCTCCACCCCCTCCAACAGTCATCGGCAGCAGAACAGCCCCAGAATATCTGCTCTCCCACCTGCCCACCACGCATATATGCACCCTCCTCCCAATGGAACTCCCACTATGGTCCTCCCTGGCACGGGTTGCACTGCTAGATTGGCACTGCCAGGTGTGGCAGTGCCAACCTATGCCAGGGGAAAGTGCCAGGGCACTGCCCGGGCATGTCCCTCTAACACCCCGGGGGGTATATTACCTCTGCAGGAGGGGTCCCCTTGGCTGGTTGATGCCTGGCCAGACTTGGCGCAAACGACACTGGCGAGGCGTCATGCCAGCACCGGGTTAAGATTCCATAAGGGGGGAGGATCTGAAGACAGCGCTTGCTAATGACGTGCGCATGTATTAAAATGAGGCTCCCAGTCTTATGCCAACTTTCTCACAGGTGGCGAATGGGCTCAAAGTCACCCCCTTTCACTCTGTTTCTCTCTCTACAGATGTTGCTGGACACGCTGGGTTTACCCAGCATTTTCTGTTTCTATTCCAGGTTTTCCAGCACCCACAGTATTCTGCTGTTACAAAATTAATTTGGAGCTGCACGTGAGGCCAAAATCGAAGGAGGGCAGAGTGGGATCCATGACAAAGTCGGGCTGGAGGACAGGGTGCATAAGGTGGGGGAGGGCAAGGCTTCGGAGGCAATTCAAAACAAGAATGGTTATGAACAAAACCGAGGAGATGCCGACCCGGATGCCAGTGTGGGTCAACAAGCGCCAGGACGATGAACGAACAAGATTTGGAGCGCGCTTGGTCATGGGCAGTAAAGTTTGAATGAGTTCAGATTGATAGAGAATGGAACGTCTCCAAGCCGGGGGAGCAATGGAATAGGAGAGTCTACTTCATTGTTCCCAGTTGATGATTACTGCCCTCTTCCGATCTCTACCTCAACTCCTTGGAGGTCGGTTCAGGCGGCAAGTCTGATTCTATTACATCAATGTGTAATTCTATAGTCCTTGCAGTCCAGGGATTCCTGATGTTTCTTCGAACTGCACTCCAGACACAATGAGCATCACTGCATTCAGCAGGTTGTACAAGGTATTCTGATGGATATGTATAGGAATCGCCCCAAAGGAATCGGTCTCTGCCACCATTAACTTTATGACTGTCAGGTCTACCACTAACCACAATGATGTAAGTCAGTGATATCTGAGTAAGGTTAACAACCAGCCTAGAGTCTTTCTAGAAATATGGATGACCATCTTCCCAATTTGGTAACTCCATGCTAGTGCTTGTTTGGACATGCCGCACAGATAAATATTACTTCCCTTTAAATTGATCTGATAGTTACCAATTCACCCATTAGCGAATTAAAGAGTGAGTTCAGAGAGTAGATAGAGTGGGGAACACATTGCTTCTTGAAATGGTTCCAAATTCTCCACAAGGAATCTAGATTTCCACATGAGGGAAGAGGGGTTAGAAAGACACTGAAAGGTTGGGATGAGGTAGATGATACAGAAGGAGACGAGTGTGGGGTATGAACACCATCGCAGACTATAGTGAGATAGAATGATCTCCTTCTCCACTGTATATTCTCTGCAATGTATTTCGCGAACCAAAATAATACAATAACATGAAAGGGAACAAAGAAAATAAATAGGAAGGACTCTTAAAATCGCCAATGCTTTTAGAACTAATTAAAAATGTATATTTTTAAAATTCGCAACCCCCCTCCCCTTTTGATTTTTATACCTGGATGCTCACAACTGTGTTCTACAGGTTAATCTTCAATTGCAGGAGATGCCAGGACTATCCTGAGAGTTGGCAACCCCCACCCCATAAAGGTCTACGGAGGCCTTTTGAAGAATGAATTCCCAGGATGTGGGCGTCGCTGGCTGGGCCAGCGTTTATTGCCCATCCCCAAGGGCATTTAAGAGTCAACCACATGTTAATGTGGGTCTGGGGGTCACATATAATATAATGTATAAAATCGCTTCTTGTCACATGTCGGCTTCGATGAAATTACTGTGAAAATTCCGGCATTCCGGGGCCTGTTCGGGGAGGCCGGTACGGGAATCGAACCCGCGCTGCTGCCTTGTTCTGCATTACAAGCTAGCTGTTTTTCCCACTGTAAATGTAGGCCAGACCAGGTATCGATGGCAGATTTCCTTCCCTAAGGGTTATTAGTGAACCAGATGGTTTTTTAAACAACAATTTCATGGTCACCATTAGACTTTCAATTCCAGATGTTTAAAACTTGAATTCCAATTCCACCCAGGATTTGAAGCTGGGTCCCAAAGGTCATTCCCTGGGCCTCTGGATTACTAGCCCAGTGACAATACCACTACGCCACTGCCTCATTTCTGATGCATGTTCAGATTTGTCCGATTGTTACAAATTCAATCTTCTGCCACCTCTCTGAGAGGCAGAACACTTGAGGCTAGGCGTGAAGCTGATTACACAGTTAAGGAGCACTGAACTTCAATTTCAGAGATCCCCGAATTGGAATTCTGTGTCTGAATCCCAGATCTGGATTTCCCTGTAGTGCTGCTGCCGTAGGCTAATTTTCATTTAAGTGCATGTTTCCGCAGTCAACGCACAACATCGGCATCAAATTAAATGGCTCAAATCTCACCTTTGTAAATGCTAATCTATTCATTCCTTATCCGACGAGGTCAATTTTCGCAGCTCATTATACAATAAATACAGTCCGACAGGCTAGCCGGTGTGAAATGGCATTTTCTCCCCCTTATTTCACCTCTCTCACCCCTACTTTGATCCTCTTCCCCGTGGCCCCACCGCTGCACACACAGACCCCACGATAGTAAAGAAGCAGCTGGCATCGACTGATTTAACGGTTTGTAGATACTTGTACTCAGTGCGTCATGCTCTTGCCTCTGGGTCAGCGGGTTCTGCCTTCAAATTGCTCCCCAGAGACTTCAGCCCGTCATTTTAGACCGGCGCTCCACAGCACTACTGAACTGTCAATGATGCCACTTTTTGTATGAAACACTAAACCCTGACACGCACCCCCAGCCCCCACCCGGCTCCTGTCCCCTCAGGTGAATGCAAAAGGTGTTTGAAGAAAGTCAAGGGCCAATAGACGTTCCTCACCCGATACGGTGAACAGATAATTATCGTTGCTGCCTCGCACCTGGTCTTGCCCAATGCATGTCCTGCGCAGATAAACTTATTTGTGTCTGAGTGAGAACTTTTTAGATTGTTATCATTTTTTTTTCTCATCTCCATGTTGCTCCTGAAGGCTATCCATAGTGGATACTGGGTGAGCTGCTTCGTAAAGTGCAATGGGGCTATGAGGAGGTGGGGGGCCATTGAGATGGCATGGGAGGATAGGCGGGGGAGGGGGGGGGGGGTCAGAACACCGAATGGCCTTTTATAGAACTGGGCCCAAATCTCAGAGAACTCAGACAGGATTTCTAACTAGCCCACCCCAGCACTTGGCCATCTCTGTGGCTGCCTCCAAACCACCTCCAGAAGCAATGCCTTCCCGCCCCACCGCCATGGCCTTGCCCTTCCCTGTCTCTGTAACCTCCTCCAACTCTGCAGTCCTCCAATTCTGGTCTGCCACATATCCTTGGTTTTGATCGCTCCGCCACAGGTGGCTGTGTTTTCGGCTGTCCAGCTCCTAGACATTGAAGTTCCATCTCCACACCCATCCATCTTGCTATCTTCCTTCGCTTCTTTAAGACGCTTCACAAAACCCAGCTCTCTGACCAAGCTTCCGATCGGCTGCCCTAATCTCTCCTCAAATGGCGAGGTATATACCGTTTTGTATGATAAAAGTCCCGTGAAGTGCATTCAGGTGCGTTACCTTGTTAGAGGCGTTATATAGATGCAGGCTGTTTGAGGAGTACATAGAACAAAGAACAATACCGCACAGGAACAGGCCCTTCGGCCCTCCAACCCTGTACCGGTCATGATACCAACCTTGGCCAAAACCCTCAGCACTTCCTTGTGCCGTATCCTCTATACCCATCCTATCCATGTATTTGTCAAGATGTCTTTTGAATGCCGTTAATATACCTGCTCCCACAACCTCCCCTGGCAACACGTTCCAGGCACTCACCACCCTCTGTGTAAAAAACCTGCCTCGCACACCTCCTCTAAACTTTGCCCCACAGACCTTAAACCTCTGCCCCCTGGTGACTGACCCCTCCACCTTCAGAGTGCCTGCCCATCCACTCTATCCACGCCCCTCATAATCTTGTAGACCACTTATAGGTCGTCCCTCAACCTCCGCTGTTCGGATGAAAATAGTCCATGTTTATTCAGCCTCTCTGCATAGCTAACACCCTCCAGACCAGGAAACATCCTGGTAAACCTCCTCTGCACCCTCTCCAAAGCTGCCACGTCCTTTTGGTAGTGTGGCGACCAGAATTGCGCGCAATATTCCAAGCGCGGCCTTACCAGAGTTCTATACCCCATTAAATCCTGTTTTCTCATCCCCTCCCAACCAAGCAAAGCACCATAATCTGTTCGAAGAGGGATAGAATTGAAGAGCAGAGAGCACAGAGAACCACGATTAGTGTGCACTCGACACACTGCTTATGGATATACAGAGGGTAGACAGGCACCGGCGAAGGTGAAAAAAAAGAGTTGCCTTTGCTGGTGCAAGATGCAGAAAACCCTCAATCCTAGATCACCATGACCATTGTGCTACCATACCCCTGAGATGGAACCACCACATCGAGTGGCTGAGGTGACCAAGTGTGGATGCCCTCAAGGGAGGCGTGAAAAAATACAGGAGGGTCAGAGGGATAGAAGGATATATTGACTGGGTTAGACAAAGAGGGGTAGGAGGAGGCTTATGCGGAGCATGATCACTGCCAATAGAGTAGGCGGGCTGAATGACCACCTTTGTGCTGTACATTCCATGTAATTCTATATAACCCACCGTGCTCCCACAGCAAGCTGAACCCCGGAGTGCCCTATCACACCGTGGCGCCGTATATTGAAATGGACCGTGCACCACTCCAGCACAGTAAGCCCAGCCTATGTACTTAACAGGATCACTCGGCACCTCTGCCTGCTTCTGCACAGAGGAATGAAATATAAATAGCCCAAGATGAGGGCAGAAGCTGCTTTTGATTTGAAGTAACAGCTACTTTACATAAAATTCAAATTAAACCATCTTGTAATAACATGGCTAGCCATGACTGCACTGTGTAGTACTTACATCCTTATGATAATTCTACCATAACACAATGGCACAGCATCACACTGTAAAATATCATTGTAGGCCGCCGGAATTATCATCTAATCCTCTTTTGACTCCATTTCGCACTATTAAAGCAGTTAAAAGTGTGAAACCTGCAATTCTAATCTCCCAAACAGCCCGCTGCTCGTCAGCCGTGAGGTGCTGGAGAAGCGAAGATAAATAATGGAGCCATGGCAGCCGGAATGTCGGAGCGCTGCCGCAGACGTTCGTCTGCTCGGTGTCTGATAACGATAGGGCTTCCGCCCCCCCCCCCGGGACTTGGCACTGCCTGTCTCCCAAGCGTGGGGTTTGCGGCCAGACGGAAGCGGGTTGGGCAACTCAGGACCTTCCCAGCTCTATTCTGAGGCTCCGCTTGAGGAGCAGCTGGACATTCGGCCCCTCGATCCTGGCTGAGCCGCCTCGTTGCTGCGACCACCCGAACCCTGGCTCTGTAAGCCTTCAAGCCCTTTTTCGCAGAGGCGTTACAGTACAGGACGTGGCCATTCCTCCCACTGAGTCCGAGACAGCACTCTGTTAAGTCATAGAGGTTTAACAGCATGCAAACAGTCCCATCGGCCCACCTTGTCCCTGCCGCCCAGTTTTTACCACTAAGCTGATCCCAATTGCTCACATTTGCCCATCTTTCCCATAGAACTGTCTAAACGCTTTATAAAAGACAAAATTATACCCGCCTCTACTACTGCTTCTGGCAGCTGGTACAACCCTCTCAACACCCTCTGTGTGAAAACATTGCCCCTCTGGACCCTATTGTATCTCTCCCCTCTCATTTTAAACCTATGCCCTCTCGTTTCAGATTCTCCTACCTTTGGGAAAAGATGTTGACAATCTACCTTGGGCTGGATTCTCCGCAGCCCCGTGCCCGAAATCGTGTTCGGCCCGAGGTCAGAGAGTCCCGTTGCCGGCCCGGCGATTCGCCGGGACCCGAGAATGGGCGTAATCACGGGGTACGCCGCGCGGCTGCGGGCGCCATTGACAGAGGCCAGCCCAGCGATCCTCCACTCCCGACCGGCTGAGTTCCCGGTGGCGTGGAACTAACCGCCTAACGCCAGTCGGGATGCTGGCGTGGGGGTTGGGGACTCAGTTCGCGGCCGCCCTGGTGGTGGTGGGGGAGGGGGGGGGGTGGGGAGATCGGACACGGAGGGTGGGGAGGGGGCCGGGGTTAATATGCTCGTGAACAAATCCTCGGGTGCGCCGATCGCGGGGATCTAATTTTTATGTATGCCTCCGCGGTCCGAATCCCGCCATGACGCTCGGCGCGGCCACTTGAGGCCGCTGCCGTGCGCATGCGCGGACTTAAAACCGGAAATGCGGGGGCCTGCATCCACAGCTAAAGCTGCGGGAATTACTCTGGGTCCCTGCTAGCCCCCTACAGGGCATTGAATTAGCTGATATTTTTTGCAGGAATCTTCAGAGTAAAGCTCCAACATTTTTACGCCGCCGTGGAGACATAGTCCCATTGTGGGAGAATCCAGCTCCTTATCCATGCTCCTCATTGTTTTATAGACCTCTATAAGATCACCCCGAAGCCTCCTACGCCCCAGGGAAAAAAGTCCCAGTCAATCCAGCCTCTTCTTATAAATCAAACCATCAAGTCCTGGTAGCATCCTCATAAATCTTTCCTGCACTCTTTCTAGTTTAACAATATCCTTTCTATAACAGGGTGACCAGAATTGTGCACAGTATTCCCAGTAATCCAGTCAGTGCCATTTCCCACACTCTATTCCCATAGACCTTCAGCGGGATTCTCCATCTGCAGGATCCTCCGCTCGGCTGGCAGCGCACCCAGGCCCACGGGATTCCCTACGGCGTGGGGGTGGCCACAGTGGGAAACCCTATTGTCCGGCTGTGGGAACGGAGAGTCCCACTGCCGGCGGGGGAGCGTCGCGCCGGAAAACGCGGCTGATGTAACGGAGAATCCCGCCCCCTTACGTTTGTTTCTCGTGAGTGCAGATAGCATTCCACTTTGAAATCAACCACTTGTCGACGCTTCCACCGTCTTTGTGGGCAGCATGTTCCAGGGGCAGGACTTTCCGGCCGTTCCCGCCAGCGGGAGGGTCTCGGCCCGCCGTGGGCTCCCTGGCGGTGGAGGGTGAGAACCACAGGTGCCTTCAGATGGGATTTAGAAAATAGGATCAGGAGTTGGCCATTCAGCCCTTCGAGCCTGCTCCACCATTCACATGACCATGGATGATTCTCTACCTCACCGCCGTACTCCAGCTTCTCCCCACATCCCCCTGGCACCCTTGGAATCCAAAGATCGACCGAATTCATTCGGCCTCCACAGCCTTCTGTGGTAGAGAATTCCACTGCTTCACCACCCCCTGAGTGAAGACATTTCTCCTCATCTCAGTCCAAAATGGCCGACCCCCGTACCCTGAGACTGTGACCCTTTGTTCCGGAACCCCCCCCCCCCCCCCCCCCCCCCCCCCGCCTGAATCCAGTCTGCCCAGCCCTGTCAGAATTTTATATCTTTCAATGAGGTCCAGGAGTCAATCTGGTGAACCTTTGCTGCTCTCCCTCTCTGACAAATATATCCTTTCTCAGAGAAGGTGACCAAAACTGCTCGCAATACTCCAGGTGTGGTCTTGCCAAGGCCCTGTACAGTTACGGCAAGACATCCTTTCCCTGTGCTCAAGGTATTACACCTGTATTCCCTAACCCGGGGAGGGAGGACCGTTAATGGTCCTGGGCTGGATCCTCCGCTTCGCCGGCAGCCCACTCACGCCCGCAGATTTCCCGACGGCGTGGGGCTGCCCACAATGGGAATCCCCATTGGCCGGCTGCCGGGACGGAGAATCCCACCCCCTGTGCCTGATTTTGCGACAACAGCAGATGATTTCTCTCCCACGATTCCTGATCAATAATAATCCCTCAACAGGGAAGCACGGTGGCGCAGAGGGTTAGCCCTGCTGCCTCACGGCGCCGAGTTCCCAGGTTGGATCCCGGCTCTGGGTCACTGTCTATGTGGCGTTTCCACGTTCTCCCCGTGTTTGCGTGGGTTTCGCCCCCCACAACCCAAAGATGTGAAGGGCAGGTGGATTGGCCTCGCTAAATTGCCTCTTAATTGGAAAAAAATAATTGGGTACTCTAAATTTTAAAAAAATTAAATAATAATCCCTCAACCACCATGATTTGCAAAGAAGAAAAACTTTGTCCCGATCGCATTACCGTTTGTGGAAGTGCGTTGCAAATTGGCTGCTGTGTTTCTGATGTTTTAACAGTGACTAGAAACTACTTGACCTGCTGCAAGTGACGCCATGAAAGGTGCTATAAAAATGCAAATCCTTTTGATTGTCTTCTTCAGTCTTGTGATATGCTGGGATTCTCAAACTGGTGGACCTGCTCCGGTTACACCCCAGACAGCAAACAGCAGCTGACTGTGACTTTCATTCCCGGTCAATACGTCTCTCTCGATGGCCAGCAGGATTACAGGCCAGACAAGCTGGGATAACTGCTCAGAACCTGGCAGGAGCTCAGGAAGTTAAGCCGGAGGGGAAACGTTAAGCCACAATAAAATAAATAACAATTTGGGGTTCAGGATGATAAGCACAGCGGCGGAATAAAAGAGGAGGATACAAGCGATTTTCCTCAGGTTAAAAAGTCTTTACGAAGTCGGACGTGGCCACTGAAATCGAGGGAAGATTGGAAATGAAATTTTGAAGAAAAGTGCTGGAAGGGTTCGAAGAAAGTGAAGAGGAACGGGATTAGAGAAATTGGCGGTGGCCGATGTCTGCAAGGACGCAGTGGTGCGATTTAATTCTTTCTGTATCATAATGCCTGAAAACAGACTGTACTCCAGCCAGAGACTGGAATGAATGAATGAGCAGAGTACAAAGCTTTCTGAGCGAATCCTTCCTTTAAATATGTAGTCAAGGGCATCTGGAGGCGAGTCTCCAGTGGACAGGAGCTAAAGGTATTACATTGTTGCCCGGGCCAAGCGGGAATTCCAACAAAGCACAACGAGATTACAAGAAAAAAAAAATGCATTCATTCTCCTTCGCTTCTTGAAATATTACCTGACTTTGAAAAAAAATGGAATATGATTTTTCGGTCAGAAATCAAACCCAAAATGGTTGTGGTTCCACAATGTCCCAGAAGGCAAATAGTTTGCCCGGACAGGTGATAAATTTCACTGGGTGGGTTTGCGATCAAATTCAATTTCAGAGCTGAAAGAAGGCCGTGCATTTATATAGTGACTTTCACCTGCTTAGGATGTCTGCAACTGCTTTATGGCTAATGAAGTGCAGTCACTGTGGTAATATGTCAGAAACAGGACGGTCAATTTGTGCACAGCAAGCTCCTTTACTAAAATTCATTTACGAGATGTGGGCGTCGCTGGTTAGGCCGGCATTTATTTCCTATTCCTAGTTGCCCTTCAGAAGGTGGTGGTGAATTGCCTTCTCGAACCGCTGCAGTCCCTGAGTGTAGGCACACCCACGGTGCTGTTAGGGAGGGAGTTCTAGGATGTTGCTCCAGCGACTGCGAAGGAACGGCCGATATATTTCCACGTAAGGATGGTGGGTGACTTGGAGGGGAACCTCCAGGTGGTGGGGTTCCCAGGTATCTGCTGCTCTTGTCCTTCTAGACGGTAGTGGTCGTGTGTTTGGAAGGTGCAGCCGAAGGAACCTCGGTGAGTTACTGTAGAGCACCTTGTCGATAGTACACACGGCTGCCACTGTTTCGTCGGTGGAGGAGGGTTTGAATGTTTGTGGAAGGGAGAGCAATCAAACGGGCTGCTTTGTCCTGGATGGTGCTGAGCTTCTTGAGCGTGTTGGAGCTGCACTTACCCAGGCAAGTGGAGAGTATACCATTGCACTCCTGACTTGTGACTTGTAGATGGTGGACAGGCTTGGGGGGTGCTCTGGTGTGGGTGGAGGGGGTGTTGTCCGGAGGTGAGTTACTCACCGTAGGATTCCTAGCCTTTGACCTGCTCTGGTAGCCACACTATTAATATGGCTAGTCCAGTTCAGTTTCTGATCAATGGTAACCCCCAGGATGTTGATAGTGGGGCATTTAGCGATGGTCATGCCATTGAACGTCAAGGGGCGGTGGTTAGATCCTCTCTTGTAAGAGATGGTCACTGCCTGGCACTTGTGTGACGCAAATGTAACTTGCCATTTGTCAGCCCAAGCCTGGATATTGTCCAGGTCTTGCTGCATCTGGACATGGACTGCTTCATTATCTTGAAAAGAGCAACAAAATAATGACGCGACAACCTGCTTTTATCTTTTAGTCATGTTGGTTGAGGGACACGTGTTGGCCAGGACACGATTGGGCTGGGGAACCACCATCGCTGTTCTTTGGAATAACGGCGTGTTATCTTTCGTGAGGTGATGTCTGAGATGGCTGACCTGTGTGTTATACAGCTGCGACAGCAATAGCCTGTCGCAGTTATACCGAAGGGGGAAAAAAAGGTTCACTCCCGACTGCCCCTCAGTGTTTCCCACAGAAAAGGAAGAATGTGCGGGCATCAGGTGGGCCGATCAGCTTGACAGTGATGCCATCTGCAGTCGAACAGCACTCAAGAGTTTCAGCGAAAGATTCTCATCCCTATTTAAACAGAGGGTGCGATCCTGCATCTCCCCTTTTTTTTCTATTCGTTCATGGGATGTTTGTGCCACCGGTTGTGCCAGCATTCATTGCCCACCCCCTGAGGGCATTTAGGAGTCAATCACACTGCTGTCAATCTAGGCCAGACCGGGTAAGGATGACAGATTTTCTACCCTAAAGGATGTTGGGAACCCAGATTTTTTTTTTAATGACAGTGGACAATGGTTTCGTGGTAATCTTTAGACCTTTTTCAAATTCCAGATTTTTAAAAAGTTTAATTCAAATTTCACCATCTGCCACGGTGGGGGGCGGGATTCGAACCCACATCCCCAAAGCATGACCCTGGGTCTCTGGATTACCCGTCCAGCGACAATAACACTGCGCCACCGCCTCCCCCTGTTTCTCAGCAGCGCGCCGTTCGCTTAGCGGTGGGATTCTCTACCTCCGCTGCTCGCCAATGGACCTTGCCATCGGAGCTACCCCACCGGGAAACCCGCGGGAAGGGGTGCGGGCCGGCTGGATCAGAGAATCCGCTCTGTCGTGTGTCAACAGTGCTCCACACCCTCCACATGGCCCATTTCCAACACATCATCATATTCGTGGATTCGGAGGCATGTCAGACAGAAGCAATGTTACCGCAGCACTTGCATCAATATTGTGTTAGATCAGGTGGAAATATTTTAAAAACAATCCACATAATCACTACCTTCGAAGCTCACTGATTATTGCAATGTGGTAAACATCCGACACAAACCAATGATTCACAAACAGCAATGAGATGAATGATCTTTGCGTCTATATTTGGTACCGCCGGTTCAGAGAAAGAATGGTAGCCAGGACCGCAGGACATTCGTTGGAATCTTTGTTATTCACCTGAATATTGCGTAGAGTTATACAGTATTTACACCACAGGCACAGGCCATTTAGCCCACCTGGTTCATGCTGGTATTTAAGCTCCACAGGAGCCTTCTCTGACCCCACCATCATATCCTTCCAATCCTTTATCTCTCTCTCTCTCCTGTTTTTATCTGGTTTCCCCTTAATCTGTGCGTTACTCCTCCACCTCTCCTTGTAGCTGCAAGTTTCACGTTGGAGCTACCATCTGGGTAAAGGAGTGTCTCCCGAACTCCATACTGTTGCGCTAACAATTGCACACAGAAACGGTACAAAAGAGGCTTTATTACCGTAAGATGTTGGTTTATTACCGTAAGATAAAGGGAGTTGGTTTAGCTCAGTTGGCTGGATGGCTGGTTTGTAATGTAGAGCGATGCCAGCAGTGTGGGTTCAACTCCCATATCAGCTATGGTTATTCAGGAAGGTTCAACCTTGCTCCTCGCCTGAAGTGTGGTGACCCTCAGGTTAAACCCACCACCAGTCAGCTCTCTCTCAAAACAGGGAAAGCAGCCTCTGGGACTGCAGCAACTTGTGTTTCTATTCAGTGTCTGAGAACCCTGAGGGGTGGGGAAGCTGACAACTTAACTTCAGTTTCAAATAAAAAAGTTAACCTTCTTCGAAGCTGCCTTTTACGGGGCAGCAGGGTAGCATGGTGGTTAGCATAAATGCTTCACAGCTCCAGGGTCCCAGGTTCGATTCCCGGCTGGGTCACTGTCTGTGTGGAGTCTGCACGTCCTCCCCCTGTGTGCGTGGGTTTCCTCCGGGTGCTCCGGTTTCCTCCCACAGTCCAAAGATGTGCGGGTTAGGTGGATTGGCCATGCTAAATTGCCCGTAGTGTCCTAATAAAAGTAAGGTTAAGGGGGGGGTTGTTGGGTTACGGGTATAGGGTGGATACGTGGGTTTGAGTAGGGTGATCATGGCTCGGCACAACATTGAGGGCCGAAGGGCCTGTTCTGTGCTGTACTGTTCTATGTTCTATGTTATTACCTCAAGTGGAGCTGTAAAATGGCAGCTCAGGAGACCTCATGGATATTTATACTGCTCCTGTGGGCGGAGCTAGCCGGCAGGGGCATACCGACAAACTATGCAGGGGCTTACCGACAAACCTGTAATAGCCGGTACTATTGTACATCCCCTAATAGAGGCGCACACATATATATACAGTGGTATTACCACACATACCGGATGTACGAGTAAACTGAGGAAGAATTCAGAATGTCCAATTCACCCAACAAGCACGTCTTTCGGGACTTGTGGGAGGAAACCGGAGCACCCGGAGGAAACCCACGCAGACACAGGGACCCTGGCGCTGTGAAGCAACAGTGCTAACCACGGAGCTACCGTGCCGCCCAGATCTGGTCTGGCCTACATGTCATTCCAGATCCATAGGAATGTGAACCTTAACTGCATTCCCAAACGGCCTCGGAATGAGGGACGGGTGACGAATGCCCACATCCCATGAAATAATTGTTTTTTTACGCTCTACAAGTTTTATCTTGCATTTATGACTCATGTAGCCGGAGTTCTCCGTCCCCTGCCCTAGCGGCAAGAGTGGAGAATCCCGCCGCGGCTGGGGGAACCGCTAAATCCCACTCGTACTTCTGAAAACAGGATCTGGACGCGGTGCTCGATCGAAAGATGAGGGCTTCCGGGGTACTGACGGTGCTGTCAGTGGAGTGGCAACCTTGACTGCCCCCCAGAAGTGGTGCGTGTCCCAATCCACAACCCCTCGTCCCAAGGTGAAGCCGGACTGGCCGGTCGCTATTCGGTTGCCAGGCAGCCAACCTGGCTCGCAGACAATGTGCCAACCTCGTTGAAGTAAAGGTTGGAGCGTTCCCAGGCAATCTGAACATCCAACGGGAGGAATTCCATCAGCGGATTGTGTGGGATGAGCTGTGGGAAAGTTACTGGCTATCAGTGGCGTCACTGTGCTGAATAGATGTGGCGGCCCCACCCACAGGCTGCAGAGCCGACCCGATTTAACCGCCGATTTAACTGAACAGAGTGGGGCCTACCTTTGAGATCATGAAGCCTGAGGAGGTGGGGATGGGTCAGAAGTTCAGCCTGCCAAGAGCTGCCATTCAATCCTTTGATGGAACAAGCTTATAGGTTCATAAGTTCGTAAGATATAGGAGCGGAAGGAGGCCATTCGGCCCATCGAGTCTGCTCCGCCATTCGATCATGGCTGATTTGTTCCTCATCTGTTGCCTGCAGCACTGCAGGCCAAGAGCTGGATTGGCAAAATCAGCCAATGTTTGCTGCCAACTCTGCCACTGACAGGGATCAGAAGAGCAACATGGCGAGCAGGCAGTCATCTCCAAAAATGCACCTCACCCTGACTTGGCAAAATATTGCCATGCCTTCACTGTAGCTCTGCTGGCACCCTGGTTACCGATCCCAGTACTAGGGCAGCCTTCGCTGCAAGGGCTGCTGGGATACAAGTGGGGAAACCCGGCATCACCTTGTAAGGACAATTGAGTTTGGGCCGTGAGTTGCACATCCCATGTCTTTAAGCAAACATGGAAAGAGGTTTGGGTTTCTGAGATGACATTGTGCAGCAAATGTATTGCAGGCAGTGGAATAACCAATTCTGACATCCCCCCCCCCCCCCTCCCTCCCCCCCTCCCACCCTGGACAGCACGGTAGCACAGCGGTTAGCACAGTTGCTTCAGAGCTCCAGGGCCCCAGATTCGATTCCCGGCTTGGGTCCCTATCTGTTCGGAGTCTGCACATCCTCCCCGTGTGTGCGTGGGTTTTCTCCGGGTACTCCAGTTTCCTCCCGCAGTCCAAAGATGTGCAGGTTAGGTGAATTGGGCACTCAAAATTGCCCTTAAGTGTCAAAAAAGGTTAGGTTTGGGTCACGGGGATAAAGGGGATAGGGACGAAGTGTGGGGCTTAGATTGGGTGCTTTTTCCAAGGGCCAGTGCAAACCCGATGGGCAGAATAGCCTCCTGCTGCACTGTAAATTCTATGATTCTATTTTTTTCCAAGTTATACACCTCATTGATCGAACCAGACACCAGACACTCTTGATGTTGCCTTATGTGTGTGGTTTAGTTGCTCCCACTCGCTGTATAAATATATCAGGTTCTAGTTGGTTGCAATCTAGGCCTCCTTCGAGAGGAGGTCATGAAGTTTGATTAATCACTCACGGTACAAGTAAAAGAAGTAATTATGTTTACTCCAGCTGCCTGCCTGCCTTTCTCTCCGCACCCAAGTGCAGACCGGTGCCAACGAAAAGGTTAATGAAGAAAAATCAGACTGAGCCATGTCAGAGGAATTCACCGCTGGGAATAGTCTATCGCATCAGCCTTCTCAACCCCGGGAGATCAGAGAGAAGGTTAAAAAAGTGCGAAGATGTCCGCCCATTCTTCACACAGGACTGCCGGGCCACTTCTTACACTGAGACAAATCTCCAGTCTGCATCACATAAATCACCAGCGTCGCAATGTATCACCGGGGCCAAGTTACAGTGCACACCATCAGTTCTTCAAATGACCCCCCCCCCCCCCCCTCCACTTCTTATCGCACTGGCTGCTGTAAGCAAGGTGATTCAGGCATTCCATTTCATTTCTGTTAGGGAGAGCCTGATAATGTCACCAGAGATAGATACGGATCCACACCGTGAACATCAACAGCTAGCTTATCAGACTGTTTTCAACAAAGCAGGAATTAAATCTCCTCCCTTTAGCTGCCGCTGCAACATAGCACACAGCCATCCCAATTGTCCATTTGAATCTGGGCGCTACTCTATTCCCATTTGACCTCAAAGGTTTGACCCCCATCATTTTTTTCCTTCTTCGTCTAACAAGTCGACGTTTTATGACTTTTTTTTATTAAGGTTACAGTAATCTGAAGTAAAGGCGGCTATAAATTTTTCTCCCTACTGGGTTTAGGACACGGCGGTGACAAGAGTGATGTGCGGCCTGGCGCTTTTCTCAGGCAGAGGAAGATAAAGCACAAGAGCAAGAACTCGCGCACACATTCGCGCAGGAAGCACCTCCTCCCGCCATTTCTTTTCTCCGTCGGTTTTCACAGTCGGTCACGCCACAGCCGCCGGAAGACCTGCCTCGCCATTCCAGAATGGGAAGAGCTGCCTTATCAGTCGCTTTATCGGAAGGAGACTTCCTCTGTTCCTGGAGTCCGCTTTCAGTCGACGTGCGAGCACTGACTGTCCGCAATGCGTTGAGATGCACTTCTAAGGGCTCACTTCGTTTGTGGGAGACGGGTAGAAAATCAAAAGTTACGACGTGGGGAAGGATGCAGAAGAACCTCCTTCTGCTTTCGTCCTTTCACATACTCTCTCTCCCCCTCTCTCTCACAACAATGGATATTTTCTTCTTTCACTGCTTACTAATAATAATAATCTTTATTGTCAGAAGCAGGCTGACATTAACACTGCAATAAAGTTACTGTCGAAAGCCCCTCGTCGCCACATTCCGGTGTCTGTTCGGGTACACAGAGGGCGAATCCTACCCTCGCTAATCCCAATCCAATTCCCTTCCCGCAGCTAGTGTTGCACTGAAGCAGACTTTTGCCCACTTCTGTAGCTCGCGATTCCTGGAACAGGTCGCTAATCTGTCACCAGGGTCTTATAGTTTATGGGGGGGGGCATACCGTATCAAGCGTGGCTGACCAGGAGTCTCTCCCGCTCTCACCGCCAGCCATTGGCGTATTTGGAAGGATTTGCAGGTTGATGCTCAACCTGTTTGGCCGCGTTATGAACGCACCTTCCTTGGCCGTCAAGCCCTGGGGTGGGACTTGAACCCAGAACTTCTCGCTCAGAGGCAGGGGCGCTAACCCACTGCATCACAGGACCACCATCCTCTCTAATGATTCGTAGTATCTCTCCGTGATGGTCAACATTTTCTTGGTCACACACTATTTCCCTCCCTTTATAAGGCCTCAGCTGCCTGCTACAATGGTTAGTTCTTACGAACGTACAAAATCCTCTGGTAACTCTTCCCTGGATGTCCGAGCCAACAATTGCCCTTCCAATGCCACGAGAGAAAGTAGGCCAATCAGGTGTCCATCCCAGATGTTGTTTGCGGAGCTCTGCGGTGCACACGTTCTTTAAAAATTAATTCACGGGATGTGGCCGTTGCCGGCTTTGCCATCATTTGTTGCCTTTGAGAAGGTGGTAGTGAGCTGCCTTCTTGGGCTCCGGGAGGCCTTGTGAAATAGGGGCAAGTGCTACTTGGGATGAAACTGTACAATTCACAACAGTGACTGGAGTTCATATGGGATTCAGTGGTTGTGGCGCACTTACAGGCATCGGGAATTGTGGTCAATATAAATGTGAATTCTTCCTTTAGTGTTGTATGGATGGATGAATATGAGAAGGACACTTCAAGAAGCACTGAAAATTCTGTTCACAATGAAAGAGGAATAAGAAATGTGCAGGAGAGGGTGAGGTCAGAGCAGGATTGGGAGTGAATGTTTGAATGAAAAGTGTTGCATGTTGACCAGAGGTGTAGTTTCCCCTGTTCTAACAATCAGTTAATTATTCCTGTAAATTACCACCATTTTTCAACGCTCCCCAGATGGAACGACTTGGATTAAAGATCTTCCTGAAAAAAACACCCTCTCTTCGATCAAAGCATCTGGTCGTATGTGGTTTGGTATCTAGTTTTGGAATATTGGGCGGGATTCTCCGACCCTCCGCACTGAAATCTCGCTCTCAGCGAGGGAGCGGAGAATTACCCAAAATAGGCTCCCACGCCGGCACGCGATTCTCCGGCAACCGGAGAATCGCCGCCAGTCGTGCACGCGTTCACATGTGATCCCACCTGGTGGGATCTCGCCGTTCTGGCTGCGGGGGCTGTCCTGGTTGGGGGGCGGATCTGACTCTGGGGGGGAGGGCTTCCATGGTGGTCAGGCTAGCGATCGGTGGCTACCAATCGGCCGGCGTGCTCATTCCAGGGGGGGGGCCTATGTTCCTCTGTGCCGGGCCCCTGTTGCGCGGTGGCCGGCGCGAAGACGGCCGCCGCGCGCACGCGTGGACCCGCGGACGGAAGTCGTGCCCATGTGCAGCTGTGCGGGCAGCCCTGCTAGCCCGCTTGAAGACGGAGAATCACCCCGGACTTTCTGGGAAAAAGTCCGGAGTGATTCCCGCCCGTTTTCCGGGGGGCATGGGGGCTTAATCCCCAGAAGGGAGAATCCCAGCCATTGTCTTTGTTTCTGGGCAGCACACCTTAAGAAGGATGTGAATGTTTTTGGAGAGAGTGCAGAAGAGGTTCGCAAGAATAGTGCCAGGGATGAGAAACTTCAGTTATGAGGATAGATTGGAGAAGTTGGAGAAGGCTGAGAGGAGATTTGACAGAGGTGTTCAAAATCATGAGGGGGCCGGACAAGGAGACGGGGTGAAGCTGTTCCTGCCTCGGAAAAGGGATCAAGAGAGAGAGGGCATAAATTTTAAAAGATTTGCAAAAGAAGAAATGTGAGAACGAAACGTTTTCAGACAGCGAGTGGTTCAGCTCTGGAACGCACGGCCTTGAGGGTGATGGTGGTGGGTTCAATTGAGGAATTCAAGAGGGAATTAGATGGTTACTTGAATAGAAACAAGAAAAGGTAGGGGAATGGCACAAGCCATCATGTTCATTTGGAGGGCATTTGGAGGGCCGGTGCAGACACAAAGGGCCAAATGGCCTCCTTCTGCAACGCTAGAGTTCTGTTTCTCTGCTTCTGTTTGGTAATGACTCCTGAAAGCACCTTGGGAAGATTAACTCGGCTAAGGGCATTGTATAAACGCGTATTTATATTGAGCCATTAACATAGTAAAATGTCCCAGGATGCTCTACAGCAGCGGTACGAAATAAATACTGAAACGGAGCCACAGAGGATGGAGATATCAGGATGTGACCCAAGAGTATCTTAAAGGAAGGGAGTTGGAGGGGTGGAAAGTTTGAGGGAGGGAATTCTCAAAGCTCGGCGCTGAGGCAGCCAAAGGCACGACCAGAAGGCTGTGGAGGCCAAAGCACTAAGTGTCTTTAAGACAGAGACAGATAGGCTCGTGATTAATAAGGGGATCAGGGGCAATGGGGGGAACGGCAGGCGAATGGGGATGAGAAAAATATCAGCCATGATTGAATGGCGGAGCAGACTCGATGGGCCGAGTGGCCTAATCCCATGCCTTATGGTCTTTTGGACCAACTTATCCTTTTGGAGGGATAAAAAGCGGGGGGAACCCCCAAACAGAAACGGAGGGTAGGTGCCGGGCTGTAGGAGGTTACAGAGATAGGGCCGAGGGGGATTGGAAAAGAAGGATGGTCATTCTAAAATGGAGGCGTCGCTGGATGGGAAATGAGCGCGCGCAAGGATGACATGTCTTGATGCGGAGCTTGCACTGCGAGGCTTGCATCAGCTTTAAACGTTTAGTTTGCTTCTTAACACTGGCAGAGCGAAGACGTGCGTGATGAATAGTTTACCAATGACTGTTGTCCCCAGAGTGTTGTGCTACAGCTTGCTGGACCACACAAAATATGAATATAGTGATATTATATTACTGCACAATGCAGTGCGAGCACATAACTCGGCAGCACTTCCAACCTGAGCCCATTTCAGTGACAGGACCACTAGAAATTTTACTGCCGTAATGTTTGATGACTTTTTCTCTCCCCGCTGAATTTATACTGTATTGTCCTGTGAATTTATGAGTTAAGAAAAAGCTAATTTCTCCTGAGTTCTCAGATTCTCTACCTGGCAGGCTGACAAAGAGCTCGGCTGTGTGTGAATTACCCCCCTGTGTCCTCAGTTTAGATAAAGGCAAACTATTTTTGATGGGACATGCAATCTTGCTGTGCCCTTCAGGGTATCATTTGCCCAATAATGTCATGTTTTAAGACGCAGCTACTTGACATGCGCGGGACTGAGGATGCAGTCACCACCAGTATCACAGCACGCTCTTCCCTCCTTTTCGTTCGCTCCCCCCTCCAGACCTCCAACAACAGCTTGCATCTGTCCCGCATCGCTAACGCAGACAAAGCTCTCAAGGCGCACCACAGCAGCAATTAACGCCAAGCCAGGGCGGCACGGCGGCGCAGCGGTTAGCACTGCTGTCCCACGGCGCCGAGGCCCCAGGTTCGATCCCGGCTCTGGGTCACCGCCCGCGTTGCTTGCGAGGGTTTCGTGTCCCCACCCCCCCCCACAACCCAAAGATGTGCAGGCTAGGTGGATTGGCCATGCTAAAATTGACCCTCAATGTGAAACAATGAATTGGGTACTCTAAATTTATTTTAAAGAAAAGTTTAACACCAAGCCGGAGAAAGGGATATTGGGTGATATTTAATGCCCTACTCTGAGGCACGTTTAGAGGCAGGGGGCATTTATTGGGCAGGAGGGTGGTAGATGATGATTGTCTCTGCCCCAGTTAAGTTTCGGGGGCGGGGGGAGGGGGGGGGGGGGGGACAATTGTCCATGAGTCTCTCTGCCTTGACTCCAATTGAGGCCCTCAAGTGGGCAACACATCCCATTGTCGTGGGTAATCAACTAGCGGAGAGCAGGGGCAGTCGTCACAAAAACCAAACACGAGACCTGTCAGGAATGTTTGCAGGCTTCCAGTTCTTGACCAAAAAGGCAGTCAGTGCCTGATCAAGGGACCGGGCATAAGTGGGGGTGATGTTGGGGGGGGGGGGGGGGGGGGGGGGGGGGCACCACCGAGAGACACACCACCAGCCCACCCCAGATCTTGCTGCCAATCTGCCTCCCCCCTTCCCTGTTAGCTGCCATCTCACTATCACTTACCTGTGCACTGGCTCCCTCAGCGATATAGGGCTTATGGCGAGGTGCATGACCAACAGAAGCCAACGGTCCTGGTGCCACTGCTGGGCAATGCCCCCCGATTGGCTGGCAGCTTTCATGTGGGGCAATGTTTCCAGCCCCAGGGTCCTTGATCCCAAGGAAGGCCCCGTGCTGCCCAGTGACGTGCCTGATTGGGATTTAATTCACCAGGCTCTTTGGCTGATGAGCGGGATCAACATCTTCTTCATGAAATAAAGCGGATCCATTCAGACAGATAACTAAAAGCTTGAAGAAAGTTAGAGAGAGAGAGAGAGAGACGTGATTGAAATAATCTACCTCAATAGAAAGCTTTATGGCACAAAGGAGACCATTCAGTCCATTGTGTTCTGTGACTGCTGCAAAAGAGTAACCGGGTCTAATCCCATCCTCCAGCTCCTGGTCCATAGCACTGTAAGTTACAGTCTTGCTTCTCAAGGACATATCTAAGTGTTTTTTAATTGTGTCGCGGATTTGTGCCTCCTCCACCCTTTCACATATTGGATTCTGGGCCCTCAAGTGGGTGAAGAGATAATCCCTCAACTCCTCTCTCACACTTCCACCAATTTCTTTAAATCTAATCGTGACGCTCAGTGACACTTCGTGAACAGTGTTAAACATATTCGCGTTTACCTTGACTATACCTGTTATAACCCCAAGAGACCCATGGGGATTAAGCTTGCCGCGGTCCTCGCGGATTACGAGTTCCCTCGCTGAAGGGCGGAGGCCCACCAACGGAGGCTAGTTCATTCCACGGGATAAATCCGGCAGCAGGTAGGGGGGTCCCAGGACAGTCCCGGCTGGGACTAGGACTGTTGCTTGTCTATACTTTTCCTCAACCAAGGGTTGAAAGTAAACCTCTTTTGACTCCACTTTCAGGACTCCTCCTTGACGACCATTAAACCGTTTCAGACATTCAATGCGTCAGTACGATTTGCGACGTGCTCTTGGAACAGTGAAGCCTGGCCAGGTTCTGGGGCGTTGTGATTTGCACCACAACTGAGACAAACCCTGTTCTCACGTGACCTCCAACCACCCGCGCGCAATTTCCAGTCAGGGTCACCGGAGGATAATCCAGGGTCAGGACCCCTGGCTGATTTTTCTCTGTAATGAGTTGGTCCGGACATAATGAGACCAATTGGATTGTCCATTGTCGCTTTTCTGATGGTTGAATCAACACAATCTGGATGTTGAATCCGAAACTAGCCGTTCTGGGTGATCCCAGCACGCCTGGTCATCCATCGATTTAGGGGTTGTTAAGCAGCAACAACAGTGTACGTGACTGACCTTTGCACCCTTTTATTTGGCAGCTGTGGCCAATTATCGAACGGAGGATGAAGAGCGGAGGTTGGTGGGGTGGGCTGAGTGCATGGACTATGAGTCACTGATTTTCATCTTGTCCCCAGCGCCAAAGGGAGGAGAATCACTCTGAACTTTCTTCAGGAAAGTCCAGAGTGAAACGCCCATGTTTTTTTTTTTTTTTTTTTATAAATTTAGAATATCCAATTCATTTTTTCCAATTAGGGGGCAATTTAATGTGGCCAATCCACCTACTCTGCACATCTTTGGGTTATGGGGGTGAAACCCACGCAGACACGGGGAGAATGTGCAAACTCCTCACAGACAGTGACCCAGGGCCGGGATTCGAACCCGGGTCCTCAGCGCCGTAGGCAGCAATGCTAACCACTGTGCCACCGTGCCGCCCTAAACGCCCATGTTTTGACACGGGAGTGGGGACTGGAGAATTCGGGCCTTCGTCTGCATCCCATAAATGGATGCAAATGAGGTTGACGAGACTAGCGGCCTCTGGCGGGTTTCTGACCCGCCACGGCGAAGATTGTAAACTCAGGCTGGCATGAAACCGAACGCCGGGCCTCCAGCCAGGCTGCCGGGTTCAATTCCGGCCTTGGGTCACTGTCTGTGCGGGGTTTGCACTTTCTCTCCGTGTCTGCGTGGGTTTCCTCCGGGCGCTCCGGTTTCCTCCCACAGTCCAAAGATGTGCAGTTTAGATGGATTGGCCATACAAAATTGGCCTTTAATGTCCAGGGATGTGCACGTTCGTTGGGGTAACAGGGATAGGTTGGGGGAATGGGCCTCGATAAGTTGCTCTTTCAGAGGGTCACTGCAGAGCTGATGGGCTGAACGGACTCCTTCTGCAATGTAGGAATTTTATGGCATGTCCAGATAAGGGTCAAGGGGGCTGCAATGCCACCGATTAGCTGAAGCTGGGTGACCATGTGTGGGTACCACTCTGAGTTTGAGTGTATAATAAAGGCAAATAGACAAATTTAAACACATTATTGCCTGTTGGCTGACATCTTTTATGTTTACTGCCACATTACCGTGTGTGATAGTCATATTTAACCATCCAAATTGCTGATTTCCGCCATATTGGTTCCCTTGTGGGCTTGAGCTACACCTGGGTCCAGGCAGCACAAATATGGCAAGGAATCAACGCAGCTGCAGATGGTCCAGCAGAGGCTGAGACTACGTTTTGGGCCTACATTTCCAGCCTGTGAACTGGGCCTGCAAGAGGGCCCTGAAGGCTGGGCTCACAAAAGAAATGGAAAGTATAGGCCAGGTTCGGTAGTTCCTGGTATCCGGTCCAGGAAAAGATTAATTTCCGCCACTTGTGCGATACTGCCACTGGAATTTGACTAAAAGTGGAAACGCCAAATCGTTCTTCAGTGCCAAACACAACAAATTAGCTTTAGCTTCTTTTGCAAACCGTCAACCCCCTGACTTCTATCGATTTCTGTTTTTATTGTTTAAACAGCCTGCACATGACTCAGTGACTTAAATCACCACCCGCGCGGTTATAGATTTGCACAGATCGAGGTAGTCGTAAAGGGTTAAAGGAAGACTTGCATTTGCGTAGCACCTTTCACAGCCTCGGGGAAAATAATCCTCGGAGCATTAAAAAAAAAACCTAGCTCTTTTTTCCTGATTTCCTTTAAACATTTTAGTCTCTTAATTCTAAAGGTTGGAGCTGCTGGGTGGTGGTGGGGGTAGTGGGGGTTTAGAGGGGAGAGGAAATTAATTGGACAGGGAGTTTCTGGATCGAAGGTCACCTGATACAACTCTAGGAATGTAAATAGTCATTTGGCAAGACAAAACTTGAGTATTGCTGAAAAGAAAGAGACATGTCGAAGTTTTTCGTCTTGCACTTATCAGGACATTTTACTAGAATCCTAGTAAAAGGGGAAAACATCAATTTATACTGCATAAGAAGAGAGTGCTCATTGGTTGTCAGGTGGACTCTGATTGATAGCGATGTTTCCACGGCAAATGCATCAGAGTCCACTTGCCAACAAATCAGCACCCTCAGGGATTCTTGCAAAAGCGTTCTGATGAGTGCTCGGCGAAATACTTTGACGTGTCGCTTTTTTGCAGCAACACCTCCAGGAACATGTTCGGCCAGAGTTGGCAGCCCAGGTGTGGGTCAGAGGGGAATCGGGCTTGGGCGCGATGGCCTCCGCAGTCAAATTCCCCTGACAACGGAGCCTCGTCCGCCAAGAATGACCGTCGCAAATTCTGCCGTCAAATTGCGCACAGTGCGCGGCTGGAATGCTTCAGTCTCTACTCTGGGTGAGGCACAGGGTGGGGTGATAGAGGAGTGCACTGTGTTACATGACGACTCCCTGGGCGATTGATAGTTTGTACACGACATTGGAGTTAACGGGCGGGCTGGGGGTGGGCGGTGTCCTGCTTCTGGCTTTGGGAGGGGGAGGGAGACCGCTCCAACTCTATTCACCCCCAGAATCTGCCCCAGTGCCCCTCAGATAGGGGAAGACTTGCCGGAGCGAAAGCGCCATTCACAATTCTCATTTTGTTTCCCTCCTGTTCGGACGCTGCGCTGAGGGCCGAGGCTGCCCGAAGATAAATAATAACAACAGGGGGGCTTATTCGTACAGGTTCATGTCGGAGTACAAAAGAAAGAACAGCTCTACCACCCAGAGCTCAGCAGACCTGAACTAGGCCCCGGCTGACAGAGGAACGCTTCTGAAATTGTACACTAAAAAAGATATATGCTAATATATGCTAATAGATTCAAAAAGCCGCAGAACAGAAGTGCCAGAGGGTCGTTTGATTGGCAGCCCTGTTCTTTGTATATTATTATATGGTTCTTCATTTCCATCCTATATTTACATGCAAGTGACTTGTTTTAATCTGTGATTCTACACTTCCCTTCATAACAGACAGCAGAATTAGACGCTGGAGGAAATCGTGTTCCGAGTCCCTCCATCCTCCTTCCTCAATGCCCATCTATCTCACCTGCTGCACAAAATTCAACTTTCTCCTTTTAAGGTGTCAGTCTGGCCTCTCACGCATTCCTGATTTTCACGTCTCAACGATGTGGCATGGGCAGCCCACTAAGACTCTAAGCTCCCAACGTTCCCTCCCTAAACCTCTCCGGCTTTCCGTCTCTCCTTTTGTCTTTAAGAAGCTTAAGGGTCGCCAGCTCTCCAGCACTGGCCCGGAATCTCCAGCAATTGAAGATCAATCTCCGGGACACTGCTGCGTGCGACCCTGGAGAGAGAGAGAAAAAGAAATCATAAGGAGACGTATTGAAAAAAGATGGCATTTTCTTCCGCGCTTTTCTCTTCGGAGTAGGCTGTTTTCGGCTGATGGCCGAGCAGATCGAATTGGGTACGGAGTCTTTTTTGCTCTCCGATGAGTGTAGGAAGGCCTACACTCACAAGGACGGATGTGTTGGCCAACTAATGGCTGGGGCCTGGGGGCGAGTCATGTGATGGCTGTTGTGTTATGCTTCTTCATGTAGCATAAGCTGCTTTCTTGATGTACACTCTGACAAAGGAAGGTTCAGACTTGGAGATAGCTTTAACACATTTATTGAACAGTTAACTATTCTCCAACTTGGCTTTGACTCTCCTGCTAATCTTGCTATAGTAACTCAGTCTAACCAGTCTGCTCTAAGCCATGCGGTGGGTGTGATGCTTCCCTGATCTGCCCCTGTCTCTCTCACTAAGTGTCACCTATGGAAAGAGAAAGAGCATGTGTGCCCTGTCCTTTTATATGGGTAGCCCCCTTGTGGTAGTGTCACCTCTGGATGTGTCTTGACTGCCCATTGGTCATGTCCTATCTTACTGACCTATTGGTTGAATGTCTGTGTGTCATGATGTCTCTGGTGCTCCCTCTAGTGTTTATTTAGTCTTAGTGTTTTTACATTAACCCCTTGTGTAGTTACAGTGATGCATATCACCACAATGACATCTCCAGGATTACATCCAATCGCAGTTGACAACCCGAAAGACACTCCTTCAAACTTGCTTCCATGACCTCGCCTGTCCCTATATCACATCACGAGGCAATGACTGTGCGGTACGGCACGGTGGCGCAGTGGTTGGCTGCCTCACACCGCCAGGGACTCGGCCTTGGTTGACTGTCTGTGTGGAGTCTGCACCTTCTACCCGAGTCTGTCTGGGTTTCCTCCGTGTGCTCTGATTTCCTCCGACGGTCCAAAGATGTGCAGGTTAGATGGGTTGGCCACACTGGAATTGCCGCTTAGTGTCCAATGATGGGCAGGTTAGGTGGGGTTGTGGGGATAGGGTGGGGGAGTGGGCCGAGGCAGGGTGCTCTTTCAGAGGGTTGATGCAGACTCGATGGGCTGAATGGCCTTCTTCTGCACTGTAGGGATTCTATGCTTCTACATGGATGTAACTGGCCTAATAATCCAGAGGTTCACGTGAATGCCCTGGAGGTGGCTTGTCCAATCTTTACTCAGGAGAGGGGGAGGGCACATTTCAAATTTTCTCACATTCAGGGGGTGGGGGGGGTACTGAGGAGCAAATTTCAGAAAGGTTTGGCACCACATTGAGCATGAATTTCAAAGTAAAGCTGATGTGTGAAAAGAAACGGCTTGCTGAGCAAAAAGAAAACTACGACAATAAATTGATAATTTAAAATTGAGTAATAAAAAGAGAGCCATTCAAGTGTGAAAGAGTGAGGGCGTGTGTCCAGCTCTCTCCCTGCCTCAGGGTGCTCACTCACTCACTCACTCACTCACTGTACGAGTGCCTGTTGGCGTCTGGGGTGAGGGTGAATGAGAAGTTTGAGAGTGAGTGAGGCAGACACATACTCTTCACTATCTATCACACACGCACACACATGGGTGCTCTCACTCTCCCTCTCGCGCACATCTATGTGTACCCTTCTACCGTGCGCGCACTCTCTCTCCCTGAGTGCACACACATTCAGCCTCTCTCTCTGGCATGTCACCCTCTCCATCATCTAATGTCGCACTCACTCACCCACCCTCACACTCACACACTCACCCACCCTCACTCACTCACCCACCCACCCTCACACTCACTCATCCACCCTCACACTCACTCACTCACCCACCCTCACTCACTCACCCACCCTGATACTCACCCACCCTCACACTCACTCACTCACCCACCCACCCTCACACTCACTCCCCCACCCACGCTCACTCACTCACCTACCCTGACACTCACTCACCCATCCTGAGTCACTCACCTACCCTGACGCTCACTCACTCACCCACCCTCACACTCACTCACCCTCACTCACTCACCCACTCACCCTCAGACTCCCTCACCCACCCTGACACTCACTCACCCACCCTCACACTCACTCACCCACTCACTCACTCACTCACTCACCCTCACTCACTCACCCACCAACCCTCAGACTCCCTAAGTCACTCAGTTCAAGGGCAATTAGGGATGGACAACACATTCCGGCCTTGTGAAAAACCGGCCAGCTTTATGCACCTTTAAGGTAAGCCCACCTCACCTCGGGCAGCTACCCTTCAGCCAGGTTTATCGGGTTGGGCTTGACAGCAAAAGCGTAAACTCACTGAACGATTGCAAGCGGAGGGAATGTTGAATCGAAATCCAGGAAAGGCAACGCTTGGGGAAAACTTTGAACTTTGTTCAATAAATGGACTATTTGAGATCGGCTGTGGTTGACGCACGTGGAACAGGGGTTCTCAAACACGGGCAATGGCTCAACCGGGACATCTGCGTTCGTCTTCACCCAGCACTGCCGCAAAAAGACAACGCAAATCAATGAGGTCTGAATTGGGCTAAGGCTGGAGTTTTGTTCCTCCATCCGTCTGGCCCCAAGTCGGATGCATTGTCTCCAATCCAGCCCAGTCTACAATCCAGATAATGTCAACCTTCCAAAACTCAACTGTTCCAATAATCCGCAAGCTTTAGAATATAATGAAAATTGAGTGACCTTTGGCAGGTAGACCAAAATGAAAAGTTTCAAATTCATTGCAATGTTCTTTTGATAGATAGTGTCATATGAATAAGACCTTTCTGCCTGCTTAATTCTCAATCTAATCTTGCTATTATTCCATTACAGTTTATAATCAAAATGCGGCAGAGAGGCACTCTTGACAAGTATCCATAACCTCATCGTCTATGTCTGGAAGGAAGAGAGCTCGCCGGGTGATCTCAGAGACGTCTTAATTGTCACCATCTTCAAGAGAGGAGAGAGGTCTGACTGCGGAAATTATAGAGGGATTTCCCTACTCTCCAACACAGGAAAGGTCATCGTGAGAATACTCCTCAAACACTTCCTCCCAGAGGCCTCCGCCCATCAAGAGGCTCAACGGGCATGATCTTCAGCACGTGACAAATCTAGGAAAAGTGCAGGCAGGAGTATTAATAATAATAATAATAATAATCTTTATTGTCACAAGTAGGCTTACATTAACACTGCAATGAAGTTACTGTGAAAATCCCTTAGTCGCCGCACTCCGGCGCTTGTTCAGGCACATGGAGGAGAATTCAGAGTGTCCAATTCACCTAACAAGCACGTCTTTCAGGACTTGTGGGAGGAAGCCGGAGCACCCGGAGGAAACCCACGCAGGCACGGGGCGACAGTACAGACTCCGCACAGACAGTGAACCAAGTCGGGAATCGACCCATGGACCCCAGCCCTGTGAAGCAACAGTGCTAACCACCATGCTACCATGCCGCTCTTTGTACCTTTGTCCATGGCTTTCGTTGATCTCACAAAAGGCCTTCGACTCTGTCAACCATGAGGGATTGTGGATCATCCTTCTCAAATTTGGCTGCCCGCAGAAATTTGCCACCATTCTCCGCCTGCTACAGGATGACCTGCAAGCCGCCATCCTCACCAACGGAACCACCACAGACCAAATATGTGTGCAAACTGGGATCAAACAGGGCTGCGTCATCGCACCAACGTTCATTTCCATCTTCCTCACCCCGTCATCCTGAATCTCCTCGGACATGTGGGAAAGTGTTCAACCCCCGATGCCTCCAGGCCAGAATCAAGACCAGCCCAATCTCTGTCATCGAGCTGCAGTACGCAGACGATGCCTGTGTGTGCGCACATTCAGATGCCGAACTACAAAACATTGTTTGACGCATTCACTGAGGCAAACGAGAGAATGAGCTTCAGACTAAACATCCGGAAAACAAAGGTTCTCTAACAACCCGCTCCTGCCACGTAAAACTAACTCCCCCCCGCCCACCCACCCCCACCCCAACTATCAAGATCCACGGTGAACCTTTGGACAATCTGGATCATTACCCATACGTCAGGGGCCTCCTCTCGGTGCGAGCAGACATTGATGACGAAATTCAACATCGACTTCAACGTGTCAGTGCAGTCTGTGGACGCCTGAGGAACAGTGTTCGAAGATCAAGCCCTCAAACCCAGCAGCAACCTCATGGTCTACAGAGCAGCGATGACCCCTGGCCTCTTGTATGGATCAGAAACATGGACAATGTTCAGTAGGCGCCTCAAACCAATGTTGCCTCCGCAAAATCCTGCAAATTCGCTGGCAGGATAGGCAAACCAATGTGAGAGTCCTCTCCCAGGCCCATACCCCCAGTACTGAGGCACTGGTAACGCTCGACCGGCTGCGAAGGGCGGGCCACGCTGACCGCATGCCCGACACAAGACTGCTAAAACAAGTGCTCCGCAACGGCAAGCAATCACTAGGAGGGCAGAGGAAACACTACAAGGATACGTGCGAATCGGCAGCCTTAGAATGCACAAACTGGAGAAAAAGCATCCGCAAAGGCGCCAATCATGTTGAGCGTCATAGGGTGGAGCACGTGGAGGCCAGGCGTAAACCATGGAAGGAGGGCGCAGAATCTAGAGAGCCCCACCCACCCACCTCATCAAACACCATCTCTCACAATTCCAAGGCCCATTCAGAATTTACCGACTCACCCATGTCCCATTCCCTCAAGGCCCCATCATCGTCAACTGCGACGACCGGAAGATACCGGGAGATGAAATCTGGAACTCGTTTCTGGGAAAGGGTGGTCAGCCTGGGGCCCCAGGCACGGGTGAGAAGCAAGGCGAATTACGCCGGAGATCAGACACGATTTGACTGAACGGCGGAGCGGATGTGAGAGGCCGAATAGCCCCCTCCTTTCCCATGTTCCTAATTGAGGCAAGCTAACAAAGTAGAAAGCATTGCTGCAGGGGGGTTGAAGCTCCCACTCAGGGAGTTCGATTGAATTCTACGTGGACCTGAAGTGAGGCAGCATTCGCAACTAAAACCACTCAGCCAAGGTAGCGGCAGTGGAGTGAATCTGATTAAAAAGTAAATTCGAAGAAAATCTGCAGCTTCTTTGAACTTCAGCCTGTGCGAGGTGTCCTGGGACATTTGACGGCGCTAAAGACACTGATTCCACGTAACCCGTTGAATTACATTGATCCCCTTGCTTAGAAGAAGTGGCTAATGTGTCTGTAAGGCAACACAAGGGGCCAGAATACACAACAGCTGAAACTATTCGGGATTCGAAGATGCTTCGATCACTGTATTCACATAAGCCAGAGAGGCTCAGGAATGCCAAAAAAGTGTCAACCGAGGACTGGAGGCTAGATTCTCCGTGTCTGAGGCTAAGTGCGGAGGATCTGTGGCGTTTTGCGTGGAAAATAATCGGCGGCGCCCCCACACCGATGCTGCAACCGGTGAAGGGCTAACTGCCACGCCATGTAAAACACCCGATCACCACGAAATAAACGGACGGAGAATGCCTGGGTCCGTGGCCGCGCATGCCGACGACCTACAGCGGCCGCGCCGTTAAGCATGGCGCTGGCCGTGCGTGGACCTGACCTGCCAGATAGTGCCCCCTCGGACACCCCCGCGCCACACCCCACCAGCCCCCCCAGCCCTCGGGGGGGGGGGGGGGGGGGGGGGGTTGAAGAGAAGATAAGCCACATGGCCGAAAGTGAAGAGAAAAGACGTCAAGATCAAGAGCAACAGCCAAGCGAGGGAAGGATGAAAGCAAATAAGACAGAAGGTTCAGGAGCAGCAACTATAGAGTAGAAATAACATTTGTGAGGAGGAAAGAGAAGGCACAGAGAGAGGTAACGTGAGAGAACACGAGTTGTGGCGACATGAACAGACTTGAACACAATCAGGAGAACCAAAGTGTTGCTTTGATCAGTGAACTTCCATTTGCAGCAGGTCTATGAGGTAAGGGAGGCTAATGTGATCCATAGTGGGCTCAAGCAACCTCAGAATGGCGGAGCAGACTCGATGGGCTGAGTGGCCTAATTCTGTTTCTATGTCTTATGGTCTTATTGTCTTATGTTGAGTCATGGCACAATCCATCACAAGCGCTTCTAACCTGCTGTAGGGCTTCACACTGGCCCAAGTCTTCTCCACTTAGAATGAGATCAACTATTTCTTGCACGGGGGCCCTGACATTGCAGCAAAAGTATAGCACAGGAACTCCAAGCCTGCACCAACCATGCTGCCCATCTACCCTAAACCTTCGACACTTCCGGGTTCCGTACCCCTCTATTCCCATCCTATTCATGTGTTTGTCAAGACGACCCTTAAATATCACTATTGTACCTGCTTCCATCACCTCCTACGGCAGCGAGTTCCAGGTACACACTACCCTCTGTGTAAAAGACTTCCCTCTCACATCTCCTCTAAACTTTGCCCCTCGCACCTTAAACCGATGTCCCCGAGTAATTGACTCTTCCACACTGGGCAAAAGCTCCTGACTACCCACTCTGTCCATGCCCCTCATAGTTTTGTAGACTTCTATCAGGTCGCCCCATAACCTCTGTCGTTCCAGTGAGAACAAACCAAGTTTATTCAACCTCTCTTCATAGCTAATACCCTCCATACCTGGCAACATCTTGGTAAACCTCCTCTGCACCCTCTCCAAAGCCTCCACATCCTTCTGGTAGTGCGCCGACCAGAATTGAACAGTATATTCCAAGTGTGGCCTAACTAAGGTTTTGTGCAGCTGCAACATGACTTGTCAATTTTTATACTCTGTGCCTTTTAATTCCAGATTTGTTTTATTGAATTAAAATTCCACCACCTTTGGATAGTAAGGGACAATTGTGGAGGCAGTGGCGCAGTGGTATGGTCACTGGACTGGTAATCCAGAGACCCAAGAGGAATGCTCTGCGGACATGGGTTCGAATCCCAGCAGGGTAAATGGTGGAATTTGAATGCAATAAAAAAATCTGGAATTAAAAATCTAATGACGACCATGAAACCATTGTTGATTGTTATTAAACCCATCTGGTTCACTAATACGCTTGAGGGAAGGAAATCTGCCATCCTTATCTGGCCTGGCCTACATGTGACTCCAGACCCACAGCAACGTGGTTGACTCTTAAATGCCCTCAGCGATGGACAATAAATGCCGGCCCAGCCAGCGACGCCCACATCCCATGAATAGACAAAAAAATGTTAAAAACGATCCACCTGGGCAGCACGGTGGCCTAGTGGTTAGCACAACCGCCTCACGGCGCTGAGGTCCCAGGTTCGATCCCGGCTCTGGGTCACTGTCCGTATGGAGTTTGCACATTCTCCCCGTGTCTGCGTGGGTTTCGCCCCCACAACCCAAAAATGTGCAGAGTAGGTGGATTGGCCATGCTAAATTGCCCCTTAATTGGAAAAAATAATTGGCTAATCTAAATTTAAAAAAAAACAAAAAAAAAACGATCCACCTAACCTACACATCTTTGGACTGTGGGGGGAAACAGGAGCACCCGTAGGAAACCCACACAGACACGGGGAGAACATGCAAACTCCACACAATTACCCAAGGTCGGAATCAAACCCGGGTCCCTGGTGTGGGAGGAACCTTCGCTAACCACTGTGCCACCGTGCCACCTGTGTGTTTCCATCCCCCACAAAACCAGAAGATTGAAACAGATCCAGAAATGGGTGTTGCGGATCAGGGTAACGGAGGTGTCGATAGGGCAGGGAAATCCACCTCCCCTCTGCCTCTCACCAACCAAAGGGGAAAAGCTAAACCGACAGAGCCCACGGGGACTGCCAAACTGGAACGCTGTTCGGATGGCAAACCCCTCAGCGCGTGCCGCAGCCAGAGGGGAATCGCACATCCATCGAAGGTCTTGGAATTGCTAAGCTGGGACCTAGATTTGGAATCGAGCAAGAGATGAGGCAGGATATTTATTACACCGGCCTTTCCTAAAATTGCCTCAGACAATCGATTGCGCCAATTGGTGTCGGTGCCGTATTGAACTTTGTCGTGGCGATGGAGGTGGGGTGGAGTGGGGTGGGGGTGGGGGGGGGGGGGGGGCTGGCTCAAAATGGGGGCCGTTCCTCGTCTCCAATGACACCACTGGTCCATTTTGTAAACTAAAGCGATGGACTGAGCCATTCCTCAGGAGGTTGAAGCTCCGATGTTTTGCTCCTTCGCCAGGTTAAATCAGGCGCAGGGCCCAACGGGGGCGTGACGCGAAGCTGCTGAAACGTTCGCCCACGCCGTTTCCGCGGCCATTCAGTGTCGTAATTGCCTCTCATGCTCAGGAAACAGTGCTGCCGTGAATTAAATTTGAGGCACTCGGCGGTGTGTGTGTGTGTGTGTGTAAACTGGGGGGTTGTAAGAAAGTAACACATTTACACAGTGCAGTAAAAAAGGTAGATTCGCCAAGCAGCGTTTCTCCCGATTTATAAGTACTGCTTTGAATTCCAAGGGCAGTATATTAGCGCTATTCAGAGATGAGAAAACATTGTCTGAGCTGCTGCTGACTCTGAAGACGTTTCGAAATTCAGCATGTATGGCCTGTCAGAATGCAGGCTGGACTTTTCCCCTTATATTTATTTATTTTTTTGTGTTCTGCCTATAAGCATTACTCAGGTCCATCACCTCCCTGAACCCGTAGGCTCCTGCGTGCTTTCATATCTCACACAAGAGGGATTGGTCCTAAGCCCAGCCACACAACAATGATTGTTGCCATAGGGACGGGTAAGAGTTTTCATCTGTTGCTATGGTTCTCTGTGGCTTCCTGCAAGGGGCATCTGCTCGCAAACTAGGGTTGCCATGGGGATGCGGAGCACACAAATTTATTTTTGAATCGGCACCAATAAAGGCACGTAAACAGCACACTTTGGAAAATCAGACTCCAGGGGAAAGCTTAATGCTGCAGAAATGACGGGGAGGAGGGCATTCAGTCTGTGAGGGTAAACTGGCAAAGGGGACCTCCAAATACCCCCCCTGCCTGTGATTTAAGTGACCAGATTCCACGGGGCTGGAATGCAAAGGGTGCACGTTACCACTGCAGCTGTCTAAAGAACACGACAGACATCTCGAGCACCATGTTCAGTCCTGGGCACCCATCTCCGGAAGGTCATACAGACCTTACTGTGGTGTCATTTGTGTTGCTAAATTCAGGATGGTTGGCGTAGTCATAGAATTTGCAGTGCAGAAGGAGGCCATTCGGCCCATCGAGTCTGCACCGGCTCTTGGAAAGAGCACCCTACCCAAGGTCAACACCTCCACCCTATCCCCATAACCCAGTAACCCCACCCAACACTAAGGGAAATTTTGGACACGAAGGGCAATTTATCATGGCCAATCCAGCTAACCTGCACATCTTTGGACTGTGGGAGGAAACCGGAGCACCCGGAGGAAACCCACGCACACACGGGGAGGATGTGCAGACTCCGCACAGACAGTGACCCAAGCCTGAATCGAACCTGGGACCCTGGAGCTGTGAAGCAATTGTGCTATCCACAATGCTACCGTGCTGCACAAAGACCACAAAATAGCTTGGATTTAAACAAAGCTATAAATTTATTAATACTACTAATTTGGATTTGATATGTACTCCTAAAGAATAACATTTATCTACACTCATCCACAGCTAATCTTAATACTGATATAAACTATGATCTGCTCTCACTTACACTACTTGTACTTCTGACTATCTCTCGCTAACTCCTGCACACACGATCCCCACAAGGCTCAATAACGCTGTCTTCTATACTTGTAACTGTAGCTCCCTCTAGTGGCTACTCTTGACACTTCATTAACCCTTACAGTTCTTACAGTTCTGATAATGCCACGCTTACAAGTAGTGCGGCACAGATTCACCAGAATAATACCAGGTCGAAAAGGGTTACATTTGGAACAGGGGTTGCACAGACGAGGCACCGTTTGACAGATTTTAATAACGGTAGTCAGGAAGTTAAGATACAGGTCAGCCATGGCCGAACCTAATGGCAGAACAAGCCTGAAGGGGCTGAATGGTCTGCCTATTCCTGTCTGAATGCTCTCACCCACTTCAAATAGCTAGGTTAAGAATGTGTTCTTAGAATGGGGATCCCAAATGAATACTCTAAATGGGGGAGGCGGAGGGTGAATTTTGAATTCGATTTAAAAAATTTGGAATTAAGGTCCAATGATGACCATGAAACAATTGTCGATTGTTGTAAAAAAAAAAATCTGTTCGTTTATCTCCCTTTAGGGAAGGAAATCTGCCGTCCTTTCCTGGTCTGGTGGTCTGGTCTACATGTGACTCCAGACCCACAGCAATGCAGTTGGCTCTTCAATGCCCCTTGAAACGGCCGAGCGAGACACTCGGTGCGTGTGCAATTAGGGATGGGCAATAAATGTCACAAATGTTGGCCCAGACAGCGGTGCCCACATCCTAAGTAAGAATAAAAACAACGGCCAATCCGTATTCTGGCCAACAGCAATGTCTGCAGTGGGTTTCCAGTCAACATCCCAGTGTCTGCTTAGAATTTGAGACTGTGCTGAGCACACTAAAAGAAAAGTTTAATGTTGAAAGGTGGCTTATTGGAAATATTTGGTTATATGATTGTCGTGGAGCATTCCCCCCCCCCCCCCCCCATCCTCCATCAGGGCGAGCTGACCTCAGCTTGGTCGGTAGAGGAATGGGAGTCCCTCCAATCACCCATGATGTCCCTGATCTCAGGAATTCACATGTTGGCTTGATGGGACAGGGCATCCGAGTGTCTTTTGGACATCATGGACAAGATGGGCCGAATGGCCCCCTCGCGTGCTGTTATCTTTTCCATGGTTCTCCGGAGGCGCTGGAGGTCCCATGGGGCCAGTTATGGGGCAAGTGACTGTTGTGATGTGCCTTTAAGGGACTGCAGCATGGTATCACTAGAAAGGAAGTGTGTCACGCAATCCAGTTTCAGTTGCACTTTTGATGCACAGCGGAGCACCGCACAGGCAGCTCTGCTGCTGGTGTATTCAAGCTTTCATTCCATGTGCATCTGTTCCCACGTGCCCAGTCTCAATAAATGGAATCCGCAACGGTTTTTGCGCCATTCCCTCTGAGTGATTGGTGCGTTCACTTTTCCCATTGGCAGTGCATTCACACCAGTGGGTTTCCTGGCGGCGTGGGGTGGCTACAATGGGAAATCCTAGAAGAGAGAATCCTGCCGCTAGCGAATGGCGCGAGGCCAAGAAACAGGCGGCTGCTGGACTGGACAATCCCGCCCGCTATGTCTTATGATCTCAAAGCCCACGGGAGCGCAGCAAGGGATTCGATATTATGAACTCAGCGCAACCTCCGGCTACTTAACCTTTTCGGTGGATCGCTGCTCAGAACTCACTCCTTCCAGTTTTAGTCCAATTAAGGACACGCAGAGAAAAACAAGTGACCCCCATCCAGTTGCAACTAAGCGTCATGGCGTACAAAGTGTATTTCAGCTCCTGGCAGCAGTCTGTGAGGGAACAATAACCACTGGCTTGCACGACAGGAAGGAAAAGTAAATTCAAAATGTTTGTCGGACAGAAATTCAGGTCAATAACCATAAGACAGACCTTTTAAAACAGCAAGCTCCCCCGCAACCCTGCTGTCTTATTTCCTGTTCCAAAGTTGAAAGAGGTCCTGGTCGGTATTCTCCTTTGTGCGAATAATTGCTTCCGGACGCCTCCTTCTAAAGGTCTTGCTCTATTTTCAACCATCGAGCCCCTTGTTCTGTACTTCCTCACCAATATCTCTGCCTACCCTACCAACTCCCTTCATTACCTTACGCATCTCAATTATATTGGAATACAAACTCAGGCTATGCAGCCTACCCTCATATTTATCCCAGTTAAGAGGAAAATCTGGAAACATACTGGGCGGAATTCTCCGCAGGGGGCCAAATTCGTGAAAGCCGTCGTGAACTCGGCCGAGGTTCATGGCGGCCTCGGAGCCCGCTCCCCGCACCTAATTCACCCCCCACCCGGGGGGGGGCTAGGAGCGGGCCTCCGTCTTTCTCGGCAGCGACCTCGTCGCGCCGAGAATGTGAAGTCATCCGCGCATGTTGCCAGTTCCAACCCGCGCATGCGCGGATAACCGTGGCGGCTTGATCTTGCCGGGAGGTGGAGGGGAAAGAGTGCGTCCGTTTTGGACGCTGGCCCGACGATCGGTGGGCACCGATCGCGGGCCTGTCCCCTCCCGAGCACAGTCGTGGTGCTTCCATCCCAATTGGGCCCCTAGATGCCCCAAACGGGCATCTGGCGCCCGTTTCACGAATGCAGCGACCAGGTGTGGTTGCCGCCGCTGTGAAACGGGCGTGAAGGGCCGGCCGCTCGGCTCATCGGGCTCGGAGAATCGGCGTTCGCCGTGATAAAGGGCGAGCGGCGATTTTTCTGAGCTGGGGGGGGGGGGGGGGGGGAGGAGAATGTCGGGGGGCCCTCCCGCGATTCCCCCAGGCCGCGTGGGGAGCGGAGAATCGCGCCCACTGGCTTTTTCGCCTTGCGAGCAACCGGGGTGGAGATGATCTTATAGAAGTAGTGAGAGGTATTAAATCAGGTATGTCAGAAAAATAAAATTACTTTAAATTACGACTGTAGACACCTTATAAACATAGGAACATAGGAATTCGGAGCAGAAGTAGGCAATCCAGCCCTTCGAGCCCGCTCGGCCATTCAATCAGATCAGGACTGATCTCTTCCTGGTCTCAAATCCACCTCCCTACCTGTTCCTCATATCCCTTTAACCCGTTTTCTATCAGAAATATATCCATCTCCTTCTTGAAACCATTTTAAAATACTCAGATTCCACCGCACTATGAGGCAGTGAGTTCCACAAATTCGCCATCCCCTGCAAGAAGTAGTTCCGCCTCATCTCCGTTCTGAATCTACTGCCTCTCAACCTCTGGGCAAATTCTCCACCCTGCCAGCCCTGTTTTCCCGGTGCGTCCCCACCGGCAGCGGGATTCTCCGTACCCGCAGCCGGCCAATGGGGTTTCCCATTGCGGCCACCCCCATGCCATCGGGAAACCCCGCAGGCGTGGGTGCGCTGCCGGCGGAGCGGAGGATCGCAGGGGGGGGGGAGGGAGGATGGAGGAAGGAAGGAAGGGAAGGAGGGAAGGAAGGGAAGGAAGGGATGAAGGAAGGAAGGGATGAAGGAAGGAAGGAAGGAAGGAAGGGAAGGAGGGAGGGAGAGAAGGAGGAAGGTAGGAAGAAAGGAAGGAGGGAAGGAATGAAGGAAGGAAGGAAGGGAAGGAGGGAGGGAGGGAAGAAGGAAGGAAGGAAGGAAGGAAGGAGGGAAGGAGGGAAGGAGGGAGGGAGGGAAGGAGGAAGGAAGGAAGGAAGGAAGGAAGGGAAGGAGGGAGGGAGAGAAGGAGGAAGGTAGGAAGAAAGGAAGGAGGGAAGGAATGAAGGAAGGAAGGAAGGGAAGGAGGGAGGGAGGGAAGAAGGAAGGAAGGAAGGAAGGAAGGAGGGAAGGAGGGAAGGAGGGAGGGAGGGAAGGAGGAAGGAAGGAAGGAAGGAAGGAAGGGAAGGAGGGAGGGAGGGAAGGAGGAAGGAAGGAAGAAAGGAAGGAATGAAGGAAGGAAGGAAAGGAGGGAAGGAGGGAAGAAGGAAGGAAGGAAGGTAGGAAGAAAGGAAGGAAGGAAGGAATGAAGGAAGGAAGGAAGGAAGGAAGGAAGGAAGGAAGGAAGGAAGGAAGGAAGGAAGGAGGGAGGGAAGGAGGAAGAAAGGAAGGAAGGAAGGAAGGAAAGAAGGGCGGGAGGGAGGGAAGGAAGGAAGTCCATGAAGTATTTTGAAATGTAGTGGCTCTTGCCAATCTGCATACAGCAAACACCCACACAGTATTTTGATAATGACTACTTTTTCTAATTCTTTTGGTGATTGAGGAATAAGCACTGACCAGGACAGCAGGGACAACACCCTGTTCTCCTTGAAAAGAGTGCCATAGGATAGATTACATTCACCTGAGCAGGCAGATGGCACCTCGTTTCATGCCTCGTCCTCTGAAAGTGCAGCACTCCCTCAGTGCTGCATTGGAGTGGCAGCCTGATCTTAGTTTGCGCTCGTGTCCCAGGTTGCCCATGCTGAAAACTGCAAATCAAACTGGGGGGGATGCTTTTTCCTTCCTTCAGTAAATTACACCTTCCACCCTGAGGAGTGCCACCAGCGGGTTGCCATGGTATCGGACGACGAAAAAGCCCGCGGCCGAATTCTCCATTGAAACAAAGATTGGAAAGAGTTAACCTGAGAATTTGGAACGGGGCCGAGAAAGAGTGAAGAAAAAAAAACGTGAGAAAGAAGAGGAGAGGGCGCGATAGAAAAAGAACATGAATCCCACCAGAATGTAACAAACTAGACCAACTCAAAACAAAGTTTCTTCAATTATGCTCCTAATAGGCCTGAAGCAATGCAGTAATTCTATTCCAATCTATTTCTTCCCCATGGCTATATTTTTGTTGTGATTCCCGCAATAAGTTCTTATCGTATCCCAGCGGCTGATACAGAGATACGATAAATAGTCAGGAGGATTTGGAGAAGACTGAGATTTTTTTCAAATTACAGACCTGGAGCAGGTATGGAATGCAATATATTCTGTCTCATACTTCACACTGGGGCTTCATGATTCCTGCGTCTGTCGGTTGCTGTAGTTTACTGTGTGTGATAAACTTGTGTTTGAAGTTTGGGTTATGATATTCCTCGTGATAAATCACACTGAGAAACAAAATAGAACCTCAAACAGCCAACTTGTTCAAAGTGCTCGATGCCGTGCTGGATGAGCGCCCGCTTGTACATCAGAATGTAGTTTGTTTTCCCCTGCTGCAGAGGACTCGTCCCAAAAGGTGGGCATTGCCCAGTGAGGGAGTTAGTGGTGTAGTAGTGTACAGTAGTCACTGGGCTAGTAATGCAGAGACCCCGGGATGATGTCCCGGAGACCCGGCTTCAAATCCCACCACGGCAGATGGTGAAATTTGAATTCATAGAATTTACAGTGCAGAAGGAGGCCATTTGGCCCATCGAGTCTGCACTGGCCCTTGGGAGAGCACCCTACTTAGGCCTACGCCTTAACCCTATCTCCGTAACTCAGCCGAACCTATTGGACACGAAGAGGTAATTCGGCACGGCTAATCCGTCTCACCTGCACATCTTTGGACTGTGGGATGAAACCGGAGCACCCGGAGGAAACCCACGCAGACATGTGAAGAAATTGCAAACTCCACACAGACAGTGGCCCAAGGCAGGAATTGAACCCGGGTCCCTGGCGCGGTGAGGCAGCAGTGCTCACCACTGTGCCACCCTGCCACCCATTCCCTTTGAAATAAAGGCCAACCTTCCATTTGCCTTCCCCATTACCTGCTGGGCAGCACGGTAGCATTGTGGATAGCATAACTGCTTCACATCTCCAGGGTCCCAGGTTCAATTCCGGCTTGGGTCACTGTCTGTGCGGAGTCTGCACACCCTCCCCGTGTGTGGGTGGGTTTCCTCCGGGTGCTCCGGTTTCCTCCCACAGTCCAAAGATGTGCAGGTTAGGTGGATTGGCCATGATAAATTGCCCTTAGTGTTCAAAATTGCCCTTAGTGTTGGGTGGGGTTACTGGGTTATGGGGATAGGGTGGAGGTGTTGACCTTGGAAAGGTGCTCTTTCCAAGAGCCGGTGCAGACTCGATGGGCCGAATGGCCTCCTTCTGCACTGTAAATTCTATGATAATATATGGACTTGCATGCTGGCTTTTTGTGATTTATTCACGAGACCCTCAAATCCCTCCATGCTGCAGTTTTCTGCAGTCTCTCTGCATTTAAATAATATTCAGCTCCTTTATTCTTCCGACCAAAGTGCAAACTTCACATTTTCCGACATGATATTCCATCTGCCAAGTATTTGTCGACTCACCTATCTGCTTTTCAATCAAAATCTGGAATCAGAAGTCTGACAAGGCCATTGTCAAGTGATGTAACCCCCCCCCCCCCCAAACCTGATTCACTAATGTCCTTCAGAGGGAGACGGGGAGATCCGCTGTCTTTACCTGGTCTGGCCGACATATGACTCCAGATCCACAGTAAATGTAGTTGACCCTAAATGGCCCTCTGCAATGGTGTGGCAAACCACTCGATTCGTGGGCATTTAGGGGACGGGCAACAGATGCCAGCCGTGCCCATATCCCATGAGAGAATTAAGAAAAGACTCACAATTCAGAATTGCAGGACGATAGCCTGGGGACATGGATTTCATATCTCACGGTGGTACCAGCGGGAAATAAATTCAATTGATCAATAAAAATCTGGAATTGAAACCTCATCTCAGTAATGGTGTCATGAAACTGTAATCATTGATCATAAAAGTCCATCTGGTTCACTAAGGCTGCTTGTTGGGAAGGAAATCTGGCATCCTTACCCAGCCTGACACACGTCCGACTCGCAATGCGGTTGATTCTTAACTACGGATTGAAATGGCCGAACTAGCCACTCAGTTCAAGGGCAATTGGGTTGAGGAACAAATGATGGCCTCTCCAGCCTTGATCCCACACTCACAATCACCCTCTATCTCACACACTCGGAATTACAAATCATAAGACCAGACGACATAGAATTAGGTCACTCGGCCCATCGAGTCTGGTCCGCCATTCAATCATGGCCGGTATCTTTCTCATCCCCATTCTCCTGCCTCCTCCCCATAGCCCCTGATCCCCCTATTAATCAAGAACCTGTCTATCTCTGTCTTAAAGACACTGAGTCATTTGGCATTCGCAGTCTTCTGCGGAAAAGAGTTCTACAGGTTCACCATCCTCTGGCTGATGAAATTCCTCCTCACCTCTGTTTTGAAGGATCGTTCCTTTAGTCTGAGATTGTGTCCTCTGGTTCTAGTTTTTCCGACAAGTGGAACCATCCTCTCCACGTCCACTCTACCCAGGCCTCGCAGTATCCTGTAAGTTTCAATAAAAACCCCTCTCATCCTTCTAAACTACAATGAGTACAGACCCAGAGTCATAGAATTTACAGTGCAGAAGGAGGCTATTCGGCCCATCAAGTCTGCACTGGCCCTTGGAAAGAGCACCCTAGCCAAACCCACACCTCCACCCTATCCCCGTAACCCAAGATCCCCATCCAACCTTTATTTGTTTGGTCACTAAGGGCAATTTAGCACGGCCAATCCACCTAACCTGCACCTGCACATCTTTGGACTGTGGGAGGAAACCGGAGCGCCCGGAGGAAACCCACGCAGACACGGAGAGAACATGCAGACTCCACACAGAAAGTGACCCAAGCCGGGGATTGAACCTGGGACCCTGGAGCTGTGAAGCAATAGTGCTAACCACTGTGCACCATGCTACCCTCAACTGTTCCTCATAGGACAAACTCTTCATTCCAGGTATCATACTTGTGAACCTCCGCTGGACCCTTTCCAAGATCAGCCCATCCTTTCTTAGATACGGCCCAAAACTGCTCACAATACTCCAAATGGGGTCTGACCAGAACCTTATACAGCCTCAGACGTACAGCCATGCCCTCTCGACGTGAATGCTAACATTGCACTTGTCTACCTTACTGCTGACTGAACCTGCACGTTAACCCGAGGAGAATCTTGAACAAGGACTCCCAAACCGGAAATCTGTGCACTTGGCACCTATTTGTGGGACCCATCATCGAAGCCTACTGAGAACCACTACCTTGCCCTCGCTGCTGATCTCCCCCCCCCCCCCCCCCCCCCCCCCCCCCCCCCCCCGCCGCACCCCCACCACATTCACGATCCTTCAGCCCAGAGTGAATGATGTTCCAGCAGTGGGCAGGACTTCCATCCCCAAGATGTTTCGTCTCTCTATTTTTAGGCCATGCAATTGACGGGCACAAGCTCGGTTTATCTTTGAAAAATTTATGAATTAATAATGTGATTGATGGGGAACAGAGAACAACGCTGCGTCAATTTATTCTAATTACCCTCTACTTAGAAGGTGCGATTTGGGTGATTGGATTGGATTGGTTTATTGTCACGTGTACCGAGGTACAGTGAAAGGTATTTTTCTTCGAGCAGCTCGACAGATCATTAAGTACATGAAAAGAAAAGAAAAATAAATTACATAATAGGGATTGGGTTACGAAAAGAGTTAAAATACTGCCCTCTCTTTGCAACTTGGGTTGAACTGCGATAGATCGATGGGCTGCAATTTTTGTTTTACTAATCGTTCGTGTCCTCTGGTTACGACTCTTATGTCAGCGGAAACAGTTTCTTCTATCCATCCTCTCAAAAACTCTTCATACTTTAAAGCTTCTACCATTCTCTCAACCTTTTCAATTCTGAGGAAAGGAAGGCAACTTCTCACAACCTCTGGGTGGCGCAGAGCAATTTGCAGCCAATGAAGTATTTTTGAAACGTAGTTCACAAGAAACACGGGAGCTAATCTGCACACAGTAACTTCCCACAAACAGTAATGTGATAATGATCAGCTCCTCTGGTTTTTTGTTTGTGTGATTTTGGCTGAGGGATAATTATTGACCAGGTCAACAGGGATAACTCTGCTGCTCTCCCTCGAATAGTAGCTGGCAGAACGAGCATTGAATCAATGCCTCATCCGAAAGATGGCGTAATTGAAATGAAAATCGCTTATTGTCACAAGTAGGCTTCAATGAAGTTACTGTGAAAAGCCCCTAGTCACCACATTCCGGCACCTGTTCGGGGAGGCTGGTACGGGAATTGAACCGTGGTGCTGACCTGCCTTGATCTACTTTAAAAGCCAGCGATTTAGCCCAGTGTGCTAAACCAGTCCCTAATTATGTATTATTATCAGAAGTAGGCTTACATTAACATTGCAATGAAGTTCCTGTGAAAAGCCCCTTGTTCGCGTTCACGGAGGGAGAATTCAGAATGTCCAATTGACTTAACAGGCACGTCTTTCGGGACTTGTGGGAGGAAACCGGAGCATCCGGAAGAAACCCACGCAGACACTGGGAGAACGTGCCGACTCCGCACAGACAGTGACCCAAGCCGGGAATCGAACCCGGGACCCTGGCGCTGTGAGGTTCAGTGCTGACCACTGTGCTAGTGTGCTGCCCTGATGACGGTGCATGCAGCGCTCCCTCAGTGCTGGAGTGTCAGCCTTGATGTTTGTGCTGAAGCCCTGGAGCGGGACCTGAACGGGGGAACTTTTGACTCAGAGATGGGAGCGTTGACACCTGGGCCATTACAGGAGAACAATTCGAGCGAGCTCCCAATGACTCACACCAGGCAACACTTAGATTCCTGACAGTCACTCTCAGCGCACCGAGAGGGCCAAGCCTTAAAAGGAAGTCTTTATCGGTCCGTGCGTGACCCGGAGTGGTTTGATCAACAGCGGATAAGTCAGGAGCGCACTGGGAATTGAAAAGAAAATCTGACTCCTATCTGTAATGTGTTTTTTTTTAAACTCCGATTTACATACAAAGGTTATTCTGTTGTACTACATTATCACACAACACAGTTCTGTTTCAGCACTTCCAGAGGGCCTCAGGCTTTGCCTTGCCAATGCATTCTGAAGCAGCTGACCTTTGGACCGTAACCAGCTCATGTTATATTCACTGTCACTGATAAAATTCACTATCATTGGTTTTGCAATTGTGTCCTAGATCACTATGTACAACAGACTTCATTTTGGGTGAGGTGGCGCGGGGGGGGGGGGGGGGAAGGGGCGAGGGGAGCATTTTTCTTTTAAGCCAGACAGCTAATACTGGACCTCATCTCCATTGCATTCCTCAGCTTCATCTGATTTGTCTACATTCATTTGTGTCCTTTTTGCTCACGGCGTCTTCACCTAAGCATAAAAAATGATTAAATTTGCACATATAAGACCTGCCTGCTCCAGTAATATATAGAGGCATCAAATCACAGTCTGCAGGAGGTTCAAAGCATTATTAGACGGTGGGAAATTGGACTGAAGGAGTCGCTTTCTCCGCGTCTTATCTGCAGTTCGATAGTGAGGTGCAGCAGAATGACGGCCTGTTATTACCTGCAACCGGCCAAAGATATTCAGACAGGAAAACTATTCGGTTGCCAAAAAATGCGAAGCTCAATTAGGAATAAACGCTTACAGCTCTTCCTTTTATTTTTCCTTTCCTCGTCATCTCTCCTGAATGACGATTCCTCTCGGAGGGGGGAACGGATGCTCGACTCTGGAAGGCATCGCAGCCGCAGTGGATTCGGCTCGCACCTGACGTCCATACCTTTGAAAGGGATTGCGATTGTGACCGAGGGCGTTGGCCAGATTTTGGCCTTCTTGGGTGAGGTGGATTGTCACACATCATGTGCCAGTCCACTCAGAGATGTGCCAGAGGAAACCAAATCTCTCTTGTCCATTTGGTTTTGAGCCGGAGCCATAGCAGCCTCAGGCCTTCCACTTTTTAAAAGAAATTTTTTTTTTCCCAATTAAGGGGGAATTTAACGTGACCAATCCACCTAACTCTGCACATCGTTTTGGGTTGTGGGGGCGGGGGGGGTGAGACCCACGCAGACACGGGGAGAATGTGCAAACTCTACATGGACAGTTACCCGCGGCCGGGATACACAGCGGCGTGAGGCAGCAGTGCTAACCACTGCGCCACCGTGCCGCCCCTACCAAATTGCTCACTTCTGAGAATCAATGGCGATTTACAATCCTTCGCCCGAAGGATTGTAAATCTATGGAATTCTCTGCACCATCGTGCTGAGGATGCCCCATCGCTGAGTTTTTTTTAAGGTTAATGGACAGGCATTTAGTCTCTCAGGGAATGGAGGAATCAGGGGGAGCAGATGGGAAAGTGGAATCGGGGTCAATGATCTTATTGAATAGCAGAGCAGATTCGAGGGGCCGCACGGTCCATTCCTGCTCCTATTCATTAGCAGAGGGATTGAACTTAAGAGCTGTGAGGTGATGATGCAGCTGTACAAAACCTTGGTCAGGCCACATTTGGAGCACTGTGTGCAGTTCTGGTCGCCTCATTTTAAGAAGGATGAAATGAAAAAAAATGAAATGAAAATCGCTTATTGTCACGAGTAGGCTTCAGTGAAGTTACTGTGAAAAGCCCCTAGTCGCCACATTCCGGCGCCTGTTCGGGGAGGCTGGTACGGGAATTGAACCGTGCTGCTGGCCTGCCTCGGTCTGCTTTAAAAGCCAGCGATTTAGCCCAGTGTTGAAGCTTTGGAAAAGGTACAAAGGAGATTTACCAGGATGTTGCCTGGAATGGAGAGTAGGCCTTACGAGGAAAGGTTGAGGGTGCTAGGCCTTTTCTCAGTAGAACGGAGAAGGATGAGGGGCAACTTGATAGAGGTTTATAAGATGATCAGGGGAATAGATAGAGTAGACAGTCAGAGACTTTTTACCCGGGTGGAACAAACCATTATAAGGGGACGTAAATTTAAGGTGAATGGTGGAAGATATAGGGGGGATATCAGAGGTAGATTCTTTACCCAGAGAGTAGTGGGGGCATGGAATGCACTGCCTGTGGAAGTAGTTGAGTCAGAAACGTTAGGGACCTTCAAGCGGCTATTGGATAGATACATGGATTACAGTAGAATGATGGGGTGTAGATTAATTTGTTCTTAAACTACATCGTGGGCCAAAGAGCCTGTTCTGTGCTGTATTTGTCTATGTTCTAAGTTCTATTCCTGAGGTAATTATATTTGTGCGTGTTTACAATGGGCCTTGCCTGATACATTTTCATCCTTGAACCTTATTTAAACGCAGAAGGAGGGGCTACCAATGCTATTGCATTTCTGGTCACTCTTTTCAAATGCCCCCGTGGCCTCACCCCAGTCCCCCTCCCCCCTCCCCTCTCCTGCCTTTGTAACCTACTCCCAAAAAACCTCCAAGACCTCCGAGCTCTTTCGATTCAGGCCTCTTTCGGGTCGCAAGCTTTCATCGTCACCCTCACCGGTGAGCCCGCTTTCAGATGTCCAGGGCCTGGACATCCCTACCCGACACTCCCAGCCCCCCTATGCCACTCTCTGCTCCTTCAACACGTTGAAGAATTGCACCCCTGTGATTCCATTATCCCCCCTCCCTATATATAGCTCGGTGTCAAATTTGTTTCGGTATTAATTCCTGTGAAGAGCCTAGGGGTGCTTTCCTGCCTTCAAGGTGCTATTTAAATGCAGGTTGTTCTGGGTTTACGCCCTTTGACATTTAGCAGGGAGCAGAGCCCATTGGAGCTCAGGCTGAAGTGGGCCCTCCAGTGCTGAAAAGATGGCGAGGGGGGCTCAACGCAGCAGCAGGTTGATGGCAGGGTCAACTGCCATGCATAAGGGCAGCACGGTAGCTTTGTGGATAGCACAATGGCTTCACAGCTCCAAGGTCCCAGGTTCGATTCCGGCTTGGGTCACTGTCTGTGCGGAGTCTGCACATCCTCCCCGTGTGTGTGTGGGTTTCCTCCGGGTGCTCCGGTTTCCTCCCACAGTCCAAAGATGTGCAGGTTAGCTGGATTGGCCATGATAAATTGTCCTTAGTGTCCAAAATTGCCCGTAGTGTTGGGTGGGGTTACTGGGTTATTGGGATAGGGGGAGGTGTTGACCTTGGGTAGTGTGCTCTTTCCAAGAGCCAGTGCAGACTCGATGGGCCGAATGGCCTCCTTCTGCACTGTAAATTCTATGATTTGCGAATGAGCTTGGACGTCCCGTTAAGGTTAAGCATTCTGAAAATATGTTGCAACAGTAGCTGCCAGATCAATTGCCAGCTTTAGTCAAATGCAGCTACCCATCTCGCCAATTAGAGTTGTAAATGGACACCATTTTGCTTGTACTGTCCAGGTTTTCTGAGTCTATTGAGCGGTGATGTCCAGCATAAAATGCACACACCTGACCTTACTTGAATATATTTAATCAGGTGATCGCTCTCCCTGATAATCATGATGTTTGTCCCAGGGGCAGCACGGCGGCACGATGGTTAGCACTGCTGCCTCTCAGTGCGGGGACCCGGGTTCGATTCCAGCTTCGGGTGACTGTCTGTGTGGAGTCTGCACACGGGGCGTGTCTGCGTGGGTTTCCTCTGGGTGCTCCGGAATCCTCCCACAGTCCAGAGATGTGCAGGTTAGGCGGATTGGCCATGATACTGTTGCCCCTTAGTGTCCAAAGATGTGCAGGTTAGGTGGGGTTACAGGGATAGGAGTGGGCCTTGGTAGGGTACACTTTCAGAGGGTCAGTACAGACTCGATGGGCTGAATGGCTTCTTTCTGCATCGTAGGGAATCTATGGGGTTGACGGAAGTGGTAACAGGTTGCTTCAAGAATTCTCTTTATTCTAATGGTACAGTACATGAAGATGGATTTGTTCGGTCTCTCCAATGAGTGATTGAAGTACTAATTCTTTTTTGCACAGCGGTTACAAAGCCACTAATTATCTTATCTTAAGTATTGTAAAACTAGGAAATACTCCACAAAGAAAGGAATAGGAAAATGTGCAGGTTAGGTGAATTGGCCACGTTATAATTGCCCCTTAGTGTCCAAAGATGTGGGGTTATGGGGTTACTGGGATAGGGGAGGGGAGTGGGCCTAGGTAGAGTGCTCTTTCAAAGGGTCGGTGCAGATTCAATGGGCTGAATGGAGGGAGATTGGGAAGTGTTGATGTCCAAAGGGTCCTGCGGGTCCTTGTTCATAAGTCATTGAAAGCTAACATTCAGGTACAGCAAACAATCAAGAAGGTCTTCACTGCAAGAGGATTTGGGTACAGGAGTAAAGATGTGTTGCTTCAATTGTACAGACTTTTTGTTAGACCATACCTTGAGTATTGTCTCCTTACCCAAGGCTGGTTTAGCTCAGTGGGCTAGACAGCTGATTTGTGATGCAGAACAAGGCCAGCAGCGTGGGTTCAATTCCTGTACCTGAACAGGCACCGGAATGTGGCTATTCGGAGCTTTTACCAGCAAATTAGGGGGCAGCACGGTAGCATGGTGGTTAGCATAAATGCTTCACAGCTCCAGGGTCCCAGGTTCGATTCCCGGCTGGGTCACTGTCTGTGTGGAGTCTGCACTTCCTCCCCGTGTGTGCGTGGGTTTCCTCCGGGTGCTCCGGTTTCCTCCCACAGTCCAAAGATGTGCGGGTTAGGTGGATTGGCCGTGCTAAATTGCCCGTAGTGTCCTCAAAAGTAAGGTTAAGGGGGGGTTGTTGGGTTACGGGTATGGGGTGGGTACGTGGGTTTGAGTAGGGTGATCATTGCTCAGCACAACATCGAGGGCCGAAGGGCCTGTTCTGTGCTGTACTGTTCTATGTTCTATGTTCTAAATTCATACTTGTGACAATAAAAGATTATTATTATTAAGGATGTACTTGCCATAGAGAGTGTGACAGAGCTTCCCCCGCCTAACTGCTGGGATGGGGGGACACTCCTATGAGGAGAGATTGTGGAGACTGGGTCTGTATTCCCTACTGTTCAGAAGCGAGAGAGGCAATCTTATTGAACAATGCAAAATTCTTATAAGACTCAACAGGGTAGATGCAGAAAAGATCATTCCCCTGGCTGGGGAGCGGGGTTGGGTCTAGAATCACGGGGTCACAATCTCGGAATAAGGCCTAGGCCATTTAGGATTGAGATGAGGAGGAATTTCTTCACTCAGAGGAATATTTCTCTCAGTCATTGAGCATGCTCAAGGTAGAGATTTAGATGCAATGATATCAAGGGAAACGGGGACAGTGTGGAAAATTGGTGTTGAAGTAGATGATGAGTCTTGAATTAGATGAATGATGGAGCAGGCTTGTGGGGCGGGATGGCCTACACCTCCTCCGGTGTTTTCTGTGTCCTATGTATCCAAGCCACACATAATACTGAATCGGAATTGCATCGCATTTCCTTCGATGTCACTGTGTCTAATCCTGGAGCTCCTTCTCCAACAGCACTGTATCTGCGTCACGTTTTTCAGGAGATGTGGGCTTCGCTGGCTGGGCCGGCATTTGTTACCCATCCCGCATTGCTGTTCAGGATTGGTGCTGGTTCAGAGGAGAATTACTAGGATGTTGCCTGGTATGGAGAGAAAGTCTTACGAAGAAAGGCTCAGGGACTTGAGGTTGTTTTCGTTAGAGAGGAGAAGGCTGAGAGGTGACTTAATAGAGACATATAAGATAGTCAGAGGGTTAGATAGGGTGGACAGTGAGAGTCTTTTTCCTCGGATGGGGATGACCAACACGAGGGGACATAGCTTTAAATTGAGGGGTGGTAGATATAGGACAGATGTCAGAGGCAGTTTCTTTACTCAGAGAGTAGTAGGGTTGTGGAACGCCCTGCCTGCAACAGTAGTAGACTCGCCAACCTTAAGCGCATTTAAATGGTCACTGGATAGACATATGGATGAAAATGGAATAGTGTAGGTCAGATAGGCTTCAGATGGTTTCACAGGTCAGCGCAACATCGAGGGCCGAAGGGCCCGTACTGCGCTGTAATGTTCTATGTTCTAACCACATTGCTATGAGTCTGGAGTCACATTTAGGCCAACTCAAGGGCCGAAAGACTATTGTGAATGGGTTTTTACGACAATCGACAATTGTTCCGTGGTCACCATTTGGACTTTACGTTCCAGACTTTTATTGAATTCAAATTTCACGATCTGCTGCCGTGGGATTCGAAACAGGGCTGCATGGGCTTCAGTGGTTCAAGAAGGCACTTTCTCAAGGGCAATTCGGGATGAGTACCAAAGGACTGGGATTCTTAGATTCCATAAATGAAGAAAATCAGTTCAGGGGGAAAAAAAATACAAAGTCTGATTCCGCAATGGGCACTGTGCCAGGGAAGAGTAGGGCACTCGCTAAGGATTGCGGGTTCTGGAATCATGGGCCAGCCCACCTTAATTTTATGGAAAACCATGAAAACAGGAAGGTACAAGGCCAGCATCTTGCAAGCATTGCTCGTACCCAGCACCAATCCTGAACAGCAATATTGACGGGGGCACCAGATTTTAGGAGGCGCATTGTGCATTAGCCCTCGAAACAGAAAGAAGTCTACCCAACGGGTATCATTTTACACAATCATATGTGGGTCAGACAGGCAGCTGACCAGCTCTAGGAAGGGTCCAACTCATCTGATGCAACAACAACATCAGCTTTGCATTAATACAGTGCCTCGAAAGTTGTGGGATGTCTGATGCAACGTAAAGAGCGGACATGCCAGGGAATGAATGCAGAGGCTCATACCCTAATAAAGCACACGTTCGACCACTGATCAATGCCCCGTGCAGCTCTGGAATAAGCTGCTGACGGAAAGGTGATGTCACCAGTTATTACAATCCACTTCCATTTTATTTACAGATCAGGCTCCGACTACAATGGCCTTGTCAATTCAAACTGAACAGCCAAATCGAATTTCAGCTGTCTCAGGCATCCGTGAAGATAATCTAAACTATTTATCCACGTAAATATGTGCTGCAAAATGGAATTTCAAAGTCTGCACTGAGAGTATTTATGTGTCTACTTCCCGTCTAAGTGCTAAGGGACTGTGTTGTCTTCTTTCTCAGCTTTAATTAATAGCATTTCCCTGCCTGAGTCCCGATGTTTTACCATATTTACATTTATATTTCATGGTAACAGTTCCAAGTTAGGATCGGGCAAAATAAAAAAACGAGGGAATGTCGCAAGAAAGGATCGGAATTCATGGGCCGGAATTGTCCGGTCCTCGGGATTCGCTTTTCCCGGCGGCAGTGCACCCCCGCCAGCGTGTTTCCCGGCAACGTGGGGTGGCTCCGATGGGCAATCCCATTGACAAGCTGCAGGAGGAGAGAATCTGCCCCCAGCGAACTCCGTGCGGCCGGGAAACACAGGCCTGGGGGGCTGGAAGATCCCGCTCATAGTCTCCCGTCACCTCCCTCCCTCTTATCCACAATCTCTTTTTAAAAGTTTGCCTTTTGACCCTGTATTATTTGCTAAGGGACGTTACGTGGCAGATCCGTCTGTCTATCCACATCTACGCCAGCCCCGAGAGCAGGGATTTAAGCTGACTGTCCAGTGCAGCGCTGAGGGAGTGCCACACGGTTGGCGGTGCCGTCTTCAAATCAGATGCTAAGTTGCAGTCCTGCCAACCCTGTCATCTGCTCCCTGAAAGCTCCCATTTTGAATCAAGAGCAAAAGGCACTCGCTCTCATCCCTGAGCATCATTGATATTGGGTGGGATTTTCCACGTCCCCGCCCCTCCCTCCCTGCGGTGGGTATTGCGACGGCAGAGGTGGGTCAGTGGTGACCAACAGTGCGATCTTCAGGTTCCGCCGCTGCCAATGGGGTTTCCTGTTGCTCACACCCTCCACCGCTGGGATATCCGGGGTGGGGGCTCGCCGTCAGCGGGACGGGATGACCGTAAAGACCTGCCCATTGATTAGGGCAGCACGGTGGCCTAGTGGTTAGCACAACCGCCTCACGGCGCTGAGGTCCCAGGTTCGATCCCGGCTCTGGGTCACTGTCCGTGTGGAGTTTGCACATTCTCCCTGTGTCTGCGTGGGTTTCACCCCCACAACCCAAAAATGTGCAGTGTAGGTGGATTGGCCATGCTAAATTGCCCCTTAATTGGAAAAAATAATTGGGTAATCTAAATTTATAAAAAAAAACAAAAAAAAAAAAGACCTGCCCATTGATGTCGCCGTTGGCCCATTGCTGCTCTTGCAACCTCGCTCTCAGCCTGCCCCGCTTCCCTGCATTGCAACAGTTCGACATATCGAAAGGTACTTCATTGACTGTGAAATGCTGTCGTTTTTCCTCAAGTCATAAAAGGTGCCACATAAATGCCCTTTCTTTTCATCTGTGCACTTAATCGAAAAAAACAGATTGAAGCTGAATTTTGCACATAGAGCTTTGGTTGGGGAGGATCGCAATACCCAGCCATTCCTCTAGGGGGCTGGGGAGTCGAGAAACAGGGTACACAATCTCACAAAAGGGAGGAGGCCATTTCGGATTGAGATTAGGAGGAAGTTCTTCACTCAAAGGGTGGTGATTCTCTGGAATTCTCTATTAGAGGGCTGGGAAAGCTCAATCATTGAGTCTGTTAACACGAAGATCGATAGGTTTCTACATATTAATGTACGGATACAGGGATAATGTAGGAAAATGGTGCTGAAGTAAAAATAAGTAGTCGCCATAGTCCTAAATGAACATAGACTGCTTTGCCCTTTGAGGGGGAGAGCTGACTGGTGGTGATTTAACCTGAGGGTCACCACACCTCAGGTGAGGGGCAAGGTTGAGAAGGCCAGGCCTTCATGGAAAACCCCAGCCAGTACGGGAATCGCACCCGCGCTGTTAGCCTTGCTCTGCATCACAAACCAGCTCTCCAGCCAACTGAGCTAAACCGAAGTAAAGCATCAGCCTTGATCTGACTGAATGGTGGAATGAGCTTGATGGGCTGAATGGTCTATTTGTGCTCCTACTTCTATTCTTATGTCCCATGGAGGCTTCCCCCTCCCACAATCTACAACCATGGGTTCGTTATCCTGTTGGTCATCAACCATACCTCTTCAGTGCCCACCTCAATTACCTTCTCGCTGGATGAGCAGGAGATCTCTGATAAGAATGTCATTCTTTAAATCTCAAATTCTATTCAAATTGATAATTAATCATCGACTCCCATCTAAATTATGATACTATATATTACTCACGGGGATGCCTTGTGGTGCAGTGGGTAGTGGCCTTTGAGCCAGAAATTCCGGGTTCGAGTCCCACCCCAGAACCTGACAGCCAAGGAAGGTGCGTACATAACGCGGTCAAACAAGTTGAGTACATCAACCTGCAAAATTCTACCACACACACCGATGTGAGGCGGTGAGAGCGGGAGACATTCCTGGTCAGCCCTTTGATGGAATGAAAATTGGAGCCTCTACCATCTGTCATGTGAGGGTACGATTTAAGAAATGAGTGTTTAAGAAATGTACCTTTACGAAATTGAGCTGTTACTGGAGTGATGTCAGAGTGTGGGTGGAGCTGAGCTCTACTTCTGCTTTTTAGTTTCAGTTTGAGAAGAGCTTGGGTGTGTCTGTGTCTTTCAGTGAGCTGCTCTGTTGTTGATCTCTGCCATCGAAAGACTATCTATGGGTCATTTGGCGAACTCAGAATTGAAAACAGGTCTCAGTATTAAATGCAAACCTAATGTGTTCCTGTTTGAAGGTTTGTTAAGTCTTTTGGGTGTAAAAGGACAGCATACAGGCTACTTAATGTATTCTTTGGGGGGCTGTATTTGATTTACTGGTTGCTAAGATATTCACTGTTTGTTTTAAAAAGGTTAACTTGAGTTCATAGAGTAAATATTGTTTTGTTTTAAAAAAAACACTGGTCCATTTTCTGCTGTACCACGCCTGTAGAGTGGGCCATGTGCTCCCCATACCACAATCTATTAAAAATTGTGGGTCAGGTGAACTCCATGATACACTTTGGGGTTCTCTAAACGCTGGCCCATAACACATCACTATCCTTTGCTCTGGATTACAGTGCATCTATTAAGTGTATATTGCAGCCCAGACTCCCCATGTGATCTGTTACACACCAACGTCACAATAGGAAACTGGAAAGGGTGTTTTATTAATTCAGTTATTACTTACGAATTTGAGTGAAATGGGTTTGCCTGCTTCTGAAATGCTGAGTCCTTGGTGTGAAGGTTGATCCTCTTCGCTCTTTGCGTCCTGGCTCGCATCCTCCGCCAATGCTCATTCACCCACTCTTGACCATGATGCCCCTCGCCCCCAACTGACCGCAGTGCCCAACCGTAAGGCTGGCGCTACTCGATGAGCACTTTCCCATTCAATGCCAACCCTTCCTCTAGAAAGCTCCATGGACCTTGGTTGGAGAGCCGCTGTTTTGAGTTGCTTCGAAGCGGCCGTCTATTCGTGAAAGATTCGGACCCACTCCAGCCTGCTTGTTTTGTAAAAGTTAGATCATAGAATTTACAGTGCAGAAGGAGGCCATTCGGCCCATCGAGTCTGCACCGGCTCTTGGTAGCACCCTACCCAAGTTCAACACATCCACCCTATCCCCATAACCCAGTAACCCCACCCAACACTAAGGGCAATTTTGGACACTAAAGGCAATTTATCATGGCCAATCCACCTAACCTGCACATCTTTGGACTGTGGGAGGAAACCGGAGCACCCGGAGGAAACCCACGCACACACGGGAAGGATGTGCAGACTCCGGACAGACAGTGACCCAAGCCGGAATCGAACCTGGGACCCTAGAGCTGTGAAGCCATTGTGCTATCCACAATGCTACCGTGCTGGAACGATACTCTTGCAACCAACCGCATAAAGGTCACGGGCAATGCGCCATGCACCGGTGCCTTGAATCGGTGGGGATTATTACAAGTGGGGGAAAAGAAAATAGCAGGAAGGGGTATTTCAGTTCTAGCCTGATGGTTGCCACTTGGACTGGATGTGACAGAGATGGCAGCAGCCAAGAATCATAGAATCAAAGAATACTGTCAAACAGGAGGAGGCCAATCAGCCCGTCAAATCTGTGCTGGCTCTTTCAAAGAGCAATCCAATTAGCACCGCTACCTGGCTCTTTCACCCATGCTCCTTCAATATTTTCCCCTTTAAGGTGGCACAGTGGTTAGCACTGCTGCCTCACAGTGCCAGGGACCCAGGTTCAGCTCTGGCCTTGGGTGAATGTGTAGAACGTAGAACATACAGTGCAGAAGGAGGCCATTCGGCCCATCGAGTCTACACCGACCCACTTAAGCCCTCACTTCCACCCTATCCCCGTAACCCAATAACCCCTCCTAATCTTTTTGGTCACTCAGGGCAATGTATCGTGGCCAATGCATCTAACCTGCACATCTTTGGGCTGTGGGAAGAAACCGGAGCACCCGGAGGAAACCCATGCAGACACGGGGAGAAAGTGCAAACTCCACACAGACAATGACCCAAGCTGGGAATTGAACCTGGGACCCTGGCGCTGTGAAGCCACAGTGCCATCCACTTGTACTACCGTGCTGCCCACGGAGTTTGTACGAACTCCCCCGTGTCTGCGTGGGTTTCCTCCGGGTGCTCCGGTTCCCTTCCACAGTCCAAAGATGTGTAGGTTAGGTCATCCCCCTGTTCGAATCTCTCCAAGGCCTCACGCCCTCCCCATCTCTGTAATTATCACCTGCCTACAACCCTCCAGAATCTCTGCACTCTTCCAGTTCTGGTTCTTGTCCATCTTCTACTTTTTCTCCCCGGTATTGGCAGCTGTGCCTGGGCCCTAAGCTCTGGGCGTCTCTCCATCAACTTTCTCAACCTCTATCTCATTCTCCTCCGTTAAGATGCTGAACCCCTTTGACTAAACCTTTTAGTCACCTTTCCTAATGCCTCCTTTGCGTTAGCGGATTACATACCTGCGCATTACCTTGGGATGTTTTTCCACATTAAAAAAAATGCAATTTGTTGTTGGTAGGTGGGAGAGAAGGACAAAATAACCTTCCTAATGCATAGCTATCTCGAGAGTGGCCAAATTCAACTTAGATCTAAGCTTATCAGCAGCACAAATCTCCTCGGCGCGTTTTTAAGTGTTAACTCTCATTCAGAAATAAAGGATATATTTATATTGAATAGGAGGGTCGCAGCGTGGGGAGGGGGGGGATTCAGCGGCACCGAGACACCTCAATCGAGCTTTGTTAATCGACATGCAAGCCACCTTACAGAGGCAGTCTGTTGGCGGAACACACAATCTTTTCAAGTAACCTTCGCTGACTTTCTTTTCTGTAAAATGCGACGCCTGGATTAAGGCAAAAGAGGTGGGTAGGGGAGAGAAATAAACCTGAAACTGATTCAATTCATTGAGCTATTAGTTTGAATGAGGATAATGGGAGCCCATGGAAATAAGGCCCTTATCTATGAAGTGCAGCAACTGATAACTGGCACCCAGGGTGGAAATATACGAACAGAAACTTTTTTTTTTGCTTTCCCCCTGGTAACCAGGTTGGAAGCAATGCGTCACCAACTATCATTATATGTGCATTAAGTGCAGATGAGTTGCCGTGGCAACAATCCTCAGTACTCCTTCACTAGGGAGACCAAAATGTCACAGCTGTAGATGATGTCTGGCTCTCGGATAAGAGTATCTGGTGAAAATCGCCGAGCAAATTCATGCTCGCTCTTATTCTCTCCCTTTTCATTGCATATCGAACATGACAAGCGACTAACAAATGGTTCTGTTGAAGGGATAGTTCTCCCCCCCCCCCCCCCTCCCCACTCCCTCCCCTCTCCCCACCCGCCCCTCTCCCTTCCCCTCCCTCCCCCTCCCCACTCCCTCCCCCCCACCCCCACCCCTCTCCCTCCCCCTCCCCCTCTCCCTCCCCCCTCAGCCCCTCTCCCCCCTCTCCCTCTCCCCCCTCACCCTCTCCCTCCCCTCCCTCCCCCTCTCCCTCCCCCCCTCACCCTCTCCCTCCCCCTCCCCCCTCACCCTCTCCCTCCCCCCTCACCCTCTCCCTCCCCCCCTCACCCTCTCCCTCCCCCCCTCACCCTCTCCCTCCCCCCTCACCCTCCCTCCCCCCCTCACCCTCCCCCCTCCCCTCACCCTCCCCCCTCACCCTCACCCTCTCCCCCCTCACCCTCTCCCTCCTCACCCTCTCCCTCCTCACCCTCTCCCTTCCCCCTCACCCTCTCCCTCCCCCCTCACCCTCTCCCCCCCCCCCCTCACCCTCTCCCTCCCCCCCCCCTCACCCTCTCCCTCCCCCCCTCACCCTCTCCCTCCCCCCCTCACCCTCTCCCTCCCCCTCACCCTCTCCCTCCCCCCTCACCCTCTCCCTCCCCCTCCCCCCTCACCCTCTCCCTCCCCCCCCTCACCCTCTCCCTCCCCCCCCTCACCCTCTCCCTCCCCCCCTCACCCTCTCCCTCCCCCCCCTCACCCTCTCCCTCCCCCCCCCTCACCCTCTCCCTCCCCCCCCCTCACCCTCTCCCTCCCCCTCCCCCCTCACCCTCTCCCTCCCCCCTCACCCTCTCCCTCCCCCCCTCACCCTCTCCCTCCCCCCTCACCCTCTCCCTCCCCCCTCACCCTCCCTCCCCCCCTCACCCTCCCCCCCTCCCCTCACCCTCACCCTCCCCCCTCCCCTCACCCTCACCCTCTCCCTCCTCACCCTCTCCCTCCTCACCCTCTCCCTCCTCACCCTCTCCCTCCCCACCCTCTCCCTCCCCCCTCACCCTCTCCCCCTCACCCTCTCCCTCCCCCTCACCCTCTCCCTCCCCCTCACCCTCTCCCTCCCCCTCACCCTCTCCCTCCCCCCTCACCCTCTCCCTCCCCCCCTCACCCTCTCCCTCCCCCCCTCACCCTCTCCCTCCCCCCCCCTCACCCTCTCCCCCCCCTCACCCTCTCCCTCCCCCCCCTCACCCTCTCCCTCCCCCCCCTCACCCTCTCCCTCCCCCCCCCTCACCCTCTCCCTCCCCCCCCCTCACCCTCTCCCTCCCCCCCCCTCACCCTCTCCCTCCCCCCCCCCCCACCCTCTCCCTCCCCCCCCCCCCCACCCTCTCCCTCCCCCCCCCCTCCACCCTCTCCCTCCCCCCCCCCCCTCAGCCGCACACTGCTCACAACCTTCCCTCCCCAAGTTGAGTCAAAAGCAGAACCACTTCACGGAAAGAACCAGCGGCTAATTGCCACGCGGGACTCTCTCCGGGAGCAAGTCTGTCATACTTTTCGATGCAATATTCAGCAGTTTAAGAGAAGTTTAGAATTCAATTTGACGCGGTTTTCCCTCTGCTCTGTTATTAAGGCCGTATTGATTTCCTCGTGTTTGTACACCTACTGATATTTGAAAATGTCAGAAAGGATAAAGGCTGGAAAAAGTTCAGAAAAATTATTCTTTCCATTTGATTTCCTGGTGCGCAAAGAGTGACAGGCTTTAAGACGGGGGCCTAGATTTTTAACGCTGTCAGAGCCAGATCAGGGGTTCCAGGGTGTGGAGATTTTAAGGGAAAAATTTGGAAGCTGCTGTTTTGTTTTTGTGAGGCTTAGGGAGTCCAAAGTGAGTGAAGAGTAAATGGGTGGCACAGTGGTTAGCACTGCTGTCTCACAGCGCCAGGGAGCCAGGTTCAATTCTGGCCTTGGGTGACTGCCCGTGTGGAGTTTGCATTTTCTCCCCGTTTTCTGCGTGGGTTTCCTCCCACAGTCACGATATGTGCGGGTTCGGTGAATTGGTCATACAAAATTGCCCGTAGTGTCCAAAGGTTAGATAGAGTTATCGGGTTACAGGCTTAGGGTGAGGGACTGGGCCTAGGTAGGGTGCTCTTTCAGAGGGTCGTTGTAGACGCGATGGGCCGAATGGCCTCCTTCTGCACTGTAGGTATTCTATGATTCTTAACAGCATTTAGTTTACAACAGTTATATACATGAGCACTGATAGAACCTTACTGGGTGCTCTCTCTCTCTCTCCCTGGTTGGCTCCATACTGGCCGACCTTTTATACGTTTTGTCTATTTCTCAGGCACCAATTGGCCACTACTTATATTAATTTCTGGCCGCAAGGTGCTGCACCTGGCCTGCGACCTAGCCCTAGTTGCGTCAGATTGGTCCTCGATGCTTTTAGGTGGCCTAGTATTTGCCGAAAAGCAGATCTCCTTCGTCAGCACCTTCCAGAGACCTCTACCATCTACAACAGCGAGAGCAGCATGCGCAGGGGAAAACCATCACTTGCAAGCTCCCTCAAAGTCACTCCCATCGTGACTCAGGTGTACCTTCACTGCTGATGGGTCAAGTTGCATAACAGCACCTACGCCACAATGGACTGCAGCAGTTCAAATAGGTCTCACAGGGCGGCACGGTTGCATAGTGGTTAGCACTACTGCCTCACAGCTCCAAGGTCCCAGGTTCAATTCCAGCTTTGGGTAATTGTCGGTGTGAAGTTTCCACTTTCAGTATCTGCGTGGGTTTCCTCCGGGTGCTCCAGTTTCCACCCACAATCCAAAGATTTGGAGGTTAGATGGATTGGCCATGCTAAATTGCCCCTTAGTGTCCAAATGTTAGGTAGGGTTACTGGGATAGGGCTTAGGTAGGGTGCTCTTTCCAGGGGCCAGTGCCGACTCGAGGGGCCTCCTTCTGCACTGTAATTTCTATGAACTATGAACACCACTAACTTCTCAAAGATACTTAGGGATGGGAAATAGATAGTCAGTGGCACCTCAATGCCAAGAACAACTGGAAGAAAAATGACCTGTCTTATTTAAATACACAGATTCGTGGAAAATGATACAGATCACCGGCTGCGCATGCTCCGCCTTGTTTCACCAGTTCTATAGTGGCTGTGGGAACAAAAATATAGCTTTCTATATAGTTCTGTATAGTTTGATTTGGAGCTAGGAAGCCTACTTGGCCCTTCGGCCCCTTTCCCTTACTTTGCCGAGAGTCCAAGCTCAGTGTTTGAGCTGGCCTTGGTTGGGAAGTCCCGAGCCATTGAGCTATTTAATGGGCGGCAGATTTGCACATACTTCTCCTCTTTCTACAAAGAGACCCAAAGGCCGATTCTTCCCCAGTCCCCATCTTCAAGGCACAAGGATCGTCACTTGTGGGTATTCAGTGCTCGAGCGCAGGCACAATTCAGGTTCAGAAACCTGTGTCGCGCTCTGACCTACGCTGGTGAGATACATGCCGTAAGTGTGCGATCTAACTGAAGCTGAGTACGTTCAGTCACTGATGATGCTCAACGCAGAGATCGCCAGATTTCTAAACTCGAATGACATCAAAGGGTACGGGGTAAATGTGAGAAAATGGTGTAGAGGTAAATGATCAGCCATGATCTATGCCAATGGCAGAGCAGTGTTGAGAGGCTGAATGGCCTACTCCTGCTCCTATGTACAAAATAATGAGGGATCTAGATATAGATCATAGGAAGATCCTTGTTGAGAGGTCCATAACTAGGCAGCACGGTAGCACAAGTGGGCAGCACGGTAGCACAAGTGGGCAGCACTGTGCCTTCACAGCGCCAGGGTACCATGTTCGATTCCCCGCTGGGTTACTGTCTGTGTGGAGTCTGCACGTTCTCCCCGTGTCTGCGTGGGTTTCCTCCGAGTGCTCCGGTTTCCTCCCACAGTCCAAAGGCGTGCAGGTTAGCTGGATTGGCCATGATAAATTGCCCTGGTGACCAAAAGGGTTAGGAGGGGTTATGGGGATAGGGTGGAAGTGAGGGCTTAAGTGGGTCGGTGCACTCAATGGGCCGAATGGCCTCCTTCTGCACTGTATGTTCTATGTTCTCTATGTTCTATGTCACGGGGAGAACGTGCAGATTCTATGTCACGGGGAGAACGTGCAGACTCCGCGCAGACAGTGACCCAAGCCGCGAATCGAACCCGGGTCCCTGGCACTGTGAAGCATCAGTGCTAACCACTGTGCTACCCTGCCGCCGAATGGTGAGCCCAGTGTAACAGCCCCATGTTGAAGCATGTCTCCCTCCTGAGGTAAACACCTAGCCCGCCATCTCTCCCGATGGTGCGAATCCTAAGATGTATTGCAAGAAGGAAGCCAGGGCCCCGCAGTTGAGCTAGTAAGTTTTTATTTATTTTGAAAGCAATCTTAGTATGTGGGATGCTTTCAGCACAAAATGAAATGGGCCCAGGCCACCACTACAGGATTCCCAAGTTGTCACAGCAACACAGCTCTGCTCTCAACTTAAGCTCTCCTCACAAATATTATCATTTGCCACTCTATCGATATCGCAGATGAGATAAACACATTTCAGCAACGACAGGGTAAGGGACATAAGTGCTTATTTGTCCTCACCTCCACAGTAATTGTGTTCAATAGAGCCATAATGGTAGACATACATCACCAGGGGGTCAGGTGGTGAATTTTAACACCGCAATTCTGATTACAAACACTGTGCAAACTACAAGATTCGAACCCTGCGCGTCCAAATTGCTTGCCACCTGAACGGACGACTGCATGGATTTTACCACGGTCTTGCTCACGGAGAACCATATGGTCTCCTGTGGGGGTTTTTTTTGCCATGAAATGCACAATTACGTTGCTGCTGGGTCATTGCCGATGGCTAATTGTTGTTAAGTAAACACGCGGTGAGGCCAATCATCAGGGTTTCATTGATTGGAAGGCGCTCACAAACTTCAGCTTCCTGGTCAATAACAGGCTTCCTCATGTCTCAAGGATTGCCTCTGTGACAGGATAATGTTGACCCTTTGAATTGGCGTGTGGCAGGTGTAGACCAGATCGTGGAACTTCGCACGTGTGCAACTTTTCTCGTTGGTCTGTTCGCTCTCCCCCCCCCCCCCCCGACACACACACACAAACACTGTCGCTCATGACACCGCCCTCCCAAGCGGACGTGAAACCTGCCCAGCGTACGGGCTGGAGGTACAAAAGTCTGAGAACACGCACAAACAGACTCAAAAACAGCTTCTTCCCCGCTGTTACCAGACTCCTAAACGACCCTCTTATGGACTGACCTCATTAACACTCCACCCCTGTATGCTTCACCTGATGCCAGTGTTATGTATTTGCACTGTGTACCCTGTGTTGCCCTATTATGTATTTTCTTTTATTTCCTTTTCTTTTCGTGTACTTAATGATCTGTTGAGCTGCTCGCAGAAAAATAATTTCCACTGTACCTCGGTACACGTGACAATAAACAAAATCCAAATCCAAATGTTTCCGCATTTCCAACGAACGTCTGGGGAACTCGCGAAGATATGGGGAAAGAGCGAAGAGTTCACCCATCGCACACGATCTGGCCACCCAGCTTTTTGGTTTTGCTCTGTACTGAGGACTGCGCAGGCGGTAACGACTCGAGGCGGAGAGGAACTAGCCTCAAGGCTGAGCGTTGCGATAAGATACGGAGCGTCCAACGCCTTTCGTGTGGAGCTCAGAACGGCGCCGCGGCGGACAAAAACATAACAAAATGAGCTGATGCCTGCATCGCAGATTAGCCCATCAACGTAGAATCAATCAAATCTCATTATCCCAGGCAGGTGACCTAATGGAACACCAGTGCTTCAGCCAGCTGCGTTGTGTGTGTGTCCTTTTGTTTAAACAGAGATGATCTCCGAGCAACTGGAATGGAGCAGGTTTTAAAACTTAGCATTTATAATAGCTTTATTTGGCAAGTGCTGGCATTTCTTGGCAAGATAAAGGAGAGGTGTTGTACCGGCACACTCCACTGCCCGAGATAAAGCTCTTTATCTCACAACTGACTTCTGGTATCCGAACACACAAATGCACAATAAAAAATCCTCCTACAAGGTCCTTAATCCGCGAACAATTTGGGTTAATTTATTAGCTGATGTGAATGCTGCATAGGCAAAGCAATAAACTGCATGGTCCAAACTGCCATTGAGAGTTCTCACCCTGTTCTTCACCCAGCAGCCAACGCGAGCTGAGGAAGAGCAGCAGTGTGACTAGTTACTAGGCGACAGCTAGGCACCTTCCCTCCTTGCTCATTTTTCACTTGTTGCTCTTTAAAATTGTTGTCTGGAAGTGGGTCACACTCAAACGACGCCATCGCTGGTGATGTGGGCAACTGAGGAGCCTGGGCAGCCCACGCCTTTCTTATTGTTTCCACTTCAGCTGAGCTTTCAGTTCCTCTGAAAGTTGGAAGAGTCCCTGTGCAGCTTGAGTAACCAAGACACCCTTCAACACGTGAAGCCCAGAGTCCAGTCTGCTGAAAAATACAACATGGAACATAGAAGCCCTAGTGCAGAAGGAGGCCATTCGGTCCATAGATGGGCGGTACGGTAGCACAGTGGTTCGCACTGTTGCTTCACAGCGCTAGGGTCCCGGGTTCGATTCCTGGCTTGGGTCACTGCCTGTGCGGAGTCTGCGTGGGTTTCCTCCGGGCACTCCTGTTTCCTCCCACAAGACCCGAAAAACGTGCTTGTTAGGCGAATTGGACATTCTGAATTCGCCCTCAGTGTACCGAACAGGCGCCGGAATGTGGCAACTAGGGGATTTTCACAGTAACTTCATTGCAGTGTTAATGTAAGCCTACTTGTGACAATAATAAAGATAATCATGACTGACCCTCCGAAAGAGCACTCCACCCAAACCCACTCACCCCCACCTTGCCCTATTCCTGCAATCCCGTAACCCCATCTAACCTCGACCCGAAAGGGCAATTTAGCATGACCAATCCACCTAACCGGCACATCTTTGGGCTGCACCCGGAGGAACCACAGGCCGACACAAGGAGAACGTGCAAACTACAGAACGGTGACCCAAGTCCGGGATTGAACCCGGGTCCCTGTCGCTGTGAGGCAGCAGTGCTAACCACTGTGCCACCATGTTGCCCCATACTTAGGGGCAGATGATAGATCAGTGGTCATGTCACTAGACTAGCAATCCGGTGCCCCAGGCTAATGCTCTGGAGACACTGAGAGGCCTTGACAGGGTACATGCTGAGGTGATGTTCCCCTTCATGGGGGTATCTAGATGTAGGGCGTCACCGTTTCAAGTCAAGATGGGGGTGAGGGGAATCTACCTTGGGAATTCTCGGCCGTGATTCTCCCACAACCAGCGGGCGGGCCGTACCGGCGCCAAAGAGTGGCATGAACCACTCCGGCATCAGGATGCCCGGAAGTTGCAGCCACTCCAGGCCAGCGCCGGAGTGGTTGGCGCCGTGCCAACCGGCGCTGAAGGGCCTCCGTTGGCCGGTGTGAGTTGGAGCATGCGCAGGAGTGCCAGCGTGTTCTGGAGCATGCGCAGAACGGCTGGCGTGATCCCAGCGCATGCGCAGCGGGGTTTCTTCTCCCCTCTGGCCATGGCGGAGCTTTACAGAGGCCGCCGCGGAGGGAAAGAGTGCCCCCACGGCACAGGCCCGCCCGCAGATCAGTGGACCCCGATCGCGGGCCAGGCCATCGTGGCCCCCCCCCCCCCCCGGACCCCCCGCCCCCCCCCCCCCCCCCCCTCGAGGATTCCGCAAGCCGCCCTCAGAGCCAGGTCCCGCCGGTATGGACCTTGTGCATTTCATGCGGCGGGACCGGCCGAAAACGGGCGGCCGCACTGCCCATCAGGGCCCGGAGAATCGCCGGGGGGGGGGGGGGGGCACTGTCAACGGCCCCCGACCGGCACGACGTGATCCCCGCCCCCGCCAAAAAACCGGGGCCCGAGAATTCGGCAGCCGGCGTCGGAGCGGGATTCACGCCGCCCCTCCTGCGACCCGGCGGAGGGGTCAGGACTGCCAGGACCGTTTTCCGGCCGCCCCCGCCAGCAGCGGGATTCTCCATTACCGCAGCCGGCCAACGGGGTTTCCCATTGTGGCCGCCCCCACGCCATAGGGAAACCTGCGGTTGTGGGTGCGCTGCTGGCGGTGTGGAGGATCCCGCCGACGGAGAATTCTGCAGATGATGTTATGGTACGATTTATCGCACTCCCTAAATATCACTTTTTAAAATGATTTATCTGATCAAAATTATTGTACCTTTTAAGGACGCTTAAATGTTTAATTTTGAAAAAATGTTTAAATTTTTTATTTTTAAAAAATTATGTTTAAATTTTTAATTTTGTAAAATTATGTTTAAATATTTAGTTTGGCAAAATTAATCATGTCGGCAGGAAAATGTGACTTTCCGACACCTTTTTACTGCAGCCTTTTTTTAGAGTCGGCGGGTGTGGTGCACTCAATGATTATTGGCCACAACCTCAATTACCTGCTCATTGTTCCCCAGCGTTAGGCTACGTGCACCGGGAAGGAGTCCTCCCACGGCGGGTCCAGAATTCTCACCATCGAGCTTGCACTGGCTTCCTCTGAAGATTTATCTGATGCCAAAATTGGGCAATGCCGATAGGCCACTGACCATGAAATCTGAGCCAGGCTCCCGGTCATCAACAGCCCCAATTTATCTTCCTCATTGGGTCTCAACCTGTCTTTCTCTATCCCAATGGAAACCACGGCTCATTTTTCCTCTTTTTGCGTTTGTGAAAGGAAGCCGGCGGTTCCCAAGAAGGGCGGGAAGAAAGCTTTGAAGAAAGCAGCAGCCTTGGACATCAGGAATAGGAAGCTGTTCAGGAAGGAGAGTTCTTGAAAAATACACTTACGGGATGTGGGCGTTGCGGGTTGAGCCAGTATCTATTGCCCATCCCTAGTTGCCCTTCAGAAGTTGGCGGTGAGCTGCCTCCTTGAACCGCTGCAGTCCCTAAAGAGTAGGTATTCCCACAATGCTGTAGGGAGAGAGGGAGTTCCGGGATGTTGCTCCAGCAACAGTGAAGGAACGGCCGACATATTTCGAAGTCAGGATGGCGAGTGACTTGAAATGAATGAAATGAAAATCGCTTATTGTCACGAGTAGGCTTCAATGAAGTTACTGTGAAAAGCCCCTAGTCGCCACATTCCGGCGCCTGTCCGGGGAGGCTGGTACGGGAACAGGCGCCGGAATGTGGCGACTAGGGGCTTTTAGGGGAAACTCCAGCTGGTGGGGTGCCCTGGTATCTGCTGCTCTTATCCTTCGAGACGGAAGTGGTTTTGGCAGGTGCTACCTAAGGAACCTTGGTTAGATACTGCACTGCATCTTGTAGCGGGTACACACGGCTGCCACTGTTGATCGGTGGTGGAGGGCCTGAATGTTTGTGGAATGGGGAAGCAATCAAGCAAGGTTGCTTTGTCCTGGATGGTGCTGAGCTTCCTGAGTGTTGTTGGAACTGCGCTCATCCAGGTAAGTGGAGAGTATTCCATTGTACCTTGTAGATGGTGGACAGGCTTTGAAGGGCCAGGGCGTGAGCTACACGCCGTTAGATTCCTAGCCTTTGACCTGCTCTGGTAGTCATGGTACCAGTGTAGCTAATCCAGTTCAGTTTCGGAGCAGTGGTAACTCCCTATGGTGTTGATTTTGGGAGACTCAGCGATGGTAATTCCATTGAATATCAAGATCCTCTCCTGTAGGAGATAGTCATTGACTGACATTTGTGTGGCGCAAATGTAACTTGCCACTTGCCAAGTGGCACACCATCAGCTCCTGGGAGATTAAGAGCACCGAGCACCTGCTGCTGCCCACGGATGCGGCCAAGATGGCCCTGTCGGAGGGGATAAAGGTGGTGACCAAGTATACCAGCTTGATCTTGCGGGGCGGCGGAGGGGAAAGAGTGCGTCCCTTTGAGACGCCGGCCCGACGATCGGTGGGCACCGATCGCGGGCCATTCCCCTCCTGAGCAAGGCCGTGGTGCTCACTCCCCTCTCCATCCACCACAAGCCACAAACTAAGTATTGCCGCCATGTTTACATCGGCAGCGAACAGGTGTGGTTGCCGCCGATGTGAACCGGTCAGAAACGGCAGGCCGCTCGGCCCATCCGGGTCGGAGAATTGCGGGCCGCCGTGAAAAACGGCGGCCCGCGATTCTCCGAGCGTCGTGTCCCAAAATGCGACACGCCATTTTGGGGGGGGTGGGAGAATCGCGGGGGTGCCAGAGCGGCCCTCCCGTGATTCTCCCACCCGGCGTGGGAGCGGAGAATCGCGCCCCAAGTGCGGAGAGAGAATTGGAATGGAATGTAGGTGTGATTTCCCAGTTAGCGCCACTATCATGGGACTTTGCAAAATCTACCCTCAAATATTATTGCACCATCTCGAACACAAATCTACTCTTCCTCCAATCCTCCTATATGTTTTTAGAAAATTACATCCTTGTGAAGTAAACATAAGGATGCTATGAACTATTATAATATTCTTAACCACTTGCATGCTCATTTAAATTGTGCATTTTATCATCTCAAATCAAACAGTGGCTTGGTATTACTGAACTTGAATATTGCAGCAAAGAGAGTCAAGTTGCCAATGTTTTTCATCTTGCACTCATCAAGACATACACAAGAACACCCAGCGGGATTCTCTGATCCTGAGGCTAAGTGTTGATGCCGTCGAAAACGCCGTCGGGGGGCCAGCATGGCACTGGAGCGGCCCCCTGGCGTGAACTGGGCGCCGCGGGGTCAGCGCATGCGCAGTGGCACCGGCGCCAACCCACGCATGTGCGGTGTCGCCCTTCTCCACGCCGGCAAGTACCAACATGGCGCTGGGCAACAGGGGCCAACGCAGAAGAAAGAATGGCCCCCAGCCAGAGAGGCCGATCGGTGGGCCCCGATCGCGGGCCAGGCCACATCGGAGGCCCCGCCCGGGATCGGACTCCCCACCACCGACAGGCTGCCCCCCCCGACCCTTCCACGCCAAGGTCCCGCCGGCTGAGAGCAGGTGTGAACGGCACCGGCGGTCCTCGGGTTTTTTGACATGGCCGTTCGGCCCATCCCAGGATGAGAATCGGCCGGGGGGTTGGGCTTGTAGAGCGGCCTTCGGCCGGCGCCGCGCCGACTGCGCCGGCACCAATGACGCCGATTCTCCGCTCTCTGGAGAATCACGTCCTGGCGTCGAAACAGCGTGGCGCGATTCAGGCTGGTCGCGGAGATTCCCCAGCCCGGCCCCAAAGGATCAGGTTATGAGGTAGTAAAGGGTGCTGATTGGTCGGCAAGTCAATTCTGATTGACCGAGGCGTTGCTTTGCGCCTACTTTGAATTTCCCACGAGCTTTGGGGAGCCTCCATTGCTCACTCCATGGTGAGGCCATAAGCTGTCACGATGGTTTGAAATTTGGCGTTTTTGTATTTGTCCTGATCAGTGCAAGATGAAAAGCTTCAACAACATACCTCTCTCTTTTCAGCACTAATCTTAAATCACATCTGCCTAATACCTCCTGCTCAATATGAAAATCATGCATATCTCGTACTACCAGATTAAACTGACCTTTAAAACTTCAGTCTTAAAATAAATATCCCTGCGCACAGATTAGTAAAGGAGGAAACAGTCATCTCAAATTGGAAGGAATGTGCATACTGGAGACTCTGAATATCGTTAAACTTTTTTGCCTCCTGGCAATATTATCTTCAGCACAATAACTATTGTGTTCTCCTAACACATTCTGCTCACTGGTTGCAGTTTTATCTCAAAATAAAAATCTGAGAGCTAAACGCAGGAATGGGCCATTCAGCCCCTCAAGCCCCCTCTCCAGTACAACTAAATTAAGTCTGATCTTCGACTCAGTTCCACCTCCCTGAAGTACCCCCCAGATCCCCTAATTCCCTCAGTAATCAAGAAATCTATTGATCTCGACCTTGAATCTACTTGCCACTAGGTAGCACAGTGGTTAGCATTATTGCTTCACAGCACCAGGGTCTCAGGTTCGATTCCCGGCTTGGATCACTGTCTGAGCAGAGTCTGCACGTTCTCCCTGTGTCTCCGGGTGCTGCGGTTTACTCCCATATGTCCCGAATGACGTGGTTGTTAGGTGTTAGGTCATTTGGACAGGGGCAGCACGTTGGTGCAGTGGGTAGCACTGCAGAATGACGGTGTCAAGCTCCCAGGTTCACTGTCCGTGAGGAGTTTGCACATTCTCCCTGTGTTTGCGTGGGTTTTGCCCCCACAACCCAAAGATGCACAGAGTAGGTGGATTGGCCACGCTAAATTGCCCCTTAATCGGAAATAAAAAGAATTGGGCACTCTAAACGTTTAAGAGAAAAGAACTTGGCTGGGAAGCCCTGGCTGTGAAAAAATCTCTAATCTCACGCGGAGCAATAGCGCCTAGCTCACGTAATGGAGATCCTGTCAAAACCTTTTGGACTGTGTCCTTGATGCCAATCTTCAGGGGAGGCAATTTGGGCAACTGGGCGGTGGTGGGGGGGGGGCGGGGTGGGGGGGTGGGGGGTGGGGGAGAGTAGTGGGGGAGGGGGGGTTGGGTGTCACTACACGTGGTTAGGTTATCTCCTGCTAAACCTATTCACAAGTCTTGCAATAATCAACATTTTTTTCTGACTCTGCTGAAAGGGCGATGTGTCAAGTGGCAATCTCCATTACTGCGTCACATGGGTGTTGAGGTAGCCGGGTCCACTTGTATCAATATGGTAGTCAACCATGTTGAGTGCTCACCAAGTGTTAATATTTTGTTGTCTGCACGGTGGAGTGGATGGATCCACTTGTTCGGGAAAGAGAGGCGAACTGATCCTGTTGAATCTTTGTCAAGTGACTCTCTCTGTAATGCGAATAGCGATCGAGGCCTGCAAAACCAATTTCCTACCTGTTAACCGGTGCAGTCCCTCCTGTTACTAACAGCCATTTTAACAGAGGCTGCAGGCAGAATGAGGGAAAATGACTCTCACATTAGTCAAGTTGTTTTTTGCAATTCAGGCCTGCGACTCAAAGGGTCTTGTCGATATTGCGGTGTTAGGCGTATTGTCATTTTCAAGAACAGGATGAACGGGAACCTGCATTCTTACCACATCAGATCAAATACTCTTGAAATACTTCACGAACAACAAATTACTTGCACTGAAGTTCAGCGTTGTGGAAGGCAGAAGTGACAGCTAAGATCCGACAAGTGGCAAATGAGATTAATGATCGGTTAATTTGTTTATGGTTGGGGTACGAATGCCGGGCAGATTGACTCCCTGGAGTGCTCTGTGATCTTTTATCTCCATTTGTACAGGATTATGTGCTCAAATGCTGGCTTGATGCTTGCCGTCATGATGGCCTGACTCACAGGTGAGCGTTGCCCAGCGAATCAAATCTCGGAGGAAGGAAGTTAAAAGAGGAAGAAGGGATTTGCATTTATATTGCATCTCACTGCATCCCCAGGACATCCCAGTGTGCTTTGCAACAAATGAGTACCTTTAAACGTGCAGACACCATTTTAATTTCGGCAAAGGAAATACGGCAACAAATATGCATATTGCAAGGTTCCAAATGGAAAAAGAAGGAAGCACCATATTCCAGTGATACTGACGGTCTTGGCTGGATGTTGAATCCAGCCAGTGACTTGGGACTCAGAGGGCGGGATTCTCCGCCGGTGGGGATTCTCCGTTATCCCGGTGGTTTCCCGACAGCGTGGGGCTGCCCCACAATGGGAAACCCCATTGACCGGCCGGCGTAACGGAGAATCCCGCAGGCCGGTCGGGGCAGAAATGCGGCGCGGCGGAACGGAGAACCCAGCCAGAATCTAGGATTTACAGTGCAGAAGGAGGCCATTCAGCCCATCGAGTCTGCACCGGCCCTTGGAAAGAGCACCCGACTGAAGCCCCATGCCTCCACCCTATCCCCGTAACCCCACCTAAAGTTTTGGATGTGGAGACGCCGGCGTTGGACTGGGGTGAGCACAGTAAGAAGTCTTCCAACACCAGGTTAAAGTCCAACAGGTTTGTTTGGAATCACTGGCTTTCGGAGCTTTCAGGTGATGAAGGGGCAATTTATCCATGGCCAATCCACCTAACCTGCACGCCATTGGACAGTGGTGGGGAAACCGGAGCACCCGGAGGAAACCCATGCAGACACGGGGTGAAAGGGCAAACTCCGCACAGTCAACCGAGGCTGGAATTGAACCCGGGTCCCTGGTGCTGTGAGGCAGCAGTGCTAGTCACTGTGCCACTGCACCGCCCGTTGCTGCCCTTCTTTGAACAGAGTCTTGGGGGTCACCTGCATCCATCTGAGCTGCTCGGTATCCTTGTCTTTGAGAATCTTCCTGGCCCAGTGTTGCCCTGCCCCTATGAGGTGGTGTGCGGGTAGTGTTCGAGGACCCCCTAATTCATCATTTGGGGGGAGGGCCGGAGGCTGGAGTGGGGAGGGGGGGTCCAGGTATTGGGATGTCCCCATCTCTTCCTGCACTGGCGAGCTGAGCTCGTGAGTACAGACCGTGGGCCTAAGTACGGCATCGGAAAGGCCCAGAAGTGAAGCAGAGTCCCATTTAATAGCAGGGTCGTTATCGGCACACCAGCGCCAGGAAACACCCGGCTAAACCCGCCCAAAACGGGACTCTGTTTCATTTCCGTTAAATCGCACCCACCATATAAACGCAAGTCGGCATTGTTGTTCAGTTAACATCCTCCCCCCCCCCTCCCCCCCCTCCGAAGGTGCAGAGCTTTTCCTGATGTGGGGGCACATCATGAGGTTCGAGATGGAGGGGCCTCAGACCCCACATGATTCTGCCGCCCGTTGAAATGTACGGAGGGAAAATCCCGAAGGGATCCTGAGTTCTGAATTCCCAGCACATAATCCCACTTTATGGACCTTTGCAAAACACAAATGTGAGTTGACTGCAACCAGAACTTGTGAAGCAACAAACCGCAATGAAGGTCAACAAATCCAAGCTTATGGACACATTGGTACCATAAGTATGTTTTTGCTAACGCAGAGCATTTCAAGGGACGACACCTCAAAATTAACCCACATTCTCTCTGCGTTCTCAGAGTGCTGCAATCAAGATTCACTACGTTGTCTGTTCAGTCCCATTAAGGGAACACTTCATTTCATACTCAGAGTCCATCACTTTACCCCAGATAGCAGCTTACAAAATGTCTGTCGGAGGGACCTGAATTATTTTAAGCCGCCATTCTACACTGCAAATTTAAAAGGAAAAAAAAACTCCATAACACTACAGGAACAGCTCTCATTTACAAACTATTTGCCACACCGTTTGAAAACCCACACAGACAGAAAATCACGTGACAGAGAATTATTGCTGATATCTGCTCCTGATCAATAAAGACAATGAGAGGAGCAGGTTACTCAATGTGCGTGGGGACTGGCTATCCTTGAAGATTGAATGTTCTTGCCCTCTGCTGATGAAATTTAGATAGCACCGTGCGAGCTACCAAAGTCTACTGTAACTGGGACCTGTGGTTTGACTTTATATTACTCTAAATAAAATGTATTCAAACTTCTTATTGTTGAATCTTGTTTTTTTTTTAAATTTATCATGGAATTTACCGTGCTGAACAAGGCCATTCGGCCCATTGAGTCTGCACCGGACCACTATCCCCATAGCCCAGTATCCCCACCTTACCTTTTGGGCAACTTAGCATGGCCAATTCACCTGACCTTTGGTGTGTGGGAGGAAACCTACGGAGGCACAGGGAGAACGCGCAGACTCCGCACAGACAGTGACCCAAGCCGGGAATCGAACCTAGGATCTGGAGCTGTGAAGCAACAGTGCTAACCACCTTTTTTGGATTGGCCGGTCTTCTCACACGGGCAGAGGGCCCATTTTTGATTTTACAAGCTGTCTTTTTTTTCCCCGCAATTCTAGGCGGGCATTCCATCAGGCAGCCCTCGACTGACTTTACGTTGTTCCGAGGACCCTTCCCTCACCAGCAACACGCATTTATGGAGCAACTTTAACGAGGTAAAAACGTCCAACATACACGATAGCACAGAGCCACGTAGAGAGGCATTAAAGCATATGTTCCTAAGGCTTTTGGTCACGGACGTGGATTCCGCAAAGCAAGAGAGGTATAGGGCCCGACATGGCTGAAGGCACAGCACTCAATGATGGAACACCTGAGCACCTGAGGAAAGATGCAAAGGCCTTTAGAGAGGGTGCAGTAAAGATCGAGGAAAATTGTTCCAGGGATGAGGAACTTCAGTTATGTTGATCGGTCGGGCCTGTTTTCCTTGGCGAAGAGAAGGTTGAGAGGAGATCTGCGGTTGGTAACACAATTCCCCGAGGGCTCTAGACAGAGCAGATAAGAATAAAATGTTTCCATTGATGGAAGGATTGAAAATGGCGGTGGTGGTGGGGGGGGGGGGGGGGCAGATTTAAGGTAATTGGCAAAAGAGGCAATGAGACATGAGGGAAAACTATTTCGCGCAGTGATCGGGCGTGATCTAATGGCCTCTCGTGAGATTTATTCGGCTTGTTATGCGTCACAAGATCCAACGGGTACACAATGGGCGGGACCCAGATTTGCATATGCAAGTGAGCAGGTAGTCTCACTTGGAGACATCTACACCGGATCTACCCAGCATCTGGGATAGATTCCCCTCACCTCGGAGACCACGAGCCGGCACCATTTAGCACTGATCCCTACAAAGTTGGACCAAGCGGAATGGCACATGTAGTTGGGGGGAGGGGGGGGGGGTGTGGCAATTGTCGGCCGCTGGTGGTCACCCTCTCGGTTGAGTGGTGTCGTGTTATGCTTCTTGACCTAGCATAAGCTGTTTCCTTGATGTGCACTCTAACAAAGGAAGGTTCAGACTTGGAGATAAGTTTAACATATTTATTGAACAATTAACTATTCTCCTACTTGAGTTTGACTCTCTTGCTAATCTAACTATAGTAACTCTATCTAACTAACCAGTCTGCTCTAAGCCATGCGGTGGGTGTGGTGCTTCCCTGATCTGCCCCTGTCTCTTTGAGTGTCACCTATGGAAAGAGAAAGAGCATGTGTGCACTGCCCTTTAATATGGGTAGTCCCCTTGTGGTAGTGTCACCTCTGGGTGGGTCTTGACTGCCCATTGGTCGTGTCCTATCTTACTGACCTATGGGTTGAATGTCTGTGTGTCATGATGTCTCTGGTGCTCCCTCTAGTGTTTATTTAGTCCCAGTGTATTTACATTGACCCCTTGTGTATTTACAGTGATGCATATCACCACAGATGGTACCCTGGCACTGCCAGGGTCCCAGGCTGGCAGTGCCCAAGTTCTACTTCCCACATTGGGGAACAGACCCGGGAGTACCCTTCCCTTATGAGATGGAGTGATGGGGGAGGGGGGGGGGCTTAATCGGTAAGTTGAGGAGTTGGGGGATGGACCAGGGTTCGCACTGGGTGGTCGCGAGATTGGCCATTATGACAAGTAATGAAGGAGGCCCAGAAAAAGAACAGAGTCCCGCTTAATTGCGTGGTCGTTCTCGGCGCTGCGAGTGCCGGGGAACACTCCGCTAAACGTGCCCACAACGCAAATCCGTTTTTCTTCCCGTTTAATGGCGCCCAGTGTCTGAGATCTGGAACGCCTGCGAGTGCGGCGGAAGCAAGTCCAATCGAAGGAACTGGATTATCAGCTTAAAAAAAGAGGAATGAGGTCAGCAACAGAGAGAAAGCCAGGGAGTGGCACTCGGCAAATTTCTCTTTGTGAGAATCACGGACACGCTGGGCCGAATGGCCTCCTTCAGAGCTCTAACCCTTCTGTCAATTAATGAAAATTGGGGATGGACAGGAGTCCAGAATTGGAGGCGTGCAGATATGTGAGTGGGACAGGGGGCGGCTATGGAGAGGGTTTACAGACATAGCTAGAGTATGCCATTGCTTTTCTTACTGCAGTGTGCTCCTCTATTCAAAACTGCTTAACTTGGATTATGCTAATTTGATTGAAATCATGCAAAAAAGCACCCCTCGTGTTGTTTTATTAAATTGCTTCATTCATAGTGCTGGATAATTACATTTCTTTTCGAGCGAAAAATGACTTCAAATCAACAGGAATAGACTCTGCATCATTTCTGGTATTTACAGAGAAACTGTATAAGACACCTTCTCGGGCAGGAGTGATGATGTGGGAACATTCGCTTTTCAGCTGGGCTTGGGCAAAGGTGTCCTCCGGTGAGGTCAGCTCACCCCCATCTCGCAGTCGCTCCCCGGGCAGTTTGAGGGAGCAGGGTGAGGGGCAGAGGAAGTGTCAGGGCCACAGGGACAGAGAGCCAGAGAGGGAGTGAGAGAGGGAAACAGAGGGCGCGACCCAACGGCCACGCTGCACCAGTAAAGCAGCTCAGCCGCGGGACAGCGGGGCTGGAGGAAGCCGGGAGACCCCGCTCTGGGGATCTGCCCGGCACGCAAAGCCTCGCGAGATTCGCCGCCGTCTCGCGGGACATTGCAATGTGAAACCCGCCCACAATGGGGCAGGATCACTTTTAAACAAATCTGCATATTAGGGCGAGACAGTGAGCCGCACTCTAATGTGCGGACTTCCCAAAATACCTGAGGCTTTGAAATTCATCCTGCTCCCATCAGAGACCTCGGGGTGAGCGCTGTTCAGCAATGGTACACACAAACTGGGAGGAGTGCATCGCCAAGGTAAGACAGAAACTGGGCTGGTGGGAGCAATGCCCCCTCTCCATTGCGGACAAAACCCTGGTCATCAGGTGTGAGGAACTCTCGTTGTTACAGCATGTAGCGCAGGTCTGGCCCATTACCCAGCCCTACGCCGCAGCAGTCACCCGGGCCATCTTCAAATTCATCTGGAGATCCAAAATAGACCGTGTCCGAAGGGACACTATGTACAAACCTCTGGATAAAGGAGGGAGGAACGTGCCCAACGTCTCCCTCATCCAGATGGCCACCTTTGTGTGCAGCTGCATCAAGCTGTGCGTGGACCCCTGGTACGCAAACACCAAGTGTCACTACGTACTGAGGTTCTATCTGTGCCCTGTGATACGAAGGATGGGCCTGGCCTCATTGCCGCGGAACGCTCCAAGTAGTTGGGCCGTGCCGTACCACCTGTCCCTCGTGGAAAAGGTTTTGAAGAAAAACACCTTTGACCACAAGGCAATGCAGCAGTGGTCAGCACGCAATGTCCTCGAGGCCCTCAGGGAAAAGGAGGCTGTGGAGGACGTTGAATGGTTCCCTGAGGCGACTGTCAGAATCATCTGGCAGAACGTCTCATCACCAGAACTTTCAAACAAGCACCAAGACCTAGCTTGGCTGGTGGTGAGAAGGGCCCTCCCCGTCAGATCCTTCATGTACACCCGAAGGCTCAGCACCGTCGCGCGCTGCCCTAGGAGTAACTGTGGGGGAAATGAGATGGTCACTCACCTCCTTGTGGAATGAGGCTTTGCAAAGAAGGTCTGGAGAGAGATGCAGTGGTATTTGTCCAGGTTCATCCCGAGCAGCTCTGTAACACAGGACTCTGTGCTCTACGGACTGTTTCCAGGGGGACACACCGAGACAAATATCAACTGCTGCTAGAAGGTCATCAACTCGGTGAAAGACGCTCTGTGGTCTGCCCGAAACTTGCTGATCTTCCAGTGCAAAGAATTGTCCTCGACCGAGTGTTGCAGACTGGCACATTCCAAGGTCCAGGACTACGTGCTGACGGACGCACTCAAGCTTGGGGCAGCTGCCGCCAAGGCGCAATGGGGAAAGACCACTGTGTAAGGTCTGACCAGCAAATGTACACCGAGGGGTGGGTAACAGTGTAAAACCCCTCGGTCCGGGTCTTCAATACTCCAATGTATAAAAGAAACATGACAACGTAAATATTTAAGAAAGAATTGTAACGTAAAGAAGGATATGTGTATAATGTCATCTCAATTGAATGGAAGAAAGACAAGGGAATGTGTAACTTTGATGGAAATGTACAGTCAAGACAATTTGAAATGTTCTGTAATGTTTATTGGAGATTTTATGAATAAAGTATATTTTTTGGAAAAAAAAATACACAAACGGGCACCTGACAGCACGGCACTCGCGGGGGTCTCCCAGGGGATCGGAGGCCCCCAGCTGCATGCCCTTTAGGCAGGTGCTGCCACCTAGCTACCCTGGCAGTTCCACCTGGGAGCCAACCTGGCAGTGACAAGGTGCCCAGGTGGCACTTCCAGGTGACAAGGATGCTGCCAGGGTGCCAAGCTGGCATTTGTCCCGTGCGCACAATCGGGCTGGGGTTATCTGGCGATGGTTTTGGGTGGTATGGGGGGGGGGCGGCGGGGCTGGGGGAGCAGGGGGAGGGGGGCGGCAACCCTCCCATATTGCCTTCAGGCTGGCTGGGGGAGGTTGGGGATTGTTTTGGGGGTCTCACTAGATGGCGTCCCGATCTCTCGCTACAATGGGGAGTTGTGGCGAGTGGAACCCCTACTGTACAAAGGGCTATGTGTGGCCACGGTATTCCCCATTCAGGCCCCTTATTCAATGGGAGTCATGCTGAATAGCCATGTGTTTCTCAGCACTGCGGGCGCCGGGATACACGCGGCTAAACACGCTCGCTAAGGGACTTTGTTCCCTTTTGGGAGAATCGCTCCCAGAGAGAGAGAGAAAAAGAGCAAGAGGGACAGTGAGAGAGATTGTGGGCGGGATTCTCCAGCCACGGTCGCCTGGCGACCAGATAATCCCGACCGAGGTCAGTGGACTTCTCCATTGTCTACATTTTGCCCGTGGCGATCTTGCGGGAGGCGGGGAGGAAGAATCCAGCCTTGTGTGTGAGAAACAGAGAGAGAGAGATTTTAGTGGCTGGAATTCTCCAGCCGCTGGGATTCCCTGTTCCCGGCAGCAGCACACCCCGGCCTTGTCCCATTGACAAGCGGTGGGAGAAGACTACCCCGCTGCCAGCGAACGGCGGACTGCCGAGATACACGTGTCTGAGGGAGCACGAGCAGTTTCTCTAGCCTCCCTGCAGTGTGTTTCTCATTGTCCTCTGGACCCACCGCTCTGGTCAACAGGATTTCCCATTGAATCCGCCCCACGCCACCGGGAAACCCGAGGCGGGGGATGTGCCATTGTGAACTGCCGGAAGATCTCATCCACAGGAAACGTGAGCAGCTAATTTGCACACAGGGGGAAAAAAAGCAGTAAAACTCGAGTAAAGCAGTAAAACACAGAACACTGGTCTGAACTGGTCTTTACTCCCTTAAAAAGAAACTTCAGTTAGGACCAGTACTCGAATTTCCCGTTTTTCTTTACTGTCTATTTCATCCTGGGATCAGCAAGATCAGCAAGATCCCATAAATAGTGACCTGGGGTGGGATTCTCCAACCCCCCCCCCCCCCCGGTGGGTCGGAAAATCGCCCAGGGCCGGAGTCAATTCCGCCCCCGCCATGTCCCGAATTCACCGCCCCCGAGATTCGGCGGGGGCGGGAAAATTGGCGTGCCCCCTGCGCCGGTTGGCGGGCCCCCCGCAGCGATTCTCCGGCCCGCGGTGGGCCGAAGTCCCACTACCTGACCAGCAGGATTGGCGGCGCGGACGGGCTCCGGGGTCCTGGGGGGGCGCGGGGCGATCTGACCCCGGGGGGAGCCCCCATGGTGGCCTGGCCCGCGATCGGGGCCCACCAATCGGCGGGTGGGCCTGTGCCGTGGGGGCACTCTTTTTCTTCCGCCTCTGCCATGACCTTCACCTTGGCAGAGGCGGAAGAGACCCCCTCCCCTGCGCATGCGCCGGTATGACGTCAGCAACCGCTGACGCTCCGACGCATGTGTGAACTTACGCCGGCCGGCGAAGTCCTTTCGGCCCCAGCTGGCGTGGCGCCAAAGGCCATTCACACCAGCCGGCGGAGTGGGAACCACTCCTGCGCAGGCCTAGCCCATACAAGGCCACTCCGACACGCCGGGACCCCCCGCCCCGCCGGGTAGGGGAGAATCCCAGCCATGGTACTGATCAGATCATCATTTTTTGCGACATTGACTGAGGTATTAACATTGGCCAAGACATCAGGGAAGGAAAATCCCACCCCACCCCCACCACCACCCCCAGCCATGGTGATGTTTCATGTCCAGATGAGAGGGCAGACTGGACCGCAATTTAACATCTGATCCAAAAGACAGGGCTGCTCAGTTTTGTGCAGGAACCTCAGCCCAGGGGTGAAATTCTCCGACCCCCAGCAGGGTCGGAGAATCGCCTGGGGCCGCCGAAAATCCCGCCCCCGCCGTGGCAGAGATTCTCTGCCACCCGGGAAGTGGCAGTGGCGGGAATCTCGCAACTCCGATCGGAGAGGCCCCTGCGGTGATTCTCCGGCCCGGATGGGCCGAAGTCCCGCCGCTGGGAGGCTTCTCCCGCCGCTGAGGTTTGAACCACCTCTGGAACGGCGGGACCAGCGGCGCGAGCGGGCCACGGGGTCCTGAAGGGGGCGGGGGGCGGGGGGTGATCGAACCCCGGGGGGTGCCCCCAGGGTGGCCTGGCCCGCGATCGGGGCCCCCCGCTCAGACTCCAGGCCAGTGCCCTGGGTGCACTATTTTCCTCCGCGGCCGCCACAGCCTCCGCCATGGCGGAAGCGGAAGAGAACCCCACATCGCGCATGCGCTGGCAGTGACGTCAGCGGCCAGCTGCCGCTGACGTCACTGCTGGCGCATGCGCCGGCCGGCGAAAGCCTTTCGGCCAGCCCCGCTGCCGGGAGCGCCCGTTTTTTGCGCCAGTCTTCTGGTGCCAACCACTCCGGCGCGGGGCTGGCCCCCAAAGGTGGGGAGAATTCCCACCATTCCGCCATGGCGGAAGCGGTGAGAATTCCCCACCTTTGGGGAGGCCCGACCCCTGAGTGGTTGGCGCCACTCCCCTACTCCGGGACCCTCCGTCACGCCGGGTAGGGGAGAATGCCGCCCTATATTTTGTTGATCGCACAACTTTCTGACTCCCATGCCTTTCACCAAAAGGGACAGGGATCGGGATGAGATCTCAAGGCGGAATATAACCATTAGAATTTGGGGTAGCGGCTCACATGACAGTGGCCCAGATGAGCAGCTTCCTTGGGGTGGAGGACAGGCGCGCAAAATGAGCGTGAGGACCGGCGAACCACGTCCACATGCTTTGGAAATGTCCAAAGCTTCGGGGATTTTGGCAGGGGTTTGCAGACGTCATGTCCACGGTGTTAAAAACAAGGGTGGCGCTGAGTCCAGAGGTGGCGATTTTCGGGGTGTCAGATGACCCTGGAATCCAGGAGGAGAAAGAGGCAGACGTTCTGCCCTTTGCTTCCCTGATAGCCCGGAGACGGATACTTTTAGCATGGAGGGACTCAAAGCCCCCGAAGTCGGAGACCTGGCTATCGGACATGGCTAGCTTTCTCTGTTTGGAGAAAATCAAGTTTGCCTTGAGAGAGTCACTGTTAGGGTTCGCCCGGAGGTGGCAACCGTTCATCTTGCGATCAATAAAATGATCGTAGATCATAGCATTTACAGTGCAGAAGGAGGCTCTTGGAAAGAGCACCCTACCCAAGGTCCACACCTGCACCCTATCCCCATAACCCAGTAACCCCACCCAACACTGAGGGCAATTTTGGACACTAAGGACAATTTAGAATGGCCAATCCACCTAACCTGCACATCTTCGGACTGTGGGAGGAAACCGGAGCACCCGGAGGAAACCCACGCAGACACGGGGGGAACGTGCAGACTCCGCACAGACAGTGACCCAAGCCGGGAATTGAACCTGGGACCCTGGAGCTGTGAAGCAATTGTGCTAACCACAATGCTACCGTGCTGCCCTTAAATGATCTGGAATTTTATGTTTAAAAAAAACCATTGTGAGTTTGTCATGTTCCGTGACAATGAAACAGTGATCTTGATGATAGCTGATGTCTCAATGTTTATAAAAGTCTCTCTTGGTGTAACCATATGTGAAAATGTCCAGTCAGTGGACAGCATCCCAATCTGACATTACAGAGACACCTCCAGCTGTGCAAGTTTGAGATGCTGATTATCAGAAAGAGCTGGAATTTCTATGGCATCTCACTACACTTTCAGACACTTCAAAGAACATTTGAAGTCTGTTGGTGGTTGTAACGCAAAAGAAGTGGCAGCAACGTGGCACACAGCAAGCTCCTGCAGACAGTAATGGCTGGATCACCCCTGTTAGAAATGTTGGTTGAAGGATAAATATTGGCCAGAACACCAGGAGGAACTTTTCATAAGGGCAAAATGGGATTTGTTACATTCACTTGAGGGGTAAGGCACAGGAATAAGTAGACACCATTTTTCACATATACTGTTGTGGGATGTGAGTGTCGCTGGCTAAGCCAGCATTTATTGCCCATCCCTTGGGTCAGAAGCAACTGTGCTACACTTAGTTTAGAAGGATGAGGGGGGATCTTATTGGAAATTACAGAATACTGTGAGGCCTGGATAGAGTGGACATGGAGAAGATGAAAATCGCTGACTGTCACAAGTAGGCTTCAAATGAAGTTACTATGAAAAGCCCCCAGTCGCCACATTCCGGCGCCTGTTCGCAGAGGTTGGTACGGGAATTGAACCCCCGCTGCTGGCCTGCCTTGGTCTGCTTAAAAGCCAACTATTTAGCCCTGTGCTAAACCAGCCCCTTGTTTCCTACAAGATGTTTCCACTTGTTGGAAAAACTAGAACCAGAGGGCACAATCTCAGACTGAAGGGACGATCCTTTAAAACAGAGATGAGGAGGCATTTCTTCAGTCAGAGGCCGGTGAATCTGTGGAACTCTTTGCCGCAGAAGGCTGTGGAGGCCAAGTCTCTGAGTGTCTTTAAGACAGAGATAGATAGGTTCTTGATTAATAAGGGGATAAATCAACCATGATTAACCAAGGAAGTGAAGGAAAGTATTAAACTGAATGAAAAAAAAAACATATAATGTGGCAAAGATTAGCAGTACACCAGAGGATTGGGAAAGTTTTAAAACCCAACAAAAGATGACCAAAAAATAATAAAGAGGGAGAAGATGAACGATATGGGTTAACTAGCAAGTAATATAAAAACGGACAGCAAGACTTTCTGTAAATATATAAAAAGGAAGAGAGAGAGGTCAAAGTGAACACATGCCCCTTAGAGAATGGACTGTTACACCGGCCGGCGCGGAGGGAAAGAGTGCCCCCATGGCACAGGCCCGCCCGCTGATCAGTTGGCCCCGATCGCGGGCCAGGCCACCGAGGCCCCCCCCCTCCCGGAGCCAGATCCCCCACGCCCCCCCCCCCCCCCCCCCCGAGGACTCTGCAGGCCGTCCGCAAAGCCAGGTCCCGCCAGTACGGACCATGTGTATTTTACACCGGCGGGAGCCGCCAAAAATGGGCGGCCACTGGGCCCATCGCGGGCCAGAGAATCACTGGGGGGGCCGCTGCCAACGACCCCCGACTGGTGCGGCCGGAGAATCCGGCAGCCGGCGTCAGAGTGGCGGGGCGGGATTCACGCTGAACCCGCCGATTCTCCGGCCTGGCGGGGGTGTCGGACAATCCCACCCCATATGTTGCAGATACACTTCACGGTGCTGTTAAGGAGACAGTTCCCAGGATTTGATCCAGCAACAATGAAGGAATGGCGACATAATTCCAAGTCACAAAGGTGTGTGGCTTGTAGGGGAACTTGCAGGTGATGGTGTTCCCAACCATCTGCTGCCCTTGTCCTTCTAGGTGGTAGAGGTTGTGGGTTTGGAAGGTGCTGTCAAAGAAGACTTGTTGAGTTCCTGCAGTGCATCTTGTAGATAGTACACATGGCTGCCCCGTGTGATGGTGGTGGAGCGAGTGCCAGTTGAAGGCAGTGGATGGGGTACCAATCAAGCTGGCCACTTTGTCCTACATAGCCAAGCTTCTTGAGTGTTGTTGGAGCTTTACTCATCCCGAGAAGTAGAACGTGCGGAATATTCTACCTTGTGGATGGTGGACAGGCGTTGGGTGTCAGGAGGTGAGTGAATCGCTGTTTAATTCCCAGCCTCTGATCTGTTCTTATAGCTACAATATTTATATGGCTGCTCCAGTTCAGTTTCTGGTCAATTATAGTCTCCAGGATGTTGATTCACTCTTAGTAATGCCATTGAATCTCATGGGGAAATAGTTGGATTGTCTCTTGTTAGAGATGGTCATTGCCTGGCACTGTTGTGCAGCACAAATGTAACTTGCCATTTATCAATACAAGTCTGGACATTGTCCAGGTCTTGCTGCATATGGATACAGAAAGTTTTAGTTTCTGAGGAGTCACGAATGGTGCTGAATATTGTAGTCATCAGCGAACATCCCCACTTCTGACCTTATGATGGGAAGAAGGTAATTGAGGAAGCAGCTGAAGATGGTTGGGCGGAGGACACTCCCGAGGGACTCCTGCAGCGATGTCCTGGAAGTGTTACGACTCCCTGGGCCAGTGCACGGTCAGTCCCAGCCCCCCTTGACCCGGGGTTACAACAAAATTGAAATTAATAAATAAATCTTAGAAAAACACCCAAATGTGTAATTCCTCACTTCCCCTGCTCGGCTTAAAGATACATGTCCAGGGGAAGCATGGTGGCGCAGTGGTTAGCACTGCAGTCTCACGCCGCTGAGGGCCCAGGTTCGATCCCGGCTCTGGTTCACTGTCCGTGTGGAGTTTGCACATTCTCCCCGTGTTTGCGTGGGTTTTGCCCCCACAACCCAAAGATGTGCAGGGTAGGTGGACTGAACATGCTAAATTGCCCCTTAATTGGAAAAAAAATTTTTAAAGTACATGTCGATTAAGCATCCATGGACTAAAAGGATAACAGCAAAAATAAAGAAAGGGGAAATAAGGGAATCAACAGAACTGAGATGATTGACCTACAACCACACGTATACTCCAACCAGCGGAGAATTTATCTCCTGATTCCCATTGATTCCACTTTTGCGAGGGCTCCTTAATGTGGCATTTGGTCAAATGATGCCTTGGCGTCAAGGGCAGTCACTCTCACCTTGTCTCTGAAGTTCATCTCTTTGGTCCATATTTGAACCAAGGCTGTAATGAGGTCAGGGGCTAAGTGGCCCTGACGGAACCCAAGCAGAATGTCAGTGATTAGGTTGTTGTGTTGGTGCTGCTTGATAGCACTATTGATGTCCTTTCTATTGCTATGCTGATGATCAAAAGTAGACTGAAGGGGTGCTTGACCAGATTAGAATTGTCCTGCCTTTTGTGTACAGGACAATTTTCCACATTGTTGGGTAGATTCCAGTGTTGTAGCTGTACTGGAACAACATGACTAAGGGAGTGGCTAGTTTTGGAGCTTTAGTACTGCACCATGACACCACCACCTCCCATCTATAGCCTTTAAATGCTTTAAACTGACTGTCAGCCTGTCAATATTAAAGTTCCCTTGAGAATAAAGTAAAAGTCGTCCCATCTGTAGCCTTAAACTGCCAGCATGCCAAGTCAAAGATCTGTGAGATGAAGGTAAAACAATTCCGTTTAATGTGGCGTAAACCATTGAAGTATTTTTGTTTTCACTGTCAATTTCACTGCCCTTTATCTTTTTCAAGCCTGTGTGCATGCATGTGGTGTAGGTAGACCCACAGTGCTGTCAGGGAGCTCTAATTTAGGGAAACATCCCAGGACATTTAAGGAGAAACAAATGAGCTGTGGAGTGATGATAATGATGAACAAAAGCTTACCGGAAAGGCCCTAAAGGAAGCCAGGGAGGAGACTGGGAAGGAAATCCCAAAAAGTCGGATGGTGGTGTTGGAAAGGACACGGCACCATTTTGTAGAGAAAGGTGTCCTGCTACGATACGACTTTAATTATATTCTGTGTGCGTGTCTAATTTAGCATTCCCACCTCTTCCCTAAGAGCTAATGGAAAGAAAGTGAACACAGAAGGCAACAGCAGTACCATAACCATGTACCAATACATGACAGTCCATGGTCGCTGGTGCCCTATTAGGGCATCGTATGTGAAGGGACAGAATGCTTGTTATACATAGTGAAATACTTCCCTTAATACATAGAATCCCTACAGAGCAGAAGGAGGCCATTCGGCCCATCAAATCAGCACCGACCCTTCGAACGAGCCGTCTACTCATATCCACTAACCCAACCATCCCTCCCTACCCCTGTAACCCCATAAACTAACCTACATATCCCTGGACTCTAAGGGGCAATTTAGCATGACTAATCCACCTAACCCGCACATCTTTGGACTGTGGGAGGAAACCGGAGCGCCCGGAGGAAACCCATGCAGACACGAGGGAGAATGTACAAACTCCACACAGACAGTGACCCAAGGCCAGAATTGAACCCGGGTCTCTGGCACTATGAGGCAGCAGTGCTTACCACTGTGCCACCGCGCTGCCCTGTCATTCCTAATTCGATATTACATTCACATGAGATGTTAGACCTCCTTTGCCACTCTCAGGGTGGTTATAGGGGCTGGTTTAGCACACTGGGCTAAATCGCTGGCTTTTTAAAGCAGACCAAGGCAGGCCAGCAGCACGGTTCAATTCCCGTACCAGCCTCCCCGAACAGGCGCCGGAATGTGGCGACGAGGGGCTTTTCACAGTAACTTCATTGAAGCCTACTCGTGGCGATAAGCGATTTTCACTCATTTCATTTCATTTCATTTTCGTGAGAATACAAAATCAGCCTCCCCTGCCCAGAAAAACGTACCTTACAGAAAATGGAAACGAGTTTGTATATAAAAGTGTATGTGGAACATTACTGCGCGATACAATTTGTGCTCGGGTGAAAATTATTACTGTATTGTCTAGGCCATTAGGCTGCACCAACTAGATAAACAAGAGCAATCATTCGCTTAGCAACAAGCAATAGAGATTAGCAATTATGGCATGGTCAATATAGCAACCATAGTCGCAATGTAGTTAGCATCTAAGCAGCTGTTATTGTTATTGTTTTGTTTTTATGGCTTGCAATGCAGCAAAGAGAAGTGAAGGTACATTTGCTGTGTTATCCAGCCACGTTCCGTTCTGTGTCACGTGATACTGACCTTTCAAGGGCTGAATCTTGTCGAGGCATTTGGGGCTCTTGCACGCTAGCTGGCGAGCCAGCTAGATCTCCGCGCCGCCTCTGTTCGGGAAGGCTCCACCCCGTCTTGTGCCTCTCGGGCATTTAATGGGCCTGCTGACATTACTACACCCAGCCGAGCACCTCAGATCGAAAAGGGACCCGAGTACAGGTGAGCGATGGTGGGAAGAGGTTTGCGGGGAAGGAATGGGGGGGGAGCAGTAATGGGTAGGGGGTAGAGGAAGTTAACAGCAAGGTCAAAGGTGGCTGTGGCTCTCAACAGCTTGCCCCTGTCCCAGTGTCAGGTCCCTCAACCAGGCACTGGTGCCTTTCAACGCGGTGTGGCCCAAGAAGCAAGCAAACAAGCTAGGGTTTGCCTGCTGCGTTCCCTGCATGTCGATCCTCCCTGCCCATTGCCATTCTGACATACACCATCACATTATACCTTCAGGGGCAGCACAGTAGCATTGTGGATAGCACAATCGCTTCACAGCTCCAGGGTCCCAGGTTCGATTCCGGCTTGGGTCACTGTCTGTGCGGAGTCTGCACATCCTCCCCGTGTGTGCGTGGGTTTCCTCCTGGTGCTCCGGTTTCCTCCCACAGTCCAAAGATGTGCAGGTTAGGTGGATTGGCCATGATAAATTCCCGTTAGTGTCCAAAATTGCCCTTAGTGTTGGGTGGGGTTGCTGGGTTATGGGGATAGGGTGGAGGTGTTAACCTTGGGTAGGTTGCTCTTTCCGGGAGCCGGTGCAGACTCGATGGGCCGAATGGCCTCCTTCTGCACCGTAAATTCTATGTAAAAAAAAAAAAAGTCGTCAACACTCTTTGAACTTTCCAGACCAAAGGCTCCCATCTCGAGACTCGCTGGCTCCCTACATGTTTCGCAATTCCTTTGAGATGTTGTCGACCTCCTAGAGCGAGGCTAACTTTGGAAACAGCCCAGGGGTGGGTGGCAGGGGTGGTGGTCGAAAATGCCCAATCCTGCAGTGGAATAGACATGAGCGGGATGTCTGCTGGTCAGTTCACTACCTGTAACTTTCTCTCTAAATTCATACAAATCCCAGTGTTGGGAATGGGGGCGGTAATCATAGAATCGGGTGCCGTTTCTATTCCGACATGAGGCAATGAAAAAAAAAACAACCTAAGTGTGGTTCAGGGAGAAGCGGTAACATAGTGGTATTAACACTACACTAGCAATCTAGAGTCACCGCGGAGCCACAGCGGAAGGTGGAATTCGAACTTAATAAAAATCTGGAATTAAAAGTCTAATGATGACCATGAAACCATTGTCAATTGTCGTAAAAACCTATCTGGTTCATTGATGTCCTTTAATGAAGGAAATCTGCCATCCTTACCCGGTCTGGCCTACATGTAACTCCACACCCGCGGCAATGTGGTTGATTCTTTAACAAATAAAGTGCTCTGAAATGGCCTACCTAGCCATTCAGCTCTAGCTAATTAGGGAGGGGCAATAAATATTGGCCCAACCAATGACACCCATATTTGTTGAAAAGAAACAAAAGGGGCAATTTTTAAAAAATAAATTTGGAGTGCCCAATTCTTTTTTTTCCCCAATGAAGGGGCAGTTTAGCGTGGCTGATCCACCTACCCTGCACATCTTTGGGTTGTGGGGGTGAGACCCACACAGACACGTGGAGAATGTGCAAACTCCACACGGACAGTGACCCAGAGCCGGGATCGAACCCGGAACCTCGGCGCCATGACGGAGGAGTGCTAACTGCTGCACCACAGTGCACCCCCCTCCTCCCCTCACCCCCAAATGGTGCAATTTAACGGAAAAATTTCTAAGTGTCATTTTGGGCGGGTTTGGCGGGGTGTGTCTTGCACGCTTTTTTGGCAAGTTCCACACCGGTATTTACCTCATCGTTCTTTTGTGCCTTGGGGAGTATCTCCCTGGGCTAGTCACACTGAGAAATGTTTTCAGCACTGGGGAGCCAACCCGCTGGCCAGGCCGACTCCTCAGTGATTGAGCCGCCATTTTGAAAGGCGGTTCCCCCATCTCTAAGTGAGCTTGTGGGTCTGTCACAGGCAATATCACCCCCGCACACATATGCACTTCACCTCCCCCCCCCCCCCCCCCCCACCATGTGAGGACACCCCTCCATGGGATCGCTGAAGGGCCCCTCTTTTCAGGCCTGCCTCACTCCCCTTTCGAGTCCCACCCCCCCCCTGCTCTTCAGCCCCCCAGCCTTTAGGAGGCCACTTTGTACCCTCTATCTTTCCTGACTGATTGGGTAAAGTCAAGGCTCTGGATCCATGGCCAACCATTCTCTCGCTGTTATGTTAGAACCGCCAATTGATCGTACTACATTAGCTCTTTGCTAAATCCTATCAGATATTCATTCTCAACAAAAGAGAATCTTAGCAAGGACTTCTGCCCCTCCTCTCAGAATTCAAGGCAATGCTGTAATAGTAATTGAAACATTACGGCCAGAATTCTCTGAAAGATGGGATTCTCTCCTCCCGTCGGCAGCTCACTCCTGCCCGCAGATTTCCTGGCGGCGTGGGGTGGCTTCAATGGGAAATCCATTGACAAGCTGGGGGAGTAGAGAATCCTGGCACCAGCAAACAGCTCACTGTCGAGAAATGCGCAGCTCAGTGACCAGAGAATCCAGCTCTACATTTCTGATTGCCATTCCCCAAGTCGTGGACCATTTGAACCTTGGAAATGTATCATCTGAACCTTGGAAATGTATCATCTGAACCTTGGAAATGTATCACCTGAACCTTGGAAATGTATCATCTGAACCTTGGAAATGTATCACCTGAACCTTGGAAATGTATCATCTGAACCTTGGAAATGTATCATCTGAACCTTGGAAATGTATCACCTGAACCTTGGAAATGTATCATCTGAACCTTGGAAATGTATCACTTGAACCTTGGAAATGTATCATCTGAACCTTGGAAATGTATCATCTGAACCTTGCAAATGTATCATCGTTCCTTTATTATCACTGATAAAAATGTTGGAACTCCCTCCCTAACAGCACTGGGGGTGCACCCTCACAGCGGGCACTGCTGGCTCAAGAGGAGAGCGGTAATGGCACTCTGCTAGTCATCCAGAGGGCCAGGTTTAATGCTCCGGGGACATGGGTTCATATCCCATCCATGGCAGCTGGTGAAATTTCAATTCAGTTCATAAATCTGAAACGTAAAGCTTATCTCTCAATCATGGTGACCATGATATGGAGATGCCGGCATTGGACTGGGGTGGGCACTGTAAGAAGTCTTATAAAACCAGGTTAAAGTCCAACAGCTTTAGTTGGAATCAATAGCTTTCGGAGCGCAGCTCCTTCATCAGGTGACCATGACAACAATCATTGCTTTTCATTAAAAATAAAACATCTGGTTCACTAATGTCCCCTTTAGGGAAGGAAATCTGCCGTCCTTACCCGGTCTGGCCTACATGTGACTCCAGGCCCACAGCAATGTGGTTGACTCTTAACTGCCTCTGAAATGGCCAAGAAAGCCGCTTACTTCAAAGGCAACTAGAAATGGGTGCTAAATGCCAACCTTGGTTGCGATGCTGGCAACAAACAAATGATTTTTTTTTCATATTGAAAATCTCCTGCCACAATGAAAGGAACCATCCCCAGTGAGGGGAGATGCAAGATGCTTGCTGACCTCCCCAGGCAATCAAGACCAAGAGATTGCGTGGGCAATGCACCCACTTGCCCTCTACATGGTGTGATCGCTTCCCCAGCCATGAGCAAACTCCCTTTCGAATGTGTGCCGAGGTTCAGCGCAACTGTGGAAGTTAGCTGTGTGGATAGATTATACGGTACCTTGTGACAAGTGAAGCAGCCAACATCTAGACAATCCAGCAAAGGCTCAGGACTCAAAACCCAACTGGCTGATTGATCCCTTTGACTGCAGAAGTGGATGTTCTGAGCAGATAGGTCAAGCTTCGAGAGGGTCCATGTATTTAGCCCACATTCGAATTTTAATTAATCAAGAGAGCATCGCTGATTGTTTTGCATTTAGTTCTTAGCAGCGCTCCCTGACCAGAGAAGAGTGTCTGTAATCATGTCCCCTAGTGAGAGATATTTCAGTGTCACAGGCTTGTTTCAATGTGTGGTCACTTGGGGCATAGACTGGGTATTTAACGCACAGTTGCGAGCAGGCATGTGACAAAACGCTGGGATGTTCCGCTTGATTTTTAAGTGTTGTTCAGTAATAAACGATTGTTTGGCTAACTTAGCTGTAGAGAATGATTCGCCCACGTACAAAGGGGAAATCAAAATCATCTCGTGTCCTGGTCAATACTTATCCCTCGACCAACATCACCAGAACAGATGACCTGCTCATTGTCTCAGTTTTGTTTCTTGTGTCCAAATCCGCAGCCATTTTTCCGATATTGCAACACTGACGATATTTCAAAAAGACCTCATTGGCTGTGAGGCACTTTGCAATGTCCTGAGGTCATGAGAGACCTTCAAACTAATATACCCTTCTTTTATAAAAGGACCAGAAACACTGAAAGATCCATTACAGGGAGAGAGAGAGAAAAAGAGAGAGAAGAGAAGGGTGGTGTTTAAAACAGGCACCGAAGGGCTCGCCCACTGGCTGCAGAGCCGGCAAAAATCCCGCTGCATCCCCTTTGGGGATGGCTGGCTGAACTTAGTGCCTCTCCGGCACTTTTAAGTGGTCACTGGCAGGCCATTCCCAGCATCCAGGACCCTATGCTTGGAAACCCTGCCTTCCTGAGAGCTGCTGGTCAATCAGAGCCACGAAGCCATCCATTGCAGACAGCACCACTCAGAAGAACGGTGGTAACTGTGTGCCACGTGTCCATCAAAGGCTTAGGATCAGGAAGGTACTAGGCAACAGGTGAGCGAGGGCAGGATAGGGTTGGTGGGCTTAGCATTATGGGAGAGGGGTTGGCGCAAGGGTAATGGGGTTGGCTCTCAGGAGGTGCCCTACTCTCTCCCCATCCCAACTCTCGATGAGTAACTGAGTGCTTTTATATAAGGAGCCCCTCACCCTCCCAGAGCCCACAAGAAAAGACAACATGCTTTGCCATTCAGGCAATATCCATGGCAACAGCCCTGCCCACCATTGGTTACATACCAATATCGACAGAGTGAGGACTTTAAATGGGCATTCACTGCAATAGAATGGAAGAGACAAATAGTACTGAGAGAAGATGAGAAGTTAAGAGAGAGAGTGAGAGAGGGAGGGAGACAGATAGACAGATACAGGATGGACCAAAAACAGAGAGAACTGTGATACACACACAGGAAAAATCAAAGAGAGAATCATAGAATTTACAGTGCAGAAGCAGGCCAATTGGCTATTCGAGTCAGCACCGGGGAGAGTGGAAACAAGGACATTGAGGAATTTTCAAATTGAGACAATCAAAAACAGGTTAAGCGCTCATTCGTTCCATTAATCTGTGTGGGGGCTTCTTGTGTAGGAAATGGTTTGCTTTCAAAACAGCAGCGCCTATAGTAAGTAGTTTCTTGGATCCAGGGCACTTTGGCCCTTCCTACAACCACGAAAGGTGCCGTGCAAACATCAACTCTTCCTTTAATGACCCCCAAAGTTGCTTCACTCTCTCAAATTTCCAGGGATTTGGAAAAGAGCAGTATTTTCTTTTGAGAGGAAGCTATGCCCCTTTTGCAAATCGCGCACGAGAGAGAAAAGATTCCGGTGTCAGTAATTCAAAAGACCTTTGAGAAAGGAAAATATCACCTGTACCAAGCAACAAGGTTTTTTACCAGGTTCCTCTTTCTGTCTTGTTATCAGATATTTCATGTCTATTGGTATCAGATACTGCTTCGAGTCTTGCAAATGTCTTCTGAGAGAGGAAACTACTTTGCGACCCCCACATTGCACTTGTACCACACCTGGAGTATTGTGCACAGTTTTGGTCCCCGTATTTGAGGAAAGATGTAGTGGCATTGGAGGCAGTTCATCGATTTCATCGAATTTACAGTGCAGAAGGAGGCCATTCGGCCCATTGAGTCTGCACCCGCTCTTGGAAAGAGCACCTACCCCAGCCCACACCTCCACCCTATCCCCATAACCCAGTAACCCCGCCCAACATGAAGGGCAATTTTGGACACTAAGAGCAATTTAGCATGGCCAATCCACCTAACCTGCACATCTTTGGACTGTGGGAGGAAACCGGAGCACCCGGAGGAAACCCACGCAGACACCGGGAGAACAGTGATCCAAGCCGGGAATTGAACCTGGGTCCCTGCAGCTGTGAAGCAATTGTGCTAACCACTGTGCTAACATGCTTCCCTATGAGGAGGTTCACTAAGGTTGGTTCCAGAGATGAGGTGTTTGTCGTATGAGGAGTGATTGAACACTTTAGGCCGATACTCTCTAAAGTTTTCTAAAATTTAGAAAAATGAGGACCAAATTGAGATATACAAGATGATAAAAGGTCTGGGTAAAGTAGACGTCGAGCTGATGCTTCCTCTTGTGGGGAATTATTGAATGAGAGTCATAGTCTTAGGATAAGAGGTAGCAAATTTAAAATGGAGTTGAGGAGAAACTACTTCTCCCAAAGGGTTGTGAATGTGCGGTCGATGCAGGGACAGTGAGTAAATTTAAGGAGGAGTTGGACAGATTTTTAATTGGTAATGGGTTGAAGGGTTATGGAGAACATAGAAAATACAGCACAGAACAGGCCCTTCGGCTGACGATGTTGTGCCAAATCTTTTTCCTAGATTAAGAACAAATTAATCTACACTCCATCATTCTACAGTAATCAATGTACCTATCCAATAGCTGCTTGAAGGTCCCTAACGTTTCCGCCTCAACTACTTCCACAGGCAGTGCATTCCATGCCCCCACTACTCTCTGAGTAAAGAACCAACCTCTGACATCCCCCCTATATATAAAGGACAAAGAAAAGTACAGCACAGGAACAGGCCCTTCGGCCCTCCAAGCCCATGCCGACCATGCTGCCCGACTAAACTGCAATCTTCTACACGCCCTGGGTCCGTATCCCTCTATTCCCATCCTATTCATGTATTTGTCAAGATGCCCCTTACATGTCACTGTCGTCCCTGCTTCCACCACCTCCTCCGGCAGCGAGTTCCAGGCACCCACTACCCTCTGTGTAAAAAACTTGCCTCGTACATCTCCTCTAAACCTTGCCCCTCGTATCTTAAACCTATGCCCCCTAGTAATTGACCCTTCTACCCTGGGGAAAAGCCTCTGACGATCCACTCTGTCTCTGCCCCTCATAATTTTGTAGACCTCTATCAGGTCGCCCCTCAACCTCCGTCGTTCCAGTGAGAACAAACCGAGTTTATTCAACCGCTCCTCCACCATTCACCTTAAATTTATGTCCCCTTGTAATGGTTTGTTCTACCCGGGGAAAAAGTCTCTGACTGTCTACTCTACCTATTCCCCTGATCATCTTAATGGGCAGGACAGTGGAGTTAAGGCCAGGATGAGAATGGGCAAGAGCGAAGGGCGGAACAGGCTCGAGTGGCCAAAAGGTCTAATTCTGCTCCAATATCTTATGAACTTATAATAAGGCAGCCAATAGCTTAGAGGTGGCACAATGTACTTTTTAAGCGTGGAGTCGGTGGGGGGGGAGGCTGCGCGTAATTGTTTGGCGGGGTGTCACATGTCGCGTCTAATTTGCGGGCCGTCTATTACTTGCCAGTTCCAGCGCATTTATTTTCCGTCCAAATGCATTGAAAATACACTATTAAAATCTGTCGCCTTGCCAAATCACTTTCCATAAATCATCGGCCGCCCGTCTGATGTGGGTGAGAAAAAGCAGAAAATCTTCCGGGTGACCTTCAGTTACAGGTTGCAAACAGTTGCAAAAAAAAACAGCTTGTTCGGTGGGCGCTTTGAAAGCAAGCAAGTCAGAAACCTAACCTTGGGCTCATTATATAAGGTTTATTTGCATATAAATTAGGATATCATTGGAGACACCAAGCACTACCTGCGTAGGTGATCCAAGGCTTGTCAAGCCCACGGTTGAAGCTCGGCCCTCTGCTCGTAGCCGATCATTTATAATAATTTAATGTCTTTCATTAATCATCATTTATCCTTTGCCTGTTTTTTTTGCAGCAGTGCGGAGATCCGCCAGCTCACGCCTAGCCGTGGCTCTGCACTCAGTGCGCCTCTGACAGAGCCGTATTAGCCTGTGCCTCGCCAGGCATTAGTTTACATGATCCGTTAATGTAATAAAAATTTCAATTTTCACCTGAACATAAATCAAAATCAGATCCACTTTACAGCACTGTAAAACTTTCCGGGTTTCTGGAAGGGCTAAGTATTGCGAGTCACTGCAGACTCAGCCATTCGGAGCTGATGAAGGGAGAGCGCCAGAAATTTATGCCCGACCTTAAACAAAAACAAATCCAACATTTGTACAGCTCCAGTCAAGCCTGTTGCCGAGGGATGTGCCTGGCTGTTTTATTTTCTCTCCCCTCGTTAACTTGGTGGACCTTGCCCTGGCTTTGATGCTTAAGCCAGAATTCCCAGCATGTGGAAGCTACGTTTTGCACTGCCTCAGCGGTAATTCATTCCCACTGGGAGCCTGGGCTTCAACTCTTGCTCCAGCACATCACAAAAGGGGTAATTTTTTAGCATGGCCAATCCGCCTAACCTGCAGACCTTTGGACTGTGGGAGGAAACCGGAGGAAACCCACGCAGACACGAGGAGAACGTGCAAACTCAACTCAGACGGTCACCCGAGGCCGGAATCGAACCCAGGTCCATCGGCGCTGTGAGGCAGCGGAGCTAACCACTGTGCTGCCCTGCCGAGCCGTCTTGCATGCCTTAAAATGGAACTCTGTTATTGCCGGTGCCAGGGTGACTAACCTTTACTGAGATCTGACAGTTTTGAACCGGCTGCAGTGAACAGAGTTTTGGTGGGAGTGCCAAATTCTCCATCCTCGCAGGCAGCATGGCGGGGCAGAATTGGAACAAAGAATCCCGGCACACATCTGGAGTACTGTGTACAGTACTGGTCATTTTATTTAAGGAAGGATGTAAATCCTTTGGAGGTAGTTCAGAAAAGGTTTACCAGACTAATATCTGGAATGAGCGGGTTCGATTGTCTTATGAGGAAAGGTTGTACAGTCTAATCTTGTATCCGCTGGCATGTAGAAGCGTTAAGAGGCAACTTGATCGAAAACTGTAAGATCCAGAGGGGTATTGACAGGGTGGATGTGGAGAGTGTTCTGGGCCAGGGTTTAGAGAAGCCCAAAGTGTATCATGGAGTTCACCCGACCCACAACTTTTAATAAATTGTGGTATGGGGAGCACACGGCCCACTCTACAGGTGTGGTAGAGCAGAAATGGAAAAGTAATTTTTAAAGCAAAACAATGTTTCTTCAAGTTAACCTTTTTGAAACATACAGTGAACAACTTAGCAACCATCAATTCAAATACAACCCCCAAAGAATACAACACTAAGTAATCCGTAAGCTGTCCTTTTAACATCCAGAAGATTTAAGAAACCCCTTTTAACAGAAGCACATTGGGTTCACATTCACTACTGAGAACATTTATAATTCTGAATTCACCAAATGATCAAGAGATAGTCTTTTCATGGCAGAGAGATCAACAGTACACCTGCTCTGTCTGGCTTCAGCTCCAACACTGAAAACGAAACTAAAACGCACCCTGCAGCAAACAGCCTAAAACGAAAGTAAAAAGCTGGCAGACAGCCCAGCTCCGCCCACTCTCTGACATCACTGCAGCAGTAAACACCCATTTCTTAAACGTACTCTCACTACACATATTTATGTACACACCCATTTCTTAAAGGTACTCTCATGTGACAAGTGGATGTTTCCTCTTGTGGGAGAATCTAGAATTCGGGGGTCGTTGTTAAAAAATAAGGGGCCGTCCATTTAAAATGGAGATGAGGTGATTCGTTTTCTCTCAGGTGGGCGTGAGTCTTTGGAACTCTCTTCCTGAAAAGGTGGTGGAAGCAGAGATTCTTTGGAAGGCCGAGGCAGGCAGCTTCTTGATAAGCAGAGCGGCGAGAGGCTATCGGGGGTGGGCGGGTTGCCGATCCGAGGTTGCTATCAGATCGGCCTTGATCTTATTAAATGGTGGAAGCAGGGTTGAGGGGGTGAATGGACAAGTGTGGCGAGCTCTCGTTGCATTCCCATCCTGAAGTACGGGGACTGTTCTTCGAAGAAAACCTTCAATTTGGCCCGTATGCAGTCAGGTTGTTGGCCGTCTTGTCAATTGGGCATTAATCTCCAGCTCATTGCCTGTAAGCAACTCCAGGAGAGAAAAACAATTGTGCGCTTTGTAGCACGCATTCTTTGAACCCTTCTACTTATTAGTCCAACACTGAAAATGGGGGGGGATTGGGAGACCAGACACATGCAGGATGGCTGCCTTGCAGAACCCCTGCATTTAGTCCCCAGGCATGACTCCTAGCATTTGGTCATCGGACATGTGAATTCTCTACCTTGCTGACCTCTTTGACCTTGGCCTATTCAGTGTCCCGACAAAACCCAGGGGCCAGCACCTCATCTCTTTATTTGATACAGTCCGGGCTTCTGAATTCAAAGGAAATAAGAAACATGTGCATTTATATAGCGCTTTTCATAACCTCTGGACATCTCAAAGCGATCGACAACCCATGACGTAATTTTGATGTGTAATGCAGGAAGCAGTCACTACCGAGTGCATACAGCAAACACAAACAACAACGACCAGATTGTCTCTGGTTCTTTTTTGTGATGTTGAGTGATATTGGCCCTGCACACTTGATCCACTAATTCTCCTGCTCTTCTTCAAAACTGTGCCATGGGGTCTTCTGCATCCACCCAAGATGTAAGGTGGGTCCGTCCAAAAGAGAAGAAACATAGATACATAACGGCGTTCAAAAGGCATCTTGACAATCACATGGATAGGATGGGTGCAGAGGGATATGGCACAAGGAAGTGCTGAGGGCTTTGGCAAAGGTTGGTATCATGACTGGTACAGGCCTGGAGGGCCGAAGGGCCTGTTCCTGTGCTGTACTGTTCTTTGTTCTTGTTCTTTGATAGCACCTCCAACAGTGCGGTGTTTCCATAATGCCGGAATGTCAGCCTAGATTTCTGCACTCAAGCCCTGAAGTTGGACTTGACCCTGGAACATTATGACTCAGAGGTAAGAGCCCACTGCGTCGCCACCAAGTTCTACGATTTCAGCCATAATCTCTGACATTAATTTGTTTCCCCCCCTCTTTTTTGGCAAACGCTAAATTGCCCCTCAGTCTCCAAAGGTTAGGTGGGGTTACGGGGATAGGGCGGGGAATTGGGCCTGGGTGGGCTGCTCTTTCAAAGGGTCGGTGTGGACTTGATGGGCTGGATAGCCTCAGACTGCACTGTAGGGATTATATGATTCCATGATTTGGGTTTGTTTGGTTCTTGTTTCAGCTTCCAGGTGGTGTCTGGTCATCATTCTGCCATTTACGCTTCCTCTGGACACATCTTTTATTTATTTACTTGCCCATGTCCACCCTCACTGGCCATGCGCCATTGACTCTTTTGTTATCCTGTCTTTCCTGTTTTCCGCCTGCTCACAGAATTTCCCTTTTGTTCCTTTCTCCTCACCTCCCCATTTCACGTGGCCAACACCCATTGCATTTTCCCAGTCCTAATGAAAAGTTAACGGCTGAAACCGTTGGCATCGTTTTTCTCCCTCCCCAGATGCTGAGTATTTCCAGCAGTTTCACTTTATCATCAGAGTAACAAGCTGATTGACTGCGCTTGTGAATCCACCCAGTTGGGCATCGAACAGTCCGCTTGCTCCCAGTTAGCGCAGGGATGGATGGACATCAGACAACCAGGAGGGAGGCGGCATGATTCGAGCATCATCCAGATTTGTTTGGAGCAAAGCAGCTTGTGACTGATCCACGGTGAACTCCCTTCTTTCCTGATAGAATTGGCCGCTTCCTGGGATTTTTGATGGTCGATACGCCTCGCAAGGTCTAACGTGATCTCGTCCAACATCGTGATCTGGGTCGCGCCCAACTCGCAGAGCCAAAGGAGCTTGAAATCTCACTTTGCCGTGCTGAAGCAGGATCAAACGGCCACCCGGCATCTGTCGGCCTCACTGAGGAGATCCCAGCTGGGCCCCGTTCAGTACTGGGCCCCACAAACAGGGACCAGGCAAAACAGAAACTGGTGGGGATGGGGGGGTCTCCCAGGTGATCGGAGGCCCCTGGGTGATAGGCCTCTGGTCATGCTGACACCCTGGCACTGCTGGTGCCATCTAGGCACCTTGGCACTGCCAGCCTGGTACCCTGGCAGTACCAACTAGACAACCTGAGCGTGCCAGCTGTGCGCCACCCTGGCACTGCCAGGGTGCGAGGCGGGTCATGCCAAGGTGCCAAGCTGGAATTTTGCCCAGGCTGTGGATCATCCCGGGACTGCCCTGCCGGTATGGGGGTGGGGGAGGGGTGGGGGGGCTCGAGTACACCCCAACAGGTGAGTTGTGACGTTGGACGGGAGGTCCGGGGGTCACGGAGAGAGAAGGACGGCATCTTCCGATCTCTCCCTGCGATGAGGAGCTCCGCTTGTCGGAAACCTCCGAGAAGGATATGTGGTTAAGTGCAGCCTTGGAGGGTTGATCCCCGTCGGGGGCCGGAAAGAAGAGTGCCGTTAGATAGCCGGGTCGTTCCCGGTGCTACAAGCGCTATGAACGACCCCTTGATTCCCCCCCAGAACGGACTCTTTTCTTTAGTTAAATTGCGTTCCATTTTAAGGTACAGAAGACCAGTTCGGACCAGTATTCCTATTGTCAGGTGAGAGTACCTTTAAGAAATGGGTATTTACTACTGCAGTGATGTCAGAGAGTGGGTGGAGCTGGGCTGTCTGTCAGCTTTTTACTTTCATTTTAGGTTGTTTGCTGCAGGGTGTGTTTTAGTTTTGTTTTCAGTGTTGGAGCTGAAGCCAGACAGAGAAGGTGTACTGTTGATCTCTCTGCCATGAAAAGACTATCTCTTGATCATTTGGTGAATTCAGAATGATCAATGTTCTCAGTAGTGAATGTAAACCTGATGTGCTTCTGTTAAAAGGTATTTCTTCTGTCTTCTGGATGTTGTTTGGGAAGTTATTAAGGATTACTTAGTGTTGTATTCTTTGGGAGTTGTATTTGAATTAATGGTTGCTAAGATGTTCACTGTATGTTTTAAAAAGGTTAACTTGAGTTCATGGAATAAACATTGTTTTGCTTTTAAAAAATACTTTTCCATTTCTGCTGTACCACACCTGATGAGTGGGCCGTGTGCTCCCCATACCACAATCTATTAAAAGTCAGGTGAATTCCATGATACACTTTGGGGTTCTCTAAACCCTGGCCCATAACACTACTTCCATGTTTTTACTGGTGTTCCATTTTAAGGTATACAAGAGCAGGACACACAAGAGAAGAATTCTATTGGATTGAAATCATACCCTGCGATGCTGGTAATAAATATGTTGCATAGAATTCCCCTTTCCATTATTTTACTCACATAAATAAAGTGGGTCAGGACCTATCCTATACTCAGTTACTCAGCTGGTAACATGTTCAACTCTGAGTGAGAAGGTTACAGATCAGGAGTTATATTGACATGTCTATGGAGGTGATGCACTGTTGGCGGTTCTACCCTGTGGATGAGGGTTCCAAAGCAAGGTAGATATTCATAGAATCATAGAATTTACAGTGCAGAAGGAGGCCATTCGGCCCATCGAGTCTGCCTCAGACCTTGGAAAGAGCACCCTGCTTAAGCCCACACCTCCACCCTATCCCCGTAACTCAGTAAGCCCACCCAAACCGCTTGGACACTAAGGGCAATTTAACACGGCCAATCCACCTAACGCGCACATCTTTGGGTTGTGGGAGGAAACACGAGCGCCCGGAGGAAACCCACGCAGACACGGGGAGATCGTGGAGATTTCGCACAGACAGTGACCCGAGCTGGGAATCGAACCTGGCACCCTGGCACTGTGAAGCAACAGTGCCAACCACAGTGCTACAATGCCGCCCTGCATATCCTGGATTCACTCAGCCAGCACCACAAGAGCTTCATCTGGGTGCTTATCACAGGACTGCTTGTGTGGCCACGCTGTGTGCCAAATGCCTCCCGAAACAACAGCGGCTGTGCTTCAAAGTTTTTATTTAAACTGCGCGTTTGAGATGTGAGAGGCTGCATGGTAAACTTTGAAGAAAAATTAAATCGCGGTCAAATTGTCACATTCATTACCAATATCGCAGTGAGTTCAATGCTGATGCGAGATGGAATCAAGGAGTTTTGTGATAATGAGAGCTTCATAATAATAATTTATCATAATAGAAGGTTAACAATAAAGAGAAGCTGTCGGAATGGCGCTTATTAGCAGTTTATAACAATAAGTTGCACTAATGAGACATTTGTAATAGATTTTGGTATAATGGTAATTTCTTAATAACCGGCCAGTGCAGTGCAGTGCCAAAAAATGTGATTTGTAATAATGAGACTACAACTTGCAGGGGAGGAAGGAATATCACACAAGTGCAGTGAGCCTCAGTCTGCAATTTTAACGCATATGTTGACCCATTTATTTAAAATAGGCTCGCACTCGTTAAATAGAGAAAAAGGTCACACAAACACATTAAGCGCTTGTTCAGGAAAAGCACCCACACTGATGTTTGATCTATGGAGTCTGTAATAGAATTTGTTCTGTGGAGATTCTGCTCCTCGTCGTTCAAATTGTCTGATGCATTCCAATTTCCCCGGCACGTTGGAGTCCCACTTTGCTGTGTTATTTACATTGCTTAATTGAAATTATTAGATCATTCAATTTTTCGTAAAGACGGTATCAGGGGGGACCCTGCAAGTATGGGTTTGACCACAGACTGCAAAAGCCATTACCCTTTATTTTAAAAAGCAAACGACAAGTAGATTCTGACTCAGGGAGCTAAGAGACTCCGGGGGGAGGGGGGAAGGGGGGGGGGGGGGGGGTATGCGACTACCAATCTGAGCAATGACACAGTTTCACTCCAGTTGTGGGGATTTTACTCAGAGCCTGTCCAGACTCCAAAGCAATGAATGCTCTCCGAAGATTGAGTGATTGAACGACTGTGCCATTTTGAGATGCTTCGTTGTCCTTTGCTGTCCTTAGGGGCAGGTTTAGCACACTGGGCTAAATCGCTGGCTTTTAAAGCAGATCAAGGCAGGCCAGCAGCACGGTTCAATTCCCTTACCAGCCTCCCCGAACAGGCACCGGAATGTGGCGACTAGGGGCCTTTCACAGTAACTTCATTGAAGCCTACTCGTGACAATAAGCCATTTTTATTTTTATTTCAAGAGCACAGTTGATGATAGCCTGACTTCTCCTCCAAAGCAGCTACCCCATCTCCAGGAATGTTTCGTGCTCCGTAAAAAAGGGCTCCATCATTTGTCCTCCTAGGCGGAGTTGATCAATGTTCATCACCTGGGGTGTTGGGTAAGGTCCCGGTGGGTACGTCAGTGACTGCGAAGGCTGACCTGCACCCAGAAGGTTGGAATTGAACCCGCGCTGCTGGTCTTGTCCTGCATTGCAGATAATAGTGCTTGAAGGCAATATTAAGAGCAACATCATAATCCCCAATACCCATGGATGTGCTTGGAAGACAATCAGGCCAGTGAAATGAAAATGACCTCTGGCAAAAATCACAACATCCCACTAAGTAGCAATTACTAAAACTAAATTCATCCTCACCTACAAAATTATGAGGGGCCTGAATAGAGTGGATGAGCAGGCACTCCTTCCCAGGGTGGAGGGATCAGTCACCAGGGGGCATAGGGTTAAGGTCCGTGGGGCAAAGTTTAGACGAGATGCGCGAAGCAGGTTTTTTACACAGCGGGTGGTGAGTGTCTGGAACTCATTGCCAAGAGAGGTTGTGGAAGCAAATACATTAACGGCGTTCGAAAGCCATCTCGACAAATACATGGATAGGATGGGTCGAGAGGGTTACGGCACTAGGAAGGGCTGAGGGTTTTGGCCAAGGGTGGTATCATGACCGGTACAGGCCTGGAGGACCGAAGGTATTGTTCTTTGTTCTTTGTTCATAGTGGTGTATTCGAATGTCAAAGAACCCCTCTATCTCTGGTTACACTAATGCTTCACTTCTGAGTCAACGTGAGTCTCTGCTCTGGTGCGTATATGGAAGAAGGATTATTGTAGCATTCCACTGAGTTCAGCTGAGATTTGGTCAGTGTGGTTGAGAACCCATTCTACATTGTGGAAGAGGTGGCGCACTGGGTAGCATCCCCGCCCCTGAGCAGGAAGCTCCGGATTCGAGTCCCATCGCAGGATTTGATGGCCAAGGAAGGTGCGTTCATCAAACAGGCCGATCCTTCCAGACACGCCAATGGCTGGTGGAAAGAGCGGGAGAGATTCCTGGTCAGCCACTCTTGATGCAGAGTGGTGCCCCCTCAAGCTCTAAGCCCCCCACGACAGACTAACAACCTGTTGGGGGAATGCCAACTACGGGAATGAGTGAAAGTCTGCCTTCGTGCAACACGAGGTGCGGGAAGAGAATTGGAACGACTTTGCGGCCTTACCTTTCTCTTTCAATATTTCCTTGAGGAGAGAAGGGTTTTGAGAGTGAGAATACGCAGGGATGCAAATCGTTAAGGTATGGTGCTGCGTGTTCCAGACAAATTCCACCTGCTGTGTAGGAGCCATAATACCGCTAATCTTACCTTGCCTCAATAATGAGTGAACGCGCTTAATTGAATGAAGAGTTTTCTTCCGAGGCTCTTAACCTACGGGTTATAGATGGAATGATTAACTGCTAACTATCCTATCAAGGGATTTGAAATTCAAGCTTCCTTACTTCCCAGACACAAAGGCAAGAGAATCTTTTTCTCACAACTAAACTCGCAAGAGCATGGCCTGTTCGTCATTTCCTCATGAAAGGGATCCATGTAAATATTATATATATTTCTTCCATTTTAATCAGCGCAATGGAAAAGAACTACCCTGGGATATCATTAAATCCTGCTGCCCGGGTATCATATGCAAAGGTGAATCTATTGAACAAGCTACGAGGAGTTCTGATGTTCCTCAAGGAGGGGGTGCCAGGATTGGAAGCTGCATTGCCTGACTCAGACAAGAGGATCGTTTGAGTTACGCACCCAGAATGGATGCCTTGTGTCCACAGAATGTTAAAGAACAACCAGAATAATTCAATTACTGGCAATTGGAGAAGAATTCAAATTTTTTTTTAACTGAACAAAATAATCCCAGAGGGGGCAGGAATTCTTTTGACGCATTGAGCTCTTCTGGTGTGAAATGGTGTTGGATGAAACTTCAGTCGTAACTTTCCAAAGGAAATTTAATATTTGCTTGAAAAGGAGAGATTTGAAGGATCATGCGGAGACGAAGACGGGGATCGCGGCTACTTGGATAGCCGGCACTGAGATGTTGGGCAACGTTGGATGGTCGCGGAACCCGTCCGGTGGCTGGTGAATGAGTGGCAACCCCACAGCGGCCATTTTGGGAGGCCCATTGGGATTAAGTCCCGATTGGGCCCTTGTTCTCCCAGCTCCTGCGAGGGCAATATCTCCCCAGAAAATTCACAGAGGGCAGCCAATATTCTGCCTCCGGTGGCATTCCAGCTGATCAAATGCCACCAGCTCTCTAACACGGGCAGCGCCACGGGGAATGGTGACTATTACCGGCGCTACAGTGCGGCCTAGAGGGAGTTACAGTGATCGGGTGCCAGGGATAAGATATGTTGGTTCGCTGGGACTGGACAGGCCCTGATGCGGGCATGGAGGTGATTTAATGTGAAGAGTTGGGGGGTCTTACTCCTGGTCCCTCCGTTCCCAGTGGCAAATGCCTAAATTGGGCACATAGTACCAGGCAAGGAGGGACACGTTGTCAAAGATTTACATTGTGGGTCATTTCTGGCAGTAAGCCCATGTATCAGGGGCCCCACTAGCCGCTGGTTCAATACCTCTGGTAGCAGGCTTAGTCCCTTAAGTGGCTCCCTAAGGGTCGCAATTAGTCTTCAGGCAGGAAGACCGTCCTTGGGTCCTTCCTCCCTGGGCTAAATCAGAGGGAAGCGGGAAGGTATCACCCCACCCAATCCTATGGGCCCTCCCCACCTTCGAAGCTGCTTACGGGTGCAAGGGGGGCATTACAGTCCACCCGATGGACCATGGTCTCCTTTTGGCCTGTATCATTCCACACAGAAAACTTGTTTTGTTTCAATATCGCCCTTCTGACCTTTGACCTCCCTCTTCAGACTCTTGGGGAGAAAAGCAGTGGGCAGCCACTTGTAAAACAATTAGCAATCCCTCCTTCTGATCCAAGAACTGGACGGGCAGTGAATGCCAGTGGGGTTTCCCACCAGGAACTTGGCCAAACCTAATCCGTTCCTCACCTGGATAATCAGTTCCGAGACCCAAACTGCACGAGTTTAAAGTTTAGTGCACAAGGATGTAAGAGTTTGATTGAGCTGAACTTCCAAACTGAGTGTTAGTTGTTCCTTTGCCCTCCCCATGGGTGCCAGCTCTTTTTAAATTCCTGACAAATGCACCGAGGGTGTACGATTTTTTTTTTTTTGCTTTGATCGTTCGATTTGGCCAAAAATCTGTGCACAGGCATTAAGGTGAAGAAAGAAAAATGAGGAAAGGAACGATATTTGACAAATAGGCGCACAGTGAGGAAAAGCTACAAGTGATTGATGCCAAAGGCAAGAAATAATTGGAAAAATAAACAAATAGATGTCACTCGCAAGGACTTACACCTCCTGTAGTCTAAACATACACTTTTTCTTCTCCTTGTGTTGACATCGATGGTATGATTCCACAATCCCCTGCTCCCATCGAGGAGGCAAGCTCGAAAAGGGAGCAGGCATTAGAGTTACAGCATGGCCTACTTCCAAGCGAGAGCAAAGAATCCATAAATCTAACGCAGGCTTTGCATTGCCTCTTTCCTGTCTTCCATTTTCAATAGGCAGTGAGAATGGCAAGACTGGGGAGCATATGAACATAAGAAGACCAGAATTTGGAGCAGGAATAGGCCATTTGGCCCCTCGAACCTGCTCTGCTATTCTATAAGATCATGGCCGATCTGATCATGGCCTCAACTCCACCTTCCTGTCTGCCCTCAACCTTGACTCCCTTGTCAGTCAAACACCTACCGAACTCAGCCTTGAATATATTCAGTGACCCAGCCTGTCTGAGGAAGAGGATCCCACATTCCTTTGACAGAAACAAAAAGTCTCATTATTTCTGTAATAAATGGGGGGGGGGGGGGGACTAATTTTTAAACTGACCCACTAGTTCTCGACACCCCCACACAAGGGGAAACATCCTCTCAACATCCACCATGCCCAGGGCCCTCAGCATTTCATATGTTTTAATAGAGTAACCTCTCCTCTTTTGTGAACTACAACGGGTGCCACACCGGCAGAGGTTACTCATGTTGACCCCGCCGTCTCAACCTTGCCCCTTGCGTGTGAGGTGTGGTGATCCTCAGGTTAAATCACCCACCAGTCAGTCCCCCCCACCCCCAATTGGGGAAAGCAGCCTGTGATCATCTGGGACTATGGCGACTTGGACCTTACTTCACCTTCACAGGCCCAGCCTGTTCAAGCTTTTCTCATAAGGCAACCCCTTCACCTCAGGAATCCTTCCAGTCTTGGCCTCAGCACCAGAGAACAGGAAGTGAGCCGCTCTTGCCTTGCCCCGCCTCAAGACGTCTCGACCCACCGGCCGTGGCTGACAGCTGACACAGGGCAGGCTTGATGGGCCCAAGCGGCACCTTCCTTCCCGTCATGGGCTGGATTCTCCGGTCCCCCAGCCACATGTCTCTCAAGTGACGAGCTGTCTGCCCGTAGCGGGATTCTCTCCTCCCAGCCCATTTCTAAGGCGGCGTGGGCCGCACAGGTGGAACACCACAGACTGCAAAGCAAGGCCTTCAGTGCTTACAGTCTAACTTCCAATTCTTTACCCACCGTTTAATTTTAAAGGAGAAGA